>NC_140588.1:481301832-481731207 GCF_964204655.1 Triturus cristatus | reverse complement strand
CGGGTTGGGTGTGGAGTGATTCGAGCGAGGCGAACACTGGCTGTGTGACAGAGAGGTGTCAAGGGATAACCCGATCCAGCTAGAAATCGCCAGCCTATCACCTACAGACATTTAATTCGAATTGATAATCACAGACTTTACGATGGCAGCAGATGCATTGAGAGAAAGGGAGGAGGCAGCGGCGGTAATGTTTAGTGATGAGAGCATACCTCCCAAAGACTACACTACCCAGAATGCCCCAGCAATGGGAAAGAACATGGGGATTAAGGATAAATGTAAGCAGCTCGAAAAAGCAATGAGAACGGAGCAGAAGCGTTGGTGGGAGGCCAAATCGCTGCAACGCTATATCGACGTGGGGAGGATTCCCCGCGGGCTAAGAATACTCCTAGCTCCAAGTTACGAGGCACCCGATCGCGACATGATGCGCGAATGGGCGGAAACCAACCTCGAATCATCTCGCAAACTACTCTTTATCCTGGTGAAATATGCAGAAAAAGACTGCATCAAATTGGCGGAGGAAATTGAGATTATAATTAAGGAGTTGGAAGAAATGGACCAACAAGAGGAGATAGAGAAATTAAAAGCTGACATGAAGAAACGACTCAAAAAGGAGGAAGATGTAATAAGGGAACGCAAGGCCTATAAGTTCCACAGAGACCGCTGTGACTATGAACAAGGCAGAATATTTACCTTTGCCCGGAAATTTGATTCACTTAAGGCAGACAACGTGGAAACAAAGAAAAAAGATGCGGAAAGAGTAAACCAACAAATAGATTTAACATCCACATCAGAGCGAAGTTCTGCAGTGGAAAGTTGGTCGGAGGCAGAGACCCAAAATAAAGCAAAGCAAAGCACATCTCGAAGACACTCCCTCACGGAAGAAGTGGATTTTTTATGCAGGGAGCGGCTGCAATCCCTGAGGCCGAGAAAACAACAGACCGGAGAAAATCGGGTGCAGTCAAAAACAAAAAACGGAGAGAGAGAAGAAAAGCCAAAAGAAGAAGGAACATACAAAAAATATCTAAAGAAACAACAGAGGAGATACTGGAAGAAATGAAACTTAACCCTTCAGACGAATCCAACGAAATGACGGTGATCAATTTAACAGATATGACGCTCAATAAAGCAGAACAACAACTACTGGCTCTAGGTCTCTCCTACTGCCCGGAAAGCTCTTTTAACTACTCTAAAAACCAGAGTTGACATATACCAAAGTGTCAGGAAACTCAAATTAAAAAAATTCCACGCGCAAGCAAAAAAGAAAAAAAATACAGAAACAGAAACTCTGTCTACTAAAAATAAACCACCAATACAGGAAACAGAAAGTGAATCAAACACCGACTATGAATCACAGACTATGATTAACATACTTTATGATCTAGCTTGCAAGGGGAACCCAGCAAGTGGGCCTTTTGAGGATCATTTGGGAGGCGCTCCACCAACAAGAGGCACTGTATGCAAAACGCCTTTCAAACCACCTTCCTCCTTTTATCCGTTGATGATAAAGGACACAATTGACATGTTTCAAGACCAAGTCACAAGTGATCTAAAGAGCCTAAATAGAATGACGTACAAAGGGGCAAGACATGTTAAAAAGAATGTACAGGAACTTCAATACCACTCATTAATGACCAAAATCAAAAACAACAAGGAAATAGTTGTGCGAGGCGCCGATAAAGGCGGTAATGTGGTACTTTGGAAGAGAGATGATTATACTAAGGAGGCAATGAGCCACCTGGATGACAAATCATGCTATGGAAACAGCAATAGAGCAGCCTGGAACGCAACACATGCATCCTTCCGAGTAAACCTAATGGCATGGCGAGAAAAGGGCCTGCTTACAACAGATGAATATAAATATTTGTGGATAGCGAATCCAACAATCCCAATTTTATATTTTATACCGAAGGTGCACAAGGACAAAAATAATCCACCGGAGCGGCCTATAATATCAGCTAGGAACAGTATATTTGAGAACACTTCCAAGTATGTTGATTACTTTCTCAAAGAACATGTTCAGAATTTAAGATCCTACATCAAAGACACAGGTGACTTTTTAACTAAAATCAAAAACCTCCAATGGAAAGATGACTATTACTTGATTACCCTGGATGTCACGTCACTCTATACTTCTATCAGGCATAATGATGGGCTTCGAGCCATGAAATATTTTCAAGCCAAAAAAGGAATACAATTTGAAGAACACAACAAAATGATTGTAAATATGGTCGAACTTTGTTTGATGAATAACATCTTTGTACCAACAATTGAGAGGGGTGGCCATGGGGGCCAGCTTCTCCCCCAGCTACGCGTGTTTACACATGGGCTGGTGGGAGGAGCAGTTCCTCATGGCAAAGCATTCTGTAACATTCACCAACAATATTAAATGCTGGTGGAGATTCATTGATGATTTATTTTGTGTATGGCAAGGCACAGATGAGGAAGCAAAATAATTTATTGAATCCTTAAATAAGAATGATCTCAACCTCCACTTCACATCTAACATTAGTAAAACAACTATAGTATTTTTGGATGTTGAAGTATATGTGGAACATGAAAAAGTGGAAACCAGACTTCATAGAAAGCCCACTGCGGGAAATGCAATCCTACACGCGAGCAGTGCACACCCCAACCATCTAATGCAAAGTATTCCCTATGGCGAACTTTTGCGTATTAAACGCATATGCAGCCATGAGGAAGCTTTGAAACAAGCTCAATGGGATTGCATCAAAAGATTCAGGGCTAGGGGATACAGTAAAAAATGTCTGGATAAGGCTCTCATTAAAAGCAATTTAAAGGATAGAGACCAGGCATTGGAGAAAAAGAAAACACAGCAAACTGTTCCCAATGACACCACTAGTGACTTTAGATTCATCTTAGACTATAACCAACACCAATTGGCAGTGAGAAAAATCATCAATAAAAACTGGTACCTTATAAAACAAGATCCTATTATAGGTAAATTGGTACCTAAGAAACCTTCTATAACTTATAGAAAAGGAACATCTATGAAAGATTCACTTGTAGGTAATGACCCTTGTGGCACGCCAGCCAAGGGATCTTGGCTGGCACAAAGACATGGATTTTTTAAATGTAAGACCTGTAAAGCCTGTCAACATGGGGTGTCTGCAACTAGTTACTCTACTCCTTTTGGCAGCCCCAACAAGGATATTACAAAAGCTCTAACTTGCAAAACAGACTATGTGGTTTATATATTGGAGTGCCCGTGTAATCTAAGGTACATTGGTAGCACTATACTACCAGGTCATAAACGGGTACTCCAACATCTACGAGCCATTAAAAATAACGATCAGGCGTACCCGGTTGCGCGTCATTTTCATGAAAAACATGCAGGCAACTCCAAAGATCTCAAATATTTTTTCATCGACTCTGTTCCAAGGAACAAAAGAGGAGGTGATAGGGGGAAATCCCTAAGATTATTGGAGATGCACTATATCTTAAACTTAGACAGCAAACATCCTAACGGGCTCAACAGTTCAGAGGAGTTACATGCTAGTCTATAAACTATAACATGTTCATGAGCATTCAAAAGCAGTATTCATTATCTTGGTAATAGAATATATAGGTCTTTTATGTCTCTTTTTACATCATTTTTACCAACGCGTTACTAAGCCCATCTGTTTTGCCCTGATCTGAGCAATCCACAAGGCGCCCACTATCACACTAAACTGTTAAGAGCCTTAGCACACTAGCAACCAAAAAATTATATTCTCAAATGTTTTGAGTTGAATGGCTCTTTCTCCCCCGTAATCTCTCTTAATACACAGTAGTTTTAATCACCTTGGTTTTAAGTAGGTATATTTTGCACATTAACAATTTTATATATATACAATTTTTTGAGTATATATTTTTTATATAAAAAAGACCCCTCCCTCACTTCCCCGCCCCACCCTCCCATTCCCTTTTCAATTTAGATATTTGGGCATTTAAATCTGTTCAACATATAATCAAACAAAAATTGGAATATTATCAACAGACATTATGTCTGATCAAGTCTAACATTCTGCAATTCACAAGGCCCAGAATATATACTATTCCATAATTAGTGAGGCACTGAAAGAACAAACAAAAAATACGGTGTTCCTATGACATGATTCCAACATGGTTCTAAATAATATTTTATCCATGTTGATGTTTTAGATATTTAATATTTATTATGCATATTTACATATTTATATATTTATTACAGGTATTTATATGTGAATATATTATATATATATGTACATATTTTTTTACCATTTAATCGATCGTGTCAAATTTGGATATGTATTTATTCATGGTATTTATTCATGTTTTTATCGACATATGCAGAATTGAGCATTTATGTCTCCTGATTAAGTGGAAATTTTAAGTATATTTATGGCTATATTTTGCACATTTACAACTTTATCTTACCTCATTCCATTGTGAAAAAGTCTATGAAGGTATCGAATACTAAGTTGTACTATGATTGGCATATTCAACTGATATTTCAAATGATTTTTGAACGGGGATTTATCCCGATACTAGGAGTCATCATGACCAAAATAACTTTATTGTTGAACAATTTATGCAAATTTGCTTTGTAATTTAACACTATTTGCACTAGAAAGCATGGATTAACTGTTGTCCAATCACGTTGAATGACACTTAGAAAAAGAAAAAAATGTAACCTTTAAAAACCAATTGCCATTGGTAGATCTGCATCATGTGATCAAGTCCCCCAGGAGGGATGAAACGCGTAATGACCGTCTTGTCTGTCTGAGTCAACGAATAAAGCAGATATTCAACAAGAATCCTGTGGTCCGTGCTCCCTTTTCTCGGTTTGTTGGACACTGTTCGATGAAGGAGAGTGTTTGCGAATATATATATATATATATATATATATATATATATATATATATATATATATATATATATTCCATAATTGTAGTTCCACAAAGATCCGTAACAACGAGAAATGGACGCCACGCAAATCCAAGTAAGGCACAGTTGTTTTTCTTTATTTAAAGCCGAGTTTCATCAATCTGACGCGTTTCGGGCATCCGCCCTTGCTCACTTAAAAAACCATAGGTTTCAGGGATGTTATAGTTAGTTGGACATTTCACTCATAGAAAACCATAGAAATTCCCCTGTTATAGTTAGGTGAGCTAACTATAACTCACGCCCCTGCAATGCACTGCTGATGACCTCACATATTACATCATTCATGACATGGTCAGTGACATCGCTGATGACATCACTGATGACATCCCAAATGACATCACTGATGACATCAATGATGACATCATCCACGTCAAAATCTGATGCACCTCATCAGACCCTAATATAACACTTGATACACCCACTCTAAAATACAGACTATAA
Source organism: Triturus cristatus (assembly GCF_964204655.1). Classification (NCBI taxonomy): domain Eukaryota; kingdom Metazoa; phylum Chordata; class Amphibia; order Caudata; family Salamandridae; genus Triturus; species Triturus cristatus. The sequence continues at coordinate 481,725,840 of NC_140588.1, read as the reverse complement.
TTTTCGAAACCATGAACACACCAATACCAGTTAGTACATATCCACTCTCTAATTTGTAGGTCTACACACACTTCCATTCATTCACCTATACACTCACTCATACATACAGTTAGCCATCAATACAGCATTTTCATATACAGTCACATATCTATAAATACACTCACACACCCCCTCTCATTCATAGAGTATTCACACACCTAGTCTGTAATGGAAGTAATCAATCACACTTTCATTTACTCACCTGTACAGTTATACACATACCACGTCACTTATTTAAACATATTCTAACACATACTTACACTCTAATACAATAACTAATACAAGCACACACTGATCCATACAGGCACTCTCACAATCACTCACTCTCACATATAGTCACGTATACAGTCCAACACTCATATATACTGCCTTTCACATATAGAGTTACTCACACATGTACCACTGAGGCATCCATTCACTCACCAAGACACTCATACACACACTCACCCAGCCATACAGACCTTCACAGATACAGACTTGAACACATATACCCAGTGAATTATCCACTCACACATCTATGCACAGAGTCACACCCCACACTCACCCACACAGACACTCAGGCACCCATACAGGTACTCAGACAAGCAATCAATAGCTCATATAGATCCTCATTTAGTTGCTAACCAAACCATTGAACTGCTTCCACACCAACTGACAACCTAAACTGTGTGAATGTCTGTATCAGTCGCTAACACATGCATTAAGCAACACACAATTAATCACTCACTTATACAGGCAATCACACACCTACTTCATCATCCATCCTGACTCTTATACACCCATTCATTCTTCTATACACCTTGGCATATATATATATACATATCTAAAACATATTTACATTTTATAGAAACACACATTCACTGGATGATGTCATCAGTGATGTCATCACTGATGTCATTTGAGATGTCATCAGTAATATCATCAGTGATGTCACTGACCATGTCATGAATGATGTAATATGTGACGTCATCAGCAGTGCATTGCGGGGGCGCGAGTTATAGTTAGCTCAACTAACTATAACAGGGGAATTTTGGAATGGTTTTCTATGAGTGCAATGTCCAACTAACTATAACATCCCTGAAACCTATTGTTTTTTCAGTGAATTTCAAAGGTTCTTTAAATGCTAATTTCTAACTATAACGTGCCTGAAACCTATGTTTTTTTCAGTGAGTATATATATCTATATATATATTCACTGAAAAAACCATAGGTTTCAGGGGTGTTATAGTTAGCTGCCCATTTTACTCGTACAAAACCATAGAAATTCCTCCGTTATAGTTAGTTCTGCTAACTATAACTCACGCGCCCGCAATGCACTGCTGATGATGTCACATATTGCATCATTCATGACATGGTCAGTGACATCACTGATGACATCACTGATGACATCTCAAATGACATCACTGATGACATCACTGATGACATCATCCACTGAATGTGGTTTAGTTTGAAATTTAAATATGTATTAAATATATACCAATCTGTATTGAAGATTGAGTGGATATATAACTGTCTGGATGGAGGATTTAGTAGCTGTCTGACTGTCTTTTTAAGTGAGTAATTAAAAGTGTCTCACTTAATACATGGATTAGTAACGAAACTATGTGAATGTGTGCAGCACTGTCTCTGTTGTTGTATACCATGCTGCCTCAGTTGCTCACTAACTACATGAGTGTGTATATTAGTTATTGATTAGTTGGGTGAGTATTTGTATGGGACACTGAGTTTGTGTGTGGTTGGATGGGGTGTGTGTAACTCTATGCATATATGTGTGAATGGTTGATTGACTAGGTGTATGCGTTTAAGAGTGCATGTGGAAACAGTTGTTTGGGTGACTGAGTGTATTTATTTGTGTGTTGGTGAGCGAATATATGTTTAGTTGTACATCTTCAACAAAGTAAAAAATAAAAGGCATTGTATGTGAGAGTTGGTGTATATAAATAAGTTTGTGTAAGAGTCAGTGATTGTGAGAGTAAATATATGAATGAGTGTATAATTGTAATGGTGCGATGAGTTACTATGTGTTTGAATAAATGAGGTGTCGTTGGATAATTGTGTGAGTAAATTTAAGTGCGATACATTTTTTTCATGAGTGAGTAGGATGACTGCATAACCGACTAAGATGACTGCTGATGTGTCAATGTCTATATATGTGTATAAGTGCATTTGATAGTGTTCAATTAATTAATGACTGCATGTATAGATGATTCTGTTGTTGAATGGGTAGTTGTGTGTGTAGACTTAGGAATCAGTGAGTGGGTATGTAGTAACTGGTATTGGTGTGTCAATGGTTTCAAATATGGTACTCTGTATTTTACAGTGAGTGATGAAAGGTTATAATAGTGTATGATGTGGTGTATCGGATTGTCAAGTGGATGATGTCATCAGTGATGTCATTTGAGATGTCATCAGTGATGTTATCAGTGATGTCACTGGCCATGTCATGAATGATGCAATATGTGACATCATCAGCAGTGCATTGCGGGCGCGTGAGTTATAGTTAGCAGAACTAACTATAACGGAGGAATTTCTATGGTTTTGTACGAGTGAAATGGGCAGCTAACTATAACACCCCTGAAACCTATGGTTTTTTCTGTGAATTTCTAAGGTTTTTTAAATGCTAATTTCTAACTATAATGTCTCTGAAACCTATGTTTTTTTTCAGTGAATTTCAAAGGTCTTTTAAATGCTAACTTTTAAGTGTGATAGTAGTTATATCTATTTTTTTGTACTGATTTTCTACAGTTTTTTAACTGTTTATTTATAAATATTTTATTCATTAAATAACATATATTTTTCTGAAAATTGCACAAAAAAATTTAATTAAAACTGAAATATTGATTAATGTTCTTGTTTTCATTTTTTATTTTAATATATTTCTATCATTTTCTTTAAAAAAAAATAATAATAATTTTCGCAGTCGCGCACTCAAAGCGTACACATCACGGTGGGTGCACGCATTCTAGCCGCCATTTTAGAAAAGTCATGAAGGATCCGCGTATGGTGTGCGACGGCTGCGTGTTTTTCAGTTACATCATATACATTTAATATCACGTGATATGCGCGATTGGTATGCGACCAGTCTGCGACTCCTGCTCCCGCGCATTCGCGACACATGCGCATTACGGTACAAGATGTTTGCGCGCTTGCGGGTCCCGCGTGACATCATATACGTGCTGGGGCGCGCTGGGTGCGCGACTCCCGCAAAAAAAATGTATGTTCCAAAATGATATGTATGTGTCTTTAATATACATATTAAGGCAAGAGATTATGTAAGATATTCATCAAAATAATATATTTGTACTTATAAGAAACTTATATTATTTTTAAATATATTTTCGCGAAGTCGGGTGCGTGCGTCGTGAGTGCAGAAAACCAGGTCAGCAGAGCTGCTGTAGAGCCAGAGAACCAGGTCAGCAGAGCTGCTCTAGAGCCTAAGAACTAGGTCAGCAGAGCTGCTCTAGAGTCAGAGAACCAGGTCAGCAGTGCTGCTGTAGAGCCAGAGAAACCAGGTCAGCAGAGCTGCTTTAGAGGGAGAGAACCAGGTCAGCAGAGCTGCTTTAGAGCCAGAGAACCAGGCCAGCAGAGCTGCTTTAGAGCCAGAGAACCAGGTTAGCAGAGCTGCTTTAGAGCCAGAGAACCAGGTCAGCAGAGCTACTCTAGAGCCAGAGAACCAAATCAGCAGAGCTGCTTTAGAGCCATAGACCCAGGTCAGCAGAGCTGCTTTAGAGCCAGAAAACCAGGTCAGTAGAGCTGCTCTAGAGCCTAAGAACCAGGTCAACAGAGCTGCTCTAGAGCCAGAGAACCAGGTCAGCAGAGCTGCTGCAGAGCCAGAGAAACCAGGTCAGTAGAGCTGCTTTAGAGGGAGAGAACCAGGTCAGCAGAGCTTCTATAGAGCCAGAGAACCATGTCAGCAGAACTGCTTCAGAGCCATAGAACTGGGTCAACGGAGCTGCTTTAGATCCAGAGAACCAGGTCTGCAGAGCTATTGTAGAGCCAGAGAACTAGATCAGCAGAGCTGCTCTGTAGCATAAGAACTAGGTCAGCAGAGCTGCTCTAGAGCCAGAGAACCAGGTCAGCAGACCTGCTGTAGAGCCAGAGAAACCAGGTCAGCAGAGCTGCTTTAGAGAGAGAGAACCAGGTCAGCAGAGCTGCTTTAGAGCCAGAGAACCAGGTCAGCAGAGCTGCTCTAGCTGACACTGACTGACTGACACTGACTGACTGACACTAACTGACTGACTGACTGACACTGACTGACACTGATTGACACTGACTGACACTGATTGACTGACACTGACTGACTGACACTGATTGACTGACACTGATTGACTGACACTGACTGACACTGATTGACTGACACTGACAGACTGACTGACACTGACTGACTGACATTGACTGACATTGACTGACACTGACTGACTACTCTCTACTACTCTACTACTGACTCTCCACTACTCTCTACTACTCTCTCTCTACTACTCACTCTCTACTACTCACTCTCTACTACTCACTCTCTACTACTCTCTACTACTCACTCTCTACTACTCTACTACTCTCTACTACCCACTCTCTACTACTCACTCTCAACTACTCACTCTCTACTACTCTACTACTCACTCTCTACTAATCACTCACTACTATCTCTACTACTCACTCTCTACTACTCACCCTCTACTACTCTCTACTACTCACTCTCTACTACTCTCTACTATTCACTCTCTACTACTCACTCTCTACTACTCACTCTACTACTTTCTACAACTCTCAACCACTCACTCTCTACTACTCTACTACTCACTCTCTACTACACTCTCTACTACTCTCTCTCTCTACTACTCTCTACTACTACTCTCTACTATTCACTCTCTACTATTCACTCTCTACTTCTCACTCTCTACTACTCTCTACTACTCTATGCTGCTCTCTAGCACTCACTCTCTACTACTCTCTACTACTCACTCTCTACTACTCACTCTGCTACTCTCTACTACTCACTCTCTACTACTCACTCTCTACTATTCACTCTCTACTACTCACTCTCTACTACTCGCTCTCTCGCTCTCTACTACTCACTCTCTACTACTCGCTCTCTACTACTCTCTACTACTCACTCTCTACTACTCACTCTCTACTACTCACTCTCTACTACTCTCTCTGCTACTCACTCTCTACTACTCACTCTCTACTACTCTACTACTCTCTACTACTCGCTCTACTACTCACTCTCTACTATTCTCTGCTACTCACTCTACTACTCTCTCCTACTCTCTACCACTCACTCTCCACTACTCTACTACTCACTCTCTACTACTCTCTCTCTACTACTCACTCTCTACTACTCACTCTCCTACTCTATACTACTCACTCTGATCTACTCTCTACTGCTCGCTCTGTACTACTCACTCTCTACTACTCACTCTCTACTACTCTCTACTGCTCACTCTCCACTACTGATTCTCTACTACTCACTCTCAACTACTCTCTACTACTCACTCTACTACTCACTCTCTACTACTCTACTACTCTCTCTACTTCTCACTCTCTACTACTCTCTCTACTACTCACTCTCTACTACTCACTCTCTACTACACACTCTCTACTACTTGCTCTCTGCTACTCGCTCTCTACTACTCTCTAGTACTCACTCTAATACTCACTCTCTACTACTCTCTACTACTCACTCTCTACTACTCCACTACTCTCTTCTACTCACTCTCTACTACTCACGCTCTACTACTCTACTACTCTCTACTACTCTCTCTCTACTACTCACTCTCTACTACTCATTCTCTACTACTACTCACTCTCTACTACTCTATACTACTCACTCTCTACTACTCTCTCTACCACTCTCTACTACTCACTCTCTACTACTCTCTACTACTCACTTTCTACTACTCTCTCTATACTACTCTCTACTACTCACTCTGATACTCACTCTCTACTACTCTCTACTACTCACTCTCTACTACTCACTCTACTACTCTCTACTACTCACTCTCTACTACTCTCTACTACTTTCTACTACTCACTCTACTACTCACTCTCTACTACTCTCTACTACTCACTCTCTAATACTCACTCTCTACTACTCACTCTCTACTACTCACTCTACTACTCTCTACTACTCACTCTCTGATACTTTCTCTACTACTCTCTACTACTCTCTACTACTCACTCTCTACTCTCTATTACTCGCTCTCTACTCTCTACGGGCCCGATTCACAGAACTAACTTAAGACAAAATCCTTACTACCATTTTGGTATTCACAGAAGGCACTTACTCATTTCGGTATTCACAGAAGTTAGGAGTCCTAACTTTAGGACTCCTAAATGCCTTCTGTGAATACCGAAAGTCTTAAAATTAGGATTTTTCGCAGTTTAGTAGTAGTATAGTTAGGACTCCTAACTTTAGGACTCCTAAATGCCTTCTGTGAATACCGAAAGTCTTAAAATTAGGATTTTTCTCAATTTAGTAGTCCTAAGTTTAGACTTAGGACTACTAAATTGAGAAAAATCCTAATTTTAAGACTTTCGGTATTCACAGAAGGCATTTAGGAGTCCTAAAGTTAGGAGTCCTAAACTATACTACTACTAAACTGAGAAAAATCCTAATTTTAAGGCTTTCGGTAGTCACAGAAGGCATTTAGGAGTCCTAAAGTTAGGAGTCCTAAACTTAGGACTACTAAATTGATAAAAATCCTAATTTTAAGAATTTCTGTATTCACAGAAGGCATTTAGGAGTCCCAAAGTTAGGAGTCCTAACTATACTACTACTAAACTGCGAAAAATCCTAATTTTAAGACTTTCGGTATTCACAGAGGGCATTTAGGAGTCCTAAAGTTAGGACTCCTAACTTCTGTGAATACCGAAATGAGTAAGTGCCTTCTGTGAATACCAAAATGAGTAAGTGCCTTCTGTGAATACCAAAATGGTAGTAAGTTTAGGATTTTGTCTTAAGTTAGTTCTGTGAATCGGGCCCTTACTCTCTACCTCTCTCTCTACTACTCTCTACCTCTCTACCTCTCTACCTCTACACCTCTACCTATACACCTCTACCTCTCTACCTCTCTGTACATGCACACATATGCACATATATATATGCATGTATATGCATATGCATTTATATATGTATGTGTATATATATACATATATAAACATATAATCTGCATATCTATATAAATATAAATTCATGCAAACATATACATATACATATATGCATACATATGCATGGTATGTATATGAAATTTTGAAAAACACTAATAAAAGCATAGCTAAAAAGCCACCTAATTATAAACAGAATTGCTTTAACTTAAACGAGGGCGAGACCTATTGCATTTTAAATGCTTGTTTACTTTGGTTCCATCAAGAAGGCATTCAGATGTGACACATTTGCCATAAATTCTGAATGGTAGCACTCTAGTTCCTCATTAAATCACTGTAGCAAAGCTACTGCTGACCATGGAAGTCTGCTGCTGGTATTCAAAGTGCATGTTTCAGTCTGAATGTCAGAACTTTTTAATGAAATAGAAGAGGATTTGAGAAGTCAAAATGTGCCCTAAGTTTTCTTTCTGCAGCACTAATCATAATTTCTATGGCAAAATGAACCCCCTAATTTTGTTCCTTTGCAAATTAAATGTTTTAAATGTTACCACTTTATTCCAATCAAGAAGGCTTCAGGTGTGCCATACCTTTGTCATCAGTAAGACTGTTAGCGCTCTAGTTGTTCTTTAAAACACTCTGGAATTTCTGTCATTGGGCTATACTTGGGCTACATCTCGGTGCTATTTGTGCTATATTTGGGCTCTTTTGTCTCTGGTGGCCATCTTGGGAACCTTGTTCTGAAGATTCCTAATTTCCTCATTTACTGCAGTCTCCTCAGTAGGCATACTGTCAGTTATTTACTTTGATTCAATGAAGAAGGCATTCAGATGTGTCACACATTTGCCATAAATTCAGAATGGTAGCACTCTAGTCGCTCATTAGATCACTGTAGTAAAGCTACTGCTCACCAGGGAAGTCTGCTGCTGGTATTGAAAGTGCATGTTTCAGCCTGCATGTCAGAATTCTTTAATGAAATAGAAGAGGATTTGAGAATCACTCAAAATGTGCCCTAATTTTTCTTTCTGCAGCACTAATCATACATTTTATGGCAAAATGAACCCTCTCATTTTGTTCCTTTTTAAATTAAATGTTTTAAATGTTACCACTTTATTCCAATCAAGATGGCTTCAGGTGTGGCCATACCTTTGTCATAAGTAAGACTGTTAGCGCTCTAGTTGTTCTTTGGAACACTCTGGGAAGCTGCAGTAGAACACAAAGGAATCAACTGACAGTCTCTGCCCTTGTTGGATGTACATGTTTTAGTGAGAATGTCAGAATTCATTCTCACATGACTGAGAAAGATAATGTGAATTTACAGAAAATATGCTCTCAGTTTAGCTTATAGATCACCTTCCAAACCTCTGTGGGAAAAGCATGTGAAAATAGTTTTCTCTCAAACATGATTCATGATATCCCAGCAGAAGGCTTTTTCAAATGGTAAAATCACCTTAGAACATACCACAATTCCTAAAATGAGTATGGTACCATCAACAAATGATTTATAATGTAACTAAAGTCTTAAAACCTTCTATTAACTGCAATGCTTTTTAATGAGGTGTTATCATGTATATTGGTCCCAAGATGGCTGCCAACACTTCTTGGATGAAGTGCTGACAGCCAATCAGATCTCACAATGAGATGTGTGGTTAGGCTCCACCCAGATATATATATGATTTTACTTTTGATTTTCACAGGAACTACTGAACGGATTTACACCATATATGCAAAAGGCACATCCCTGACCTGAGGACTACCTCTTTGCCAAATTTAAAGTAATTCTGTTCAGCCGTTTGGGCTGTACCTTGGACTAAAGGTCCCTATGGAAAATTGCATGGGAAAAACGCGTTTTGGGACCCCCCTTTTTTCTCAGCCCCCGCTTGACGAATCCCCCCGAGACTTTCAGGGTAGGAGCGGAGCGGAGCGCCCCACCTATTTTCACGAGGATTAGGCAACTATAACTCACGCGACCGCAATCCTCTGCTGATGACGTCAGATATTACATCACTGTATTTAGACACCTATTTACCCATGTCTTCTTCCATTAATCTTTAGCTGTACATATATTACAAATATTTATTTTTCAGAAAGACACATATGTAATCAGTGATGTAATATCTGACGTCATCAGCAGAGGATTGCGGTCGCGTGAGTTATAGTTGCCTGCACTAACTATAACGGGGGAATTTCATTGGTTTTTTACGAGTGAAATGTCCAGCTAACTATAACATGTGTGAAACCTATGGTATTTTAAGTGAATATATATATATATATATATATATATTACCTACTGGCGGTCGCTAAAAATTTTAATAAAAAAAAAAAAACACTCTCTGTGCATGGCATATTATTGTCATCACTTACAAATTAAATTTAACTGATTACCTATCACAAGGAAGCGCATAATATGTCCTCCATGTGCGCACGGTGCGTAACGTGGGCACGCGGTGCGCGTAGCGCACTGCGTGCCCACCTTGCGTGTACGTCACTAACTGCGTAAAGCTATGCGCGCACGGTGCGCGAAGCGCACCGTGCGCGCACGGAACGAACTGCGTTAAGTGGGCGTGCACGCCACGAATGGCGTAAAGTAACTTAGCATTTAAAAAACCGGCCAAATTCACTGAAAAAACCATAGGTTTCACACACGTTATAGTTAGGAATTAGCATTTAAAAAACCTTGCTAATTCAATGAAAAAACCATAGGTTTCACACATGTTATAGTTAGCTGGAAATTTTACTGATAAAAAACCAATGAAAGTCCCCCGTTATAGTTACTGTAGGCAACTATAACTCACGCGACCGCAATCCTCTGCTGATGACATATGTGTCATTATGAAAAAAAAATATTTGTAATATATGTATAGCTAAAATTTAATGGAAGAAGACATGGGCAAATAAGTGTCTAAATACAGTATTAGCATCAGCAGAGGATTGCGGTCGCGTGAGTTATAGTTGCCTACAGTAACTATAACGGGGGAATTTCATTGGTTTTTTATCAGTAAAATTTCCAGCTAACTATAACATGTGTGAAACCTATGGTTTTTTCATTGAATATATATATATATTCCCCTGTTATGGTTAGTTCAGTTAACTATAACTCGCGCCCCCGCAATGCACTGCTGATGACATCACATATCACACCACTCATGACATGGTCAGTGACATCACTGATGACATCGCTGATGACATCTCAAATGACATCACTGATGACATCACTGATGACATCATCCAGTGACTGTGTGTTTCTGTAAAGTTTAAATATGTTTAATATATATAGGGAAAGGCGTATTGAAGAATGAGTGGGTGTATACCTGTCTGAATGGATGATTTAGTAGGTGTGTGACTGACTCTATAAGTAAGTGATCAAACGTATCTTACTGAATGCATGGGTTAGTGACTAAACTGTGTGAATGTCTGTATCCGTCTGTCTGTTGGTGTGTAAGTGGCTGCATAGCTACATGAGTGTCTATATGAGTTATTGATTGGTTGTCTGAGTATCTGTATGGGTGCCTGAGTGTTTGTGTGGGTGGGGTGTGTGTGACTCTGTGCATAGATGTGTTAGTGGGTGATTCCCTCGGTGCATGGTTTCAAGAGTGCATCTGTGATGGACTGTATGGGTGAGTGAGTGTGTGTATGGGTGTGTTAGTGAGTGAATGTATATCTCAGTGGTACATGTGTGAATAACTACATATGTGAAAGGCAATATATATGTGTGTTACAGTATATAAATGGCTATAAGTGAGAGTGTGTGATTGTGAGAGTGGCTGTATGGATGAGTGTGTGCTTGTATCAGTGATTGTATAAGAGCATAAGAATGTGCTAGTATTTGTATGAGTAAGTGAGCTGGTGTGTGTATAACTGTATAGGTGAGTAAATGGGAGTGTGATTAATTACTTGCATGACTGACTAGGTGTGTGAGTACCTCTATGGATGAGTGGCGTGTGTGAGTGTCTATATAGGTGTATGAGTGCATATGATAGTCCTGTACTGAGTGACCGTAAGTATGAGTGACTGTACGGGTGAGTGAGTGGATGTGTGTGTTGACCTAAGAATCAGTGAGTGGGCATGTAGTTATTGGTGTTGGGGTGTCTATGGTTTTGAGGATGGCAGTCTGTAATTTAGAGTGGGTGTATCAAAAGTTATATTAGGGTGTGAGAAGATGCATGAAATTATCACATGGATGATGTCATCAGTGATGTCATTTGAGATGTCATCAGTGATGCCATCAGTGATGTCACTGACCATGTCATGAGTGATGTAATAATTGACGTCATCAGCAGTGCATTGCGGGGGCGCAAGTTATAATTAGCTGAACTAACTATAACGGGGGAATTTTTATGGTTCTGTGCGAGTGAAATGTCCATCTAACTGTAACGACCCTGAAACCTATTGTTTTTTCAGTGAATTTCTAAGGTTTTTTAAATGCTAATTTATAACTATAACGTGCCTGAAACCTATGGTTTTTTCAGTGAATTTCTAAGGTTTTTTGAATGCTAATTTCTAATTATAACGTGACTGAAACCTATGGTTTTTTCAGGGAATTTCAAAGGTTTTTTAAATGCTAATTTCTAACTATAATGTGCCTGAAACCTATGGTTTTTTAAGAGAATTTCTAAGGTTTTTTAAATGCTAGTTTCTAACTATGCCTACAGAGGTAGGACATGTTAAGAAAGAAGAAAAAACACACAGAAAGAAGCAAAAGAAATACAGAAAGAAGCAACAGAAGTCCACAAAGACGAAGAAAAGTGCAGGAAGAAGCAAGACGTGCAGAAAGAAGCAACAGAGGAGCAAAAAGAAGCCTTGTTGCAAAATCATCCTGTGCCCACAACGTTTTCAGATGGGTACTGGTGGTAACTGACTCTGACTAACCAGGCCTAGAGCCAGTGCTATGCTAAAAGACACTTAGAATACGGTGAAAACACCTACATACACTAGGGAACACTATGCGTTGGGGTACCCCGTGTGATTAGCATGACCTCCTCTGTAAGGCCCTAGTCCATAATAGTGCAGGGGGATTAAAACTACCTCAAAGTCAGAGGTGCAGAAATATGCTACTTTAACTAGTAGTCACATTTGCAGAGTGGTGGAGAAAGGGTGCTGGGGGTCCAACCAACGCTCAGGAATTTCGCTGCATCGGACTTACAGGAGGTACCAGGAGGGATTCTTGGCCCCCAAACTCCCTCAGGACTGAATTGGACTTCATCGCCCATCCCGTAGTCTGCCACGAGGTACGTTTGCAAAGTGGTAGAGAAAAGGGGCCATGGCCTCCAAAGACGTCTTACCAATCCCACTGTTAGGACTTACTGGAGGTAACAAGAGGGGTAGTTGGCCCCCAAGGACATCCTTGGGGGCCAGCTTCCCAAACTATTACCTCCAGTCAGTCCCACACAGCAGCATTGGTAAGTACTCATACCAGGCCACGCCCACTTTGCCCACCAATCTACAAACGCTTCCTGGCACGCTCTTGGATGGGGATTGAAGTCCCCTTCACTGCTGGGGGTCCTTTAGGGGCCAACTAGCCTACCTTTTACCTCCAGTAAGCCCCATGCAGTGGGATTGGTGAGAGGTAGACAAAGGCCATGCCCCCTTTCTCCACCACTCTGCAAACGCGCCCTCTGGCGCGTTGTAAATTGGGGGATTAAGTCCCCTTGAATCCTGAGGGTCCCTGGGGTCCAAATAGCCCACAGGGTACTTCCAGTAAGCGCCACAGAGCTGTGTTGCAGAGAGGTGTAAAAAGGTGCGTGGCCTGGACCACCTCTCTGCAACGCAGACCTGTGGCGCTTACTGGAGGCACCTGGTGGGCTAGTTGGCCCCAGGATTGAAGGGGAATTAATTCCCCAACTTACAACGCGCCCCAGGGCGTGTTTGCATACATGTCACCTCAGGCCCCGACCCCTCCCTTCACCACTGTGCAAACATGCCCTGTGGCACGTTTTAAGTTGGGGGATTAAGTCCCCTTGAATCCTGAGGGTCCCTGGGGTCCACCTAGCCCACCAGGTACCTCCAGTAAGCGCCACAGAGCTGCATTGCAAAGAGGTGTAAAAAGGGGCATGGCCTGGGACACCTCTCTGCAACACAGCACAGTGGCGCTTACTGGAGGTACCTGATGGGCTAGTTGGCCCCCAGGGAACCTCAGGATTGAAGAGGAATTAATTCCCCAATTTAAAATGCGACACCGGCCGCGTTTGCACAGTGGTGAAGCGAGAGGGCGGGGCCTCCGGTACGATCGCAGTGTTTTTTTAATTATTTTTTTTTAGAAGGGGGGCTGTGTGGTCCCCCTTCTTTTAACTGTTTTTTGGGCCCTGGGGATCCCAACCCCCAGGGCCTGACCCCCATTAAAAAAAAATATATATATATAGATATGAACGGGAAGGGGGCTGCGTGAGCCCCCCTCCCGTGACCACATCCCCTGGGGCATGACCACATATATATTTTCTTTTTTACGGAGGGGGCTGTGTGGCCCCCCTCCCAGGCCACTTCTAGCCCCAGGGACCCCATTCCCCGGGGCAGGCCCTATCCGTTGGGGACTGTGGGGGGAGCCCCAATGCCCCCACGGTCCCGCCGGCTCACCGCATCCTGCAGGAGCTGGCATTGCTTTTCCACATGGGGAGCTGCTGACATGCAGCTCCCCTTGCGGAAAAGCAATTCTGATTTGCTTCATTGAAGCGAGAGCAAGTTTCCCTGCTCTCGCTTCAATGAAGCAAAGCAGTTTGCAATGACAGGGCGGGACTCCCTCCCTGTCATTGCAAACAGCAGTGTCCCGGGGGTGCGCTCCCCGCCCAGGGGAGGTGGCAGTTCCCGGGGCGTGTAGGGGCACTCAAGCCCCCCCACACAGGTTATTTATTTTAAAAAACAAGCCCCGGGGGTGGCAGTCCCCGGGGCTGCGGGTGGGGCCATGTGCCCCTGCAAATGTTTAAGAAAAGCCCCGGGGGTACCGGTCCCCAGGGCTGCAGGGGGCCATGTGCCCCCGCAAATATTTAAGAAAAGCCCCGGGGATGGCGGTCCCCGGGGCTTGGGGGGGCCTTGAACGCCCCCCCACATATTATATAAAACAAGCCCTGGGGGGTGGCGGTCCCCGGGGCTGTGGGGGGGCCATGTGCCCCCCCCAAAAAATATTTAAGGAAAGCCCCAGGGGGAGGCGGTCCCTGGGACGGGGGCCCCCAAAATTACAAAATGTCATGCCCCCGGGACTTGTTCCACCCGGGGGCTATATAATAACGAAGCCCGGGAGCCCGCGCTTTGTTTCTTTTATTTTCACGGCAGGATCCGCTGATCCTCCGTAAATTTTGCCGTTAAAAAAAAACAAATGCTTTTTTTGGCCCTGGGGGGTCCTTGTGGGACCCCCAAAGCAGGCCTAGGGGGTCAGGGTGTTTCTACCCTGCCCCTTTTTCATGTTTTTCGCGTTTGTTTTTCTTTTTTCTTGCGACTCGGTTCTACCCAGTCACAAGATGGCTGCCAACACTTCCTGGTTTGGAGTGTTGACAGCCAATTAGAATAAAGCTTGTGTTCGGGAGGGTCCGCGGATCCACCGCGCCTCTATATATCGAAATTTTAATTTTTTGATTTTCTTAGCAACTACTGAACAAATTGACACCATTTAAAAAAAGGTCTCTTTCTAAACCAAGAGCTACCTTTTTGCCAAATTTGGTGTAATTCCGTTCAGCAGTTTGAGCTGTAGCCATGTCTAAAGTTTCCTATGGGAAATTGATTTTCTGACCTCTTTTTTTTTAGATTTCTCAGGAACTACTGAGCGGATTTACACCATTTAACAAAAAGGTCCCTTTCTGAACCAAGGGCTACTTTTTTGCCAAATTTGGTGTAATTCCGTTCAGCAGTTCGAGCTGTAGCCGTGTCTAAAGTTTCCTATGGAAAATAACATGGAGCAAACATGTTTTGGGAGCCCCCTTTTTTCTCGGCCCCCACTTGCCAAATCACCCCGAAACTTTCAAGACAGGAGCTGACCAGAGTGCCCCACGAGTTTTGAAAATTTCGCAAAGATTCGTCATTCGGCGCCAAAGTTATTGGGAAAAGAAAAAACGCTTTTCCTATGGAAACTAGGTCCTAACTATAACTACCTACTGGCGACCGCCAGTAGGTAATATATATATATCTCCTCTGCCATACGTTTCAAGCAGCGAAGAAGGATCACCCAACGTCGCTGTGAAGGGAAACGCAGAGGGCGACAGTGAGGAAGAGCTGCCTGGTGAGTACGGGGAGACTGTGGGAAGCCGTGCGGGATTCAAACTTCGCTGTGGAGACGGCGGGGGGGGGGCTAACGCATAGCTAACCCGGTCTATACCGGAAAACCACGACAGGTATCAACCTCACGAGAGACGCAGCGAAAACGGTTGAAAGTGAAACCGCTTAGCTCATAGCGTCCTGCGCCTGTAATAGGAAAGCAGTACGAATAACAAAGTAACTGCCTGTGGCATACAATGGAACAATACACACTCGAAAAAATTATGAGGTGTATATGAGGAACTCAGCGTGACAAATCAATAAATATATTATTTATTTCTAATAACTGACACTTTACACCAGATGCTCAACAAGGTTAACTAACCCCATGCAACTAAATTGAGCTAACGTCTGTCACATAATTTGAACATCAACTGACGAACACAGAATCGATCAACAAACATGGCGGACAGAAATCTTAATCGAGCACAGAGAGCCAATAAACTTTTGGATGCCAACTCGGCTGTCATAGATCCATCTCGTCCTAACAGCGTGCACACAGATGTGAGGAGCAAAACGGTCCAAACCCTGGTTAAAGAACTACAACAGGCAAAGATAATGGAAATAAATAAGTGGTGGGAGAAAACTACGCTAGAAAAGTACATCGAGTTTAAAAGAGTACCGAGAGGTTTACGAATTCTGATCATGCCCACACTTAATGATCTAGACACGGACCTTATCAAACAATGGCAAATGGACACTAATGAATGCTCCCTCAGATTAATGAAAACATTAATCATACATGCTGAACGCAAACATGCAGGCACTCTGGAAACAATTAAAGCGATGGATTAGATAAACTTCCAAACAATGATGAGAAAAAAGGACTGATGGAGGCAATGGAGAATAAAATAACTAAGCATGAAATCGATGTAGAAAAAAGAAAAGCTAGTAAATTTAATCGTGATCGCATCGATTATGCTAACGGCCGCATTTATACATTCGCCAGGAAATATGATTCCTTAAGGAATAGAGTGGCAATGGACAAGTGTATCAGTCACGACTCACTTGGGATGTATGATAGCTCAGATCTGAGCTCGGCAGATGAAGATACAGAGATTTCCAAACTGGATTTTTGTGAGGAGATGAGACTAGCTCAGATGGAAACGCGACAACGAGGTCGAACAAGAACAACAACATGGGGAAGGGGGAGGGGACAAAACCCACCCCAAACAGACGTGGCAAAAGAAGGAGCAAGGCCGAAAAGAAAAATAAAAAATAAAAAAGGCATCACTCAATAAGAATCTGGTCATCAACCTCTCCAGCATGATCCTAAACTCAGATCACATCAGCCTGCTCAATAAAGGACTTACATTTTGCCCTAACGCAACTTTGGATATCCCAAATGTACGCATTGACCTATACAAGTTCTGTCGCAAAGCCAAGCTAAAAAAATACTTTGAAGAAAAACTGACACCAGTAGGAGAGGTATTGACCTCCTAAAATCAGGCCATTTCCCCACTCAATCGTAAACACCGGCCAACCTTAAAAACCCTGTCTAACCTTGGAAGTTCCCACCCTGACAGATGTATTAATTCTAGTTCCAGCATTGAAGACGATTTAAAATTCTGTCAAGAAGAAGGCATCAACACTCATTTAGGTGGTGAAAGTGGATTGAAGTCACAGTCTAAATGTTGTCCACAGCTACCCCCTGGAAATAAGATCGACCTATTTCATGAAATTGTAGTAGATGAAATCAACCAACTTTCCGTGAGAAAATCGAGGAGGAACACTAAATCATCATGGAATCTCACACGGGGAGAACAGAAAGCATTGAAAGAACTAAGAGACAACCACAACATCATCATAAAGGCCGCCGATAAAGGCGGCAATATTGTCCTACAAAACCGTGAGCAATATATTGTTGAAGCCCACAGACAACTGACGAATCAGGAACACTATAAAAAATTAGACAAAAATCCGATGATACAATGGACTACGGAATATCATTCACAACTACTGACCTGGAAGGAGAGAGGGCTAATCAACTTTGAGGAATTTATGTACCTCAAGGTTGATAATCCAGTCACACCCACAATTTACTTTCTTCCGAAAGTGCATAAGTCAACTGTAAACCCCCCAGGCAGGCCAATTGTCAGTTCCATGGGTTCCCTGTTGGAAAGAACATCCCATTACATCGATGTGTTCCTGATTGAATATGTGATGAAATTGTCTTCATACCTAAAAGATACGACGGCCTTTTTGAATAAATTGAAATCCATCCATTTGAACGAACATCAGATCATGATCACAATAGATGTGACCTCATTGTACACATCCATTTGTCACAAAGATGGTCTTGCAGCAGTGAGTACATTCCTGGAAACTAGATCATTGAGCAATGGGGACTTCTTTTGCCCCGACATATGCCAATCTATTCATGGCAGTCTGGGAAGATGGTATTCTACAGAGCAGATACAGGCCCAATATCAAAGCGTGGATGAGGTACATAGACGATTTGTTTTTAGTTTGGGAAGGAGACGAATCGACATTGCAAGAATTCATCCAGAGCCTGAATGAGAATAATTTCAACTTATCCTTCACGTCCAATTGGAGTAAAAATCAAGTGATCTACTTGGATGTAGAAGTATTCATACAGAAACAGCAGCTCTGTACTAAAATCCATAGGAAACCCACGGCAACGAACAGCATCCTCCATGCCAATAGCGGACATCCACAACATCTAAAATGGAGTATTCCATACGGCGAAATGCTTCGCATTAAGAGGAACTGTTCAGAAACCCATGATATAGAGAGAAATCTAGAAGACACAGGTGCTAGATTTCTGGCAGGAGATTATCCCCTGAAAGTCATAGAAGAATCAAAGAACAGGATAATGGAAAAACCTAGATCAGAATTACTGAAAGAACGAGATCACCTGGATGATGATGAAACAATTCGGATCATTCTGGATTTTAATGTTGACAACAAGTGTCTAAGGAAAATCATCAAAAAGAATTGGAATATACTTTTGCTTGATGACTCGTTAAAAAGGAATTTACCATCGACTCCTAAAATAACCTATAGGAAGACTTCCTCACTAGGTGACATCCTAACACAAAGTCATTTTAACAGACTCGGCAAGGAAAAAGGAACCTGGTTGACAACGCCTGGATTTTGGAAATGCTCCAAATGCAAAGCGTGTGAACATGGAACTAACACACTCTCGTACACATTGGCAAATGGAAAAAAGAAACGGATTATTGCACATATCACGTGTGAAACAAAATACGTGGTATATGTTTTAGAATGTCCTTGCAAACAATTGTATGTCGGGAGCACCATCAATAAATTAAAACTACGCATCCTGCAACACCTACGAGCAATAAAAAATAAAGATCTGGCGTACCCAATGGCCAAGCATTTTTCCGAAAAACATCAAGGGAATGCACAAGGGTTACGCTATTTCGGAGCCAAAGTGATCAAACAAAATGAAAGAGGTGGTGATAAAACCCTGGAACTCAGAAGAGCAGAGTCCAAATTCATAATAGCTCTGGGAACAGAAAAACCTTTTGGCCACAATTTGGATGCAGAATTACATGTTCACCTATAAACCCTATGGAAGTCCTAGTCTTAAATTAATTTGCTCATGGAAAAATCAGGGAGAATGAGAAGTAAGAGTTTTGAAAAAATCATGGCTGTAAGAACAAGATTGAACATAGACTAAATTTGAAAAAATATACATTGAATAATTGGACTGTGACATATCCCAGGTCAATATATATAAATATAATTTTCTAAAGGTTATGAGGAATTCTGAAAATATCAAATTTGGAAAATGACAAAGTATTTTTTTAATCCTGAAAATGCAATTTTGCACAACATATTTGCACTATGTGTTAGTTACTTTAACTTGTAGGATTTAAGAATACATTTTATACAAAAGATATACATATCTTATGAGGCCGCAATTGCTATTTTGCACAATATTTTTGCACTATGCGACAGTTATTGCAATTTGCACTTACGACTTTGAACCTGCTAATTTGCACAATATTACTTGCGCTTAGCGCTTATTACTTTAATCTTTAGGTTTTAAAAACAATATGCCTCATGAGATCATAGCACCTTGTCTTGTTGATATGCAATTTGCACATTGCACAGGTCACTTTCTTATTTTTATCCGACACCTTTGGGAACTTATCTGCTTGGGATAGTGCCACCTGAGGCCATGGTATAAAGTGTTAACTGTATTCTCTTAAATATCGATTCAGTCTAAAGATCGATCCACAATCCAGTTACAGCTTCAACTCAGTAGTCTTCTCCTGTCTGAATGTATATACAAACATGAGTATGTTTTGAATATTTCTCGAGTTCATCACGTCTTATGTCTATGTGTGAAAGGCTTCCAAATTTTTCTCATGCCGATATAAGGATGAGTACTTTACTGAAAATACCGGCAAAATTGTTTGCATATTTATATTTAACAAAAAAAGTACAACTAAAAGAAAAATGGCACTTATTTCATGCCAGACTCACACAAGTTGAATGTGGGGTTAGCATTCTAGTCTATTGAAACAAACAAGGTAATCCCTTTTTTTAAATAAATTTTTTTTTGTTGCACTCTACCACTTTAAAAAGACTTTCTAGACTATGGGACTCTATGGTCCAGTTGAAGGCATTCGCCGAAACGCGTCGACCGTCCCTGCTGTTTTGCACCTGGTGTTTGAAGAAAATGAAATAAACACGAATTGAACTACCTTGCCGTGCTGTGGAATTCCTCTGTGCTGTGGATACTCTGGTGGGGGATGCTGCCGAGTTGCCTTGAAGATATATATATGTATATATATATATATATATCCACTACTTTCCGTAATTTCGTCGAGTCCGCCCGCTTCTGGTGCCGGTCCCCAACAGTACAGACACGGACCTCGGTCTTAGTGCAATTTTTTATTTACAAATCTTGCGTGCTAGTCGCCATAACGTTTCGGCTCCACCTGAGCCTTGATCACATGACAATGTGTAAAATAAAGATCCACCCATTTATAGACGGAATACACTCTGCACGTGATGCTGGTAAACACGCATAAACATGGTAGAAAGACTGTGAATAGTATATCATTCCATTTTGCAATGCTTTTACAATTGGTGGGTTTAAAGGTTTACAACACGAAAGCAATAATTGTTTCAATTTAAGCAATCCATGTGTAGTTAAATCTAAAACACCGGTATGTAAATACATTCTTATTGTATACATTTTCTGCTTTCGATTATAATCAAAGTAATACAATGAATATTGAATGTGCCATTCGTGTTGATACTTCCAAACAATCAATCAATTTGCTACCACCAATTAATTGCAGTTCTGACTGGTTAAATCCCCCTGTATTCCAACTATTTGATCAGCATCATCATTATTCTCCTGATTCCTGCAGCTAAATCAACATAAAAGGGTGTAATAAAGTGCAATGTGCCTAGTGATATGTGTGAATAGCAAATAAAAAGTGCTTTTCATATAATACTTAAACTTTAAAAACAGAATAGCAGCAGTTACTTTTTTAGCAAATAGATATAGTGGGTAGACTGAGCTCAGTCATACCAACAATATATTTGTATGAGCTATCAGTAATTAGTTAACTGATGAACATGGTGGGTTTTTAAGGATTCTTTCCATATAATAACATATAGTTATTTATCGCTATACGAATAAGCAGATACTACTTCAATCATGAGGTCCATTAAGAATAAAGTGCATCAAGATCCAAAGTGCAAAGTGTAAAGTGTGCAAATATGCCAGGGTAAAGAATATCACGCATTCATTAGTTGTATCTTGATATGTAGATCCAAATATAGATCATAAAAATCCACAACAATAAAACCTAATATTGATGATCATTATTTTCCATAAAATAATAAATAATACATAAGAAGATAAAATGTCAACCTCTGCGTGTTAAAAACCCTTAAAATTATATTACTAAAACCTATGGATAGAATAAGAAAATGTTTGCCAAGACATCGCGTTAAACAGTAGCCCACTTACATATGCAGAGTACAAATAGATTTCTGATTCTAATAGAGGCCAGTGTGCAGATCCTCAGTAACATTCAGACCAGCCGGCCATTTAGTATCAAGGCGGAGTATATACTTAGTCTCTAACCTAAGAAGCAACGCTTCCCTATTACCTCCACGCCTGCTTGCTGGTATTGCATCAATGACAAAGAATGATAATTCTTTGTTGTTACTGTGGTGTGCCTCCTTAAAATGACGAGCCACCGGATACGTGTTATCTTGGTTCGTAATTGCCCTGAGGTGTTGTAGAATGCGTTTATGCACTTCTAACTTGGTGCTGCCCACATATCTAAGTGCGCACGGGCATTGGAGTACATATACAGCGAATTCCGTTTTGCAGGTTAATACCTTCTCAATTTTGTGTTTTCTTTCGCTGAATCCATCTTTATAAGTTTTGGAATTAACCCCGTGTGTGCATGCTTTGCATACCGTACATCTGTAAAATCCCCCATTGGTTTGCAACCACGTAGATTTTTCTATGGTCTCAGGGTTAGTGTTAACAAGTCTATCCCTCATTGAGGGGGCCCGACTAAAGGTGAGAGTGGCCCTTCGAGGCAGAGTAGGACCTAGAACAGGATCACTTTTCAACGCAGGCCAATTCCTATTTAAAATACGGTGCAATTCTCGATGTTGTTTGTTGTACCCTGTAATGAATCTAAATTCATTAAATGATTTAGCTGTATTGACAGGGTCCAAGTTACTAGTAACAGGTTGACCATATTTCACCAATAACCCCTGTCTCTCCCTTGCTCGAGATTTAATAATAGCTTTGTCAATCATTGACTCTGAGTAGCCGCGTTGTAAAAATCTAATCTTGCTTGATGCCTGAGCTTTATCCAATTCCACCTCATTACTACAAACTCAATGAAGGCGCAGCATCTCCCCAAATGGTATGCTTGCAATCAGGTGTTGTGGGTGGGTACTGGCCGCATGAAGGATAGTATTGCCGGCCGTTGCTTTCCTAAATAATCTAGTTTCAATTGCTCCATTTTCAATGTATACCTCAGTGTCTAAAAACTTAACATTCGTTTGACTCATGGTTACAGTAAAATTAAGATTCAGTGTGTTAATGTTGATGGCTTTAACAAATGTTTTAGCTGACTCCCTGTCACCCTGCCAGACTACAAATAGGTCATCGATAAACCGATACCAAACAATAATATTAGTTTTCATAACCTCTTCAAATTGTACTTTGAGGACCAGTTCCTCCCAAGCTCCCATGTGCAAACATGCGTAGCTTGGAGAGAAACTGGCCCCCATGGCTACTCCCTGTAACTGACGGTATAACAAGTTATTGTACATAAATACATTATTGTTCAAGCAAATATTGAGCATTTCCAATAACATAGCAGTGTGATCTTTGAACTGTTCTAGATAGATAGTACACTACAGCTGCTATACCATCCTTATGTAATATACTGGTATAAAGTGATGAGACATCCAATGCTAACATCCAGAAGTCTTCCTTCCACTGAACCGCTTGTAATTTATACAAAAAATCCCCTGTGTCCTGAACATAAGAGTTCAATGACTTCACAGCTCCTTGTAAGAAGTAGTCTATATAGACTGATGTCTTTTCCAGTAATCCACCCCTAGCAGAGATAATGGGCCTGCCCGGGGGGTTTTCCATGTCTTTGTGGACCTTAGGGATAAAATAAGTTAATGGAGTTGTTGGATGCTCATTCCTTAAATACTTGTATTCATCGTCAGTCAGCATTGCCTTATTTCTCCATCTGGACAATTTCTTGTGGTATTCGGCTTGCAACTGTTTCATCTTAGATGCATTACTCCGTTCGTAGTGCTCCCTGTTGTTGAGCTGGGAATAAGCCTCACGATCGTACATTGTCTTCGTCATTAGTACAATATTGCCTCCTTTGTCACTTGCTCGTACAACGATTTTCATATCCTTACTAAGTTTGTGAATTAAGGACTCATATTGGTTATTCCTAATGTCAAATTTAGGTTTCCTGTGACTGTTTTTCTTATGTACCTCTTTGATTTGAGAGACAACATTCTCATTGAATATATCGATAGAGTCCCGTGCCTTAATCGGGATGAGAGTTGAAGTGGGTTTAAATGGAGTGACTGGTACTATTTGTTTTGTGGGACCCCCACTGCTTGGAACATCCGTTCCCTCGGTTTGGGTCACCATGAAGTCCAATCCTTCCCTCATCCACAGATCAACAATGCCACTAGGTATTACCGTCCCCGATGCTGTGATATCATCAGTGTTCTGGGGTTCTATTATGTCAGCCATAGTTTTGTTTTTCATAAGATGGAATTTACGGAGTTTTAGTTTGCGCACAGCTTTATATATGTCAAATCTTGTATTGATGTAATTCATATTAGTTGGTGGGGCATAGGAAAGGCCAAGTTTTAGAATACTCTTCTCTTCCTCAGTGAGTATTGTTGTGGTCAAATTGATTATTGAGGTTTCATCAATAATTATTTGTTGCCTCTCCATTAACCTCTGCCTCTCCTCTTGTATGACATGCAGCTTCCTTGCCCTGTACCTCTGCCTGCGCCTGTAATTTGCGTGTTTCCTCCGTAGTTCCTTTGGACGCGGGGCCGCAGAGTTTGCATCCGTTCCTGGCATAAAAAATGAATCTCATCTCCCAGTTGTGGTTTGGCCATACTATTTGTTGCTTGTTCCCTTAGGTCTGAATCCGAATCACTGCCAGTCACTGAACTCATATCAGACCTAGTTGAGTCTCCTTGTTCCTTGGTCCAGTTTTGAGTTGGCCATGGGTTTTGTTTTTATTACCCCGAAAAGCATCATATTTTTTAGAGAAAGTAAAAATCTGTCCCAGCTCATAATCATTGCGATCTCTTTGAAATTTATATGCTTTCCTGTCCATTATTTTTGCTTGTTCTTTTTTAAGTCTATCCTTCATTTCCACTGTTAATTTCCTCTTTTCCTCATTGTCTTCCATCCCTTCTAATTCATCCTGTATCGTGGCTATTTCCTTCAATAGTTGCGCCCTATCGATATCAGCATATTTAACTAAAATTTGTACTAATCTTCGTGAGGCCTTTAGATTGCTCTCAGCCCCCTCTTTCATTAACTCTGGATTTGGGTTCTCATAGCTCGGCGCTATTAGGATGCGTAGACCTCTCGGTATCCTGTTTACATCGAGATAGCTCTGTAAAGACTTAGCTATATATATACATATATATATATATATATTCACTGAAAAAACCATAGGTTTCAGGGGTGTTATATTTAGCTGGGCTTTTCACTTGTACAAAACCATTGAAATTCCCCCGTTATGGTTAGTTCAGCTAACTATAACTCGCGCGCCCGCAATGCACTGCTGATGACGTCACATATTACATCACTCATGACATGGTCAGTGACATCACTCATGACATCACTGATGACATCTCAAATGACATCACTGATGACATCACTGATGACATCATCCAGTGAATGTGTGTTTTTCTGAAAATTACATATGTTTTATATATGTATATTTCAAGGTCGATGGAAGAATAAATGGGTATATAAGTGTCTAAATGGATGATTTGTTTTTGAAAAATTGATTGTGTAACTGACTGATTAAGTGTATCATAGTGAATACATGGCTTAGTGAGTAATGTTTAAATATGTAAATATCTGTATCAGTCTCTCACTTTGTGTATAAGTGGCTGCATGGGTTGGTGAGTAGCTACATGGGTGTCTATATAGGTTATTAGTTGTTTTTTTGAGTATCAGTCTGAGTGTCTGCATGGTTCGGTGGGGGGTATTACGTAGTGCATAGGTGCATGAATGAGTGACTCACTGTTTGTATGTGTTGAACACAGCATGTGTGCAGGACTGTATGGGTGGATGAGTGTGTGTATGGGTGTGTTAGTGAGTGAATGACTGTCTCAATAGTGTCTTTATGAATAACTACATATGTTTTAAACTAGTATATGTGACTATTGGTGTATATATGTGAGTATATGTGAGAGTGAGAGATTGAAAGAGTTCCTGTATGAATAAGTATGTGTTTCTATAAGTGATTGTTTAAAAGACTAAGTATGTGTAAGTTTCCGTAGAAGTAAGTGTGGTGGTGTGTGTATAACTGTATATGCAAGTAAATGTATGTTTGATTCTTTATTAGCATGAGTGACTATGTGTGTGAGTAACTCTATGGATGAGTGGCATTGTGTAACAGGATGTATAGGTGTATGAGTACATATGATGAGTGAGTACATGTATGAGTGACTGTATAGGACTGTTGGTGAATGAGTGGATGTGTATGTGGATCTTAGAATTACTGAAGAGGTTGTTGTAACTGGTATTGGTATGTCCATTGTTTTGAAAATTTAGTCTCTATTTTTGAATGTGTGTATCAAAGGTTATATTAGGGTGAGAGGAGGTCTGCCACTCTATCACAAGGATGATGTCATCAGTGATGTCATCAGTGATGTCATTTGAGATGTCATCAGTGATGTCATGAGTGATGTCACTGACCATGTCATGAGTGATGTAATATGTGACGTCATCAGCAGTGCATTGCGGTCGCGCGAGTTATAGTTAGCTGAACTAACTATAACGGGGGAATTTCAATGGTTTTGTACAAGTGAAAAGCCCAGCTAAATATAACACCCCTGAAACCTATGGTTTTTTCAGTGAATTTCTGAGGTTTTTTAAATGCTAATTCCTAACTATAACGTGCCTGAAACCTACGTTTTTTTCTGTGAATTTCAAAGGTTTTTTAAATGCTAATTTCTAACTATGCCTACAGAGATAGGACATGTGAATAAAGAAGAAAAAATGCACAGAAAGAAACAAAAGAAGTGCAGAAAGAAGCAACAGAAGTCCTCAAATACGAAGATAAGTGCAGGAAGAAGGATAACGTGCAGAAAGAACAAAAAGAAGAGCAGAAAGAAGCCTTGTTGCAAAATCATCCTGTACCCTCAACTTTTTCAGACGGATACTGGTGGTAACTGAGTCTGACTAACCAGTCCTGGAGCCAGTGCTATGTTAAAAGACACTTAGAATACAGTGAAAACACCTACATACACTAGGGAACATTATGCGTTGGGGTCCCCCTGTGATTAGCCTGACCTCCTCTGTAAGCCCCTAGTATATAATAGGGCAGGGGGATTAAAACTACCTCTTAAAACAGGCCACAGGGCGTTTTTTCACACGTTAACTCAGGCCCCGTCCCCTCCCTTCACCACTGTGTAAACACACCCTGTGTCCGTTTTTAGTTGGGAGATTAAGTTCATTTGAATCCTGAGGGTCCCTAGGGTCCAACTAGCCCACTAGGTACCTCCAGTAAGTGCCACAGAGCTGCGTTGCAGAGAGGTGTAAAAAGTGGCACGGCCTGGACCACCTCTCTGCAATGCAGCTCAGTGGCGCTTACTGGAAGCACTTGGTGGGCTAGTTAGCCCCCAGGGGCCCTCAGTATTGAAGGGAAATTATATCCCCAATTTAAAACGTGCCATAGTGCGTGTTTGCACACGTCACCTCAGGCCCCGTCCCCTCCCTTCACCACTGTGTAAACGCGCCCTGTGGCTGTTCTAAGTTTAGAGATTAAGTCCCCTTGAATCCTAAGGGTCCCTAGGGTCACACTAGACCACTAGGTACCTCCAGTAAGCGCCACAGAGCTGCGTTGCAGAGAGGTGTAAAAAGGGGCTTGGCCTCAGAACACCTGTCTGCAGCGCAGCTTCCTGGCGCATACTGGAGATGCCTGTTGGGGGCGCGTTTGCAGAGTGCTGCACGGAGGGGGCATGGCCTCCGGCACGATGCCAATCTTTTATTTATTTTAATTTTTTAAGAAGGGGGGCTGTGTGGTTCCCCTTCTTATTCAAATTTATTGGCCCTGATGACCCCATCCCCCAGGGCCTGTCTCCTAATTATATTTTTTTGACCCCAATCCCCAGGGCCGGCCACTGTTTTTTATTATTTAAAAAAAATATATAGTTATAGACACACCTAGGACATGCTGGACAAACCGTACGTACCTATCACCATGACGATTTGCGTGATATTCATTAAAAGGCGACTATGCATGCAATGAATCCACGTGGAATGTATTTACACCACTAGTGAAGCTCTGACATGTCTGATGCCCTACCGTGCCTAATCCCGGTAGACACCCTTGTCGTTTATTTATACAAACATGGGTAGCTATTGACGGGCACATTTAATACACATGAACACCAAGCCATTCAAAGGGGATTCGACAAAAGTTCGACCAAAACTATGCAAGAAACCCCCCTCACGGTTAATAAAACACACATCCACTGCCGGATGTGTAATACTTTTTATTTTACTCTCTGGAAAGGGGACGAACATCACTTGAGAGTCACAGCGCGCTCCTGACAGAGCCCAATGCTGTGTTACACCCACCATTGCCTGCCGAGTGCCACACACCTCTGTGTTGTATTCCACTAGCTAGTGCATATGCTATGACACTCTCTAGCCCATGTGCACTGTAACACCACCCCATGAATATGTCATGCCACACTTGTCTTCGCACGGGTTATATTGCCCCATCTAACGTGCCTTCCTCGATGCCTATGTTATAACGCACAGTGCTATGCCATACATATTACAATCTGGGATCCATATCTTTGTCACAGTGCATATGCAACGTTACACTCCCCAGCACATATTTTATATTACAACTTTAGAGACTAGTTAGGTTACACAACACTGCCCTGTGCATATTACACTCCAAGGCGCATATCGCATAGCACGCGCTAGTGCCTGTGCTATCTCGCGCTCTCCAATGAATCTGTCATTGCGCACAATGTATTGCATATTATATTTCACGCCTGGTTCATCTTATATCACACTTTTTGGTGCATAGTTTATACCATACACCAGTGTTTCCCCAACTGTGGTCCGGGGACCCCCATAGGTCCCTGACACTTTCCCAGGGGGTCCACAGGCAGCAGTTTAAAAAGCACTGCACTTGTATAATTAGCAGTTTTCCAGCAACAATAAAAGTGTCAAGATAACACCAGTGATTAATGTACCTGCTGGAGAGAGATGAGTTTTGTCCTGTGGCAGCTTTGAGTTATCTAATGTAGCACAGAGGGTTAATATGCCTATTGCAAAGAATGTGTACCATGCATTTTAAATACAGTATTTAATGTGCATAGGTGAGTGGGTTACTGCTTTTGTCACAAAGATTATTTTGTTACTGTGCAGTACATAAGTGACAACCATAATCTAGCACAGTGACCTATAAACTGTCATCAAAGAGCTGCTTGCAAACTGCATGGTACAAGTTAGTAATTTGTTTTTTCCCTGTCTTTTATTATCCCGATGCTGCTAAAAAGGTTTACCAGGGTGGAAAAACATTTTTATTGTTAAAGTCAATGCTAACTACTGTCTTATGTTCTGAATCCCAAGTTTTTTGTGCTTCTCCAGACCAAGCACTCTTTAAAAATGCCTACCAGTATAAATGACATGTGAATCCTCACCTTGTAGTCCCCTTTGCCTTATGTAACATTTTCTATACACTGAGTTACACTTATGATTAATTGTCTCTATATGTGTGTGATGTAAAGTGATAAACGTGTTGTAGACTACACCATTGTTTCCTAAATTTCTTTGGGGGTAGAGCCTCCCAAAGCCCCCTTTGTAGTGGTCAGGCATGCTCAATGCACTTGGTGTGCACCGTATGGGGACTGGTCTGAAAACATTTGCCAGGGCTGCTTTGGGATCCCAGTCTGGCCCTGGCAGGAGTAGGAGCCTCGTACTGTGAAATAAAACCAACCATTTAAAAGTTAGTCACAGAGATGCAGCACCAACCTTCCCATTAAAATTTTAGTTTTTTGCAAATTCTTTCAATATAAAATACTAAGGGGGATATTTACAAAAGAAGTGGTGGAGCGTGTCGTTAGCCTCTGTGGCTTAACGACACGTGCCGCCACTTCAGAAACGTTGCGCTGCACCATATTTACAAGAATATAGTGCAGCCCTACATTTCGTCCTGTGCTGGTGCTATACTTAGCAGTGTAGCGCCAATGCAGGCACCCTTGCAACACAAGGGTATCTGCGTGAAGGGGAAGATTGTTTATGTAAAGGAAGGTCCCCCCTTCCTGCACATAAACAATCTTGAAATGGGGTTTTGTCACTTGTATGTGTGCTGCTTAATGCAGCACACATGGAAGTTACAAAATGCAATTTTTTTTAATGATTGTTTATGTGCAGGAAGGGTCACCTTCCTAAACATAAATAATGCGAGGCGTTTTGGTTTTTGTTTTGTTTTGGTTTTGGTTTTTCCATGTGTGCTGCACAAGGCAGCACACATGGAAAAAGCAAACATGAGGAGAGATAAAGCATTCCTCCTCGTTTCGCCAAGTTAAGATCTGGTTTTCGCTGGTGTTAATTTTGTCGCTGTCTTCTATTTACGCTGCCCCTGTGAATAGGGGGCAGCATCAAAATCAATGGGTTTTGCGGTGGAACACCCGCTGCGAAACCCACAACCCACCCCTTTCACGCTAAGCATTGTGCGAAAGGGGGCCTTATTTACAAGGCAGCGTTAAGCCATGTTAAGTGGCTTACCGCTGCCTTGTAAGAACGTTGCAAAAAGTGATGTTTCCATGGTGGTAGGGGTTTGTAAATATGCTCCTAAAATCCTTAGTAATTCGAGTATTTGTTTTGTGTGCACACATGTGTTTATTTTTTTTCGAATTACTGTTTCAACATTTGAAATTTAAATCATGCAAATTGCTTGGGGGTCCCTGACTTCCAGTGGTGACTCAGTGGGGTCCTCAGGAGTCAAAAGTTTGGGAACCACTGCCATACACTATATCTAGTTTTCATTTTCAATCGTGCTCTCAGGACTATGTTCTATATAACACTGTGTTCACCTACCCTTTTCACAGGCATTACATTTTGCGATAGGGGGTGGAGAGTCAGGGGGTGTTTCTGCCAAGTGAGCCCGGAGTCACAGTCACAAACGTCCTCTTCTTCCTGAATAAAAGTGAGATTATGCTGCATACTTGTTCATATTTTAAGTAGTTCGCACAGACACAATGTTTTAAAAACAATAAAGTTCCTAATACCCGCCTTCTCTGAACAGTTAGCTTGCTGCCCCATCCCCCTCCTCCCTATCCTCTGTTGTGTGAATCCATGGACTAGCCTCCTCCCTCCTGCCATGCATGGTCTGATGTGCTGCCACTGCCCTCAATTTAGTATGATGTACTAGTCCACTCCTCCTGCCCTCCATTGCCCAATTCTATGCCCCATCATTGACCTCCTGCTTAAACTCTGTGCTTAGCTTGCTGCCCTTATTCTCCTTCCCCCTGCCCTCCGATGTCTTTGTGCATGCCCCTGCTCCATCCTTTGTGCCCACCATGTCCCATGGACCTGCCACTCCTATCTACTCTGAGTGTTCTGTTGAGCTGCCACTCCCCTCCCACCTGCCTAGCATTGTCAGATGACTGTAACCTGTCCCTGCCACCTCCACCCTGCCTGTCCACATGCCATGCCCCTATCCTCTTCCTCCTGTCCTACATGGTCCATTGTACTGCCACACCCTTCTGCCCTCCCTGGTCTGTTGTGCTGCAACTGCTCCTCCTGCCTGCCCCGTCTGGTCTGTTGTGAGGCTCCTTCCCCTGAACTTTCTTGTCTGTGCACAGGTCCTGACCCTCCCTTCTATCCTCCATCGTCCTTTGTGCATGCCCCTGCACCCTCCTTCTTGCCCATCATAGCCATTGTGCTGCCACTAACCCTCCCACTTGCCATGCATGGTCTTCTGTGCTGCCATGGCCCCTCCCACCTTCCCTGTGTGGTCAGTTAGCTGCCCCTGACCCCCTCCCACCTTCCCTCCATGGTCTGTGTGTATGCCATCACAGTCTCACTGTTGCTCTTCATGGTGTGTCTTGCTTCTAGTGCCCATCCTGCCTGACCTTCATGGCTATCTTGCTGCTCCTGCCCTGCCCCCTTGCCCCCAGCCCTCTGTTTACATGTGCAGACCCCTACTCCCTCCCTCCTGGCTTGTCTGTTCCATTGTAATGCCCCTGATCCGTCCCTCCTGCCCTTTATGGTCTGTTATGCTGCAGCTTTCTCTCCTGTCTGTCCATTATGGTCAGCTAGCCACCATTGCCTCTTGCCCCTCTGTTCTCTGTTGTCCATGTGAATGGTCCTGTCCCCTCCCTCTTGCTTTCTATGGATTGTTGTGCTGCACTCCCGTCCTGCATGCCCTGTGTGGTGTATTGTGCTGCTGCAAACCCTGATGCCTGCCCTGCAGGGTCAGTTTGGTGCACCTCTCCATGTCCCTCCTGTCCTCTGTTATCCAAGTCCATGTCCCTATCCCATTTCCTTCCATGATCCAATGTACCATACTTGCAAACATTTTGAACTTGGTAAGAGGGAGATTTTCAAAAAAAACTGGGGTATTGATTTTCCCCTTTGAGTTACATTGAAAAAGAGGATATTGTAGACAGGAGACAGGTCAAATAAAGCCCATTTGAGCTTAAAAACATTGGACGTTTCCTGGCTGAATCGGGTCTGTTGGCATGTATGGTTGTACTACCATTGCCTCTTCCTTCTGCCCACAATGGTCTATTACATTGCCACAGCCTTGAAGGAGGGTAGATTTTGTATCACAGGGGGCCCCTGGCCCGTTCTGTCCACACCTGAAGTATGAGACCCTTGTCCTTGCCCTGCCAGCCGCATTTGTAGGCCGTATTAAATTGACCAGCGGGTCCTGTGTTGCTATATAATTATCCTGAGACATCCTTACCACTCAGCCAGCATAAAACCCCTGTGTAGGCCCTTCTGTTCAATATGTAGCCCTCTTTGTTAAATTGACCATAGCTCTGCAATTTTAGTGTATAGCAGTCTGAAGGCAGGTCTGCGAGGCCTTCTGCTCCAAACTAGTAGCCACCACCCTACCCGAGTGCTCCGTGCTCGGTATCAAAGTTCAACATCCCCCTGAAGCTGTCGACATACAGTAGGCTGCATCCTGGACTGGTACTTGCTTCCTGGGCAGGTTTCCCGCTTTTAAGGAAGTGGAAACCGCAGAGCGTCAAGTTAGGAGAACTGAGGAGATTTTATACATGAATATATTGAATTCCCATACAATACCCATTATTTTCTGCTTGCTCTATGGAACTTACGATAAGCGATTGGCCTGAGAGACTGACCTTTTCACCCAGTCCATTGTCAGCATTAAGTGGGTAAATGACGAAATGTCTGGTAAAATCTGCAGACGAAGCTTTTGGGTAGCATACGTAGGTAGATGTAGCGTGCAAAGGAGCCCACAAAATGATATAAAAAGGGAGCACCCACAGATATCGACGGACTACCTCGCCGTCTGTATGTAGGTTAACAGGCTGTGCAGGTTTTCCCCAAGAGCTGGAAGCTCTTGTCTTCCTTTGCTTAAAATGTCTTGCTCTGCTTTGCTTGAAGTATCTTATTCTATTTTACCTATATGAAATGTCATGTTATGTTTAACCATTGTTCTCTTTACTTTTGCATTTAAAAGATTTTGTATTGTAATTGCAGGAATGCTTGCTCTAAGAGTAAACGTGAGTGTTCCTAGGTAACATTTTCCTTGGTGTAACTTGTTTCTCATGATGCATTTATAGATGTGTTTTCTCTCTCTCTCTGTCAGTACATTAATTGAGATACAGAGAATATCATGACAGCTGTATGATTATCTGGATTCTGTATTTTGTACTTTATGTCTCTATTCTGTGGTTTCTTTGAAGTTGCATCTTCTCATTAAACTGCCATTGTATTCTGCCTCCAATTCCATGTCTCATATGTCTGTTTTCTTCATTTTTGGAGCAAGCGTTCCTAGGCACCCCGGCTCAAATTAAGGTGCCCCTTTTGTCCCTGACTCACTCTCCTGCTCAGTTCTGTGGTGGCTCCCGGGGCTCTGGGGAACGCCCCTAGCTTCCTTGACCCGTAATAGATCTTCCCTCCAACAGCCTCTCTTGCAAGTCCTGTATTGTTGGTTTGTTGCCCCTGCCCCCCTTTCCACTGCCCTCCATAGTCTGTTGTGCTTCCACGGCCCTTCCTGCCTGCTCAGTGTGGTTAAATTGTTGCCTTTGCACCCTCCTACCTGCCTTCAATTTTCAGAGTCCGTGCCCCTGGCCTCTGCCTCTCAACAGTATCCTAATGAACAACTAGATTGCTAACATTCTATATTTATTACAAAAGTGTGGAACGCCTGACATCATCTTGATGTAATCAAAACTGTAATACCTAGAGCATTTCCTTTAGAAATTACATATATGAGAGGGTCTTATTGGCATCAAAATTATGGTTAGTGCTCTAAAAGACTAAAATAAGGACATATTTTCTGAGTTTTCAAATAGCGACAAAGCACTTTTAAATTATTTGTTATCTTTATGTTTTTTTATCCAGTTGACCACTTGATTAAATGTTGCACTTAGGGGAGAGGATGTGGTGTTACTTCCAGAACTGCAGACTTTGCAACTGGGGAACCAGGTTGAAGTTTCTGCTTCAGCTCGACATTCTGTGATTCTGGTCAAATCACTTAGTCTCCCCATGTCTACAACCAAAATGAATTTGTTCTTGTGTGATGTAACCAATGCTCATGTAAAGCACTCCAATACCTGACAAGTCTGCACTATATAACACTGCAAAAACACAAAATAATAAGTGTTTTGCACACTTCTGTCATTGGGCTATATTTGGGCTATATCTGGGTGATTTTGGGCTACATTTGGGCTCTTTTGTCTCTGGTGGCCATCTTGGGAGACTTATTTGTTATGAAGTTTCCTAATTTCCTCATATACTGCAGTCTCCTCAGTAGGAAATGCTTTCAGTTTTTTACTTTGATTCCATCATGAAGGTATTCAGATATGTCACACATTTGCCATAAATTCTGAATGTTAGCACTCTAGTTGCTCATTAGATCACTGTAGTAAAACTACTGTTCACCATGGAAGTCTGCTCCTGGTATTAAAAGTGCATGTTTCAGTCTGCATGTCAGAATTTTTTAATGAAATAGAAGAGGATTTGAGAAGTCACTCAAAATGTGCCCTCATTTTCTTTCTTCAGCATTAATCATAATTTCTATGGCAAAATGAACCCCCTCATTGTGTTCCTTTTTAAATTAAATGTTTTAAGTGTTACCAGTTTATTCCAATCAAGATGGCTTCAGGTGTGCCATACTTTTGTCATAATGAAGACAGTAAGCGCTCTAGTTGTTTTTAAGAACATTCTTGGACATTCTGTCATTGGGCTATACTTGGGCTACATCTGGGTGATATTTGAGCTACATTTGGGCTCTTTTGTCTCTGGTGGCCATCTTGGGAGACTTATTTGTTATGAAGTTTCCTAATTTCCTCATTTACTGCAGTCTCCTCAGTAGGAAATACTTTCAGTTTTTTACTTTGATTCCATCAAAAAGGCATTCAGATGTGTCACACATTTGCCATAAAATCAGAATGTTAGCACTCTTTTTGCTCATTAGATCACTGTAGTAAAGCTACTGCTCACCAGGGAAAACTGCTGCTGGTATTGAAAGTGCATGTTTCAGTCTGCATGTCAAAATTTTGTAATGAAATAGAAGAGGATTTGAGAAGTCACTCAAAATGTGCCCTAATTTTTTTTTCTGCAGCACTAATCATACTTATTATGGAAAAATGAACCCCCTAATTTTGTTCCTTTTTAAATTAAATGTTTTAAGAGTTACCACTTTAATCCAAGCAAGATGGCTTCAGGTGTGCCATACATTTATCATAAGTAGGATGGTTAGCGCTCTAGTAGTTCTTTGGAACACTCTGGGAAGCTGCAGTAGAACACAAAGGAATCAACTGACAGTCTCTGCCCTTGTTGGATGTACATGTTTTACTGAGAATGTCAGACTTCATTCTCACATGACTGAGAAAGATAATGTGAATTTACAGAAAATAAGCTCTCAGTTTAGCTTATAGATCACCTTCCAAACCTCTGTGGTAAAAGCATGAGAAAATATTTTTCTCTCAATCATGATATTCCAGCAGAAGGCTTTTTCACATGGTAAAATCACCTTAGAACATACCACAATTCCTAAAATGAGTATGGTACCATCAACAAATGATTTATAATGTAACTAAAGTCTTAAAACCTTCTATTAACTGCAATGCTTTTTAATGAGGTGATATCATGTATATTGGTCCCAAGATGGCTGCCAACACTTCTTGGATGAAGTGCTGACAG
Source organism: Triturus cristatus (assembly GCF_964204655.1). Lineage (NCBI taxonomy): Eukaryota > Metazoa > Chordata > Amphibia > Caudata > Salamandridae > Triturus > Triturus cristatus. The sequence continues at coordinate 481,690,316 of NC_140588.1, read as the reverse complement.
ACAATCAGATCTCAGGATGAGATGTGTGGTTAGGCTCCTCCCACATATATATATGCTTTTAAATTCTATTTTCTCAGGAAATACTGAACAGATTTACACCAGACCTGCAAAAGGCACTTCCTTGACCTTATGGCTACCTCTCTGCCAAATTTCAAGTAATTCTGTTCAGCCGTTCGGGCTGTAGCTGTGTCTAAAGGTCCTATGGAAAAATGCATGGGGAAAACGCGTTTTGGGACCCCCCTTTTTTTCTCGGCCCCTGCTTGACGAATCACCCCGAGACTTTCAGGGTAGGAGCTGGACTGAGCGCCCCATTAGTTTTGAAAATTTCGCGAGGATTCATCAACCGGCGCCAAAGTTATTCAAAATAGAATTTTGAGATTTTCTATCGAAACTAGGTTGCAACTATAACTATCTACTGGCGACCGCCAGTAGATAATATATATATATATATATATATATATATATATATATATATATATATATATATATATTGCATAGACAATCCCAAATGTATTAGTACATCAAATAGAAATGGGCACGGACTCCAAAGATCGGGTGCTTTAATCTTTATTGTTCAATCATATCTACGACACTTTTCAGCCATCTCAAGTGGTCTTGATCACATATAATATATATGTATCTTTCGATTAAAACAATCGAGGATTACGACTGAAGTGGTGTGTGTGTGCATGTGTGTGTGTGTTTATATATTGCAAACACAAGGAGATGATGGACGGAGCACTGAATCCATCATCGTTCATCAGCTCACTTCACCACCCGAGTTCAGACCCAGCCATATGCAAATCAGTCTTGATCCTGTTCCTTATGGGAACAGTCCAGGCCCAAACTGACCAGCCAGGTCTTCCCTAGACCAGAAACAAGCATCCCGGGACCTGTTTTGGGATAACAACCCTCATTAGCCAGAGTAGCTTGAATCCAGTGGCAAAGTGAGAAAGGGACCCACGTCTGGGCATACCCTGCCAACTTAGGGCGAATAAAGCAAACACAAGGAGATGATGGACAGAGCGCTGAAACATTGCAGACACTCACCCCCTGTCACAAATCTGAGTTGAATCCATCCTCATTTTTAGGTCTCGGCCTGACATAGGTAGCGCATGCGCTCATGCGCTGCCTCGTCACACAAGGCTTTTTGGAATCGATACGATTCCAAAAGCCTCATCCCAGCTCCGCCTTACGTTTTCATTCGTGCGCGTCGTTGTGCGTCACGAATTATGCCAAAGCCAGTGCAATGATTGCACTGTAGGCATGCCACTAGCTGCTTGTTGCCACCCTGTCTCCTTTTAGCCACACCCTGCGGGATTGGGTAAATTACCGGCGGCAGTACACACAGTCCTTCATTAGGCGGTGTGCACTTTTTTTCTTCACTATGGTCCTGTTGAGGACGTACGGTACGCTTGTATTATTGATACTTTCCGGGGTCAAGGAATGAGGTATTTACATCATACGCTCGTATTTAGATGTTGATTTACAAATTTTTGGTTGTAGTAAATCGGAGTCTACCTCAAGACACATTTTGAATATCATACAATGACAAAGTAGGACGCAGCCAGCTTCGGACACAAGGGAGCGGGTGAATCTTCACACGTACTCGCAGCTCTCTTTATTAGCAGTATTAGAGGGGGAATGCTCGCAGGGCGTGTGCAGTGCGCACAAACACCGCCGCCAGAGTTGCAGATTTGTTTCCAGCTGTTGAGGCAGCGAGCTGTTTGTGTTTTATTATCTGTAGTCCCCATTACCGCGGATGCACCGAGCGGTACTGGGAGCCTGCGGAGGCAGGGTGCAGGGGGAAGCCTTCGGGGGCTGTCAGCGGCTGAGCCGGTAACTACTCCTTTGATGGAGAAACGCCGCATCTGGAGCCCATCCCACACATGGTCTCCGCTCTCAGCAAAGAGGCCCGCTGCCCCCGCGGTCTGCTGTTGTTGTTAGCAGATGCATTATGGCTTCGTTTGTGGTCAAGTACTTACTGTAACAATTTAGCATTAATCATTTCACCCTCTCTTCTTGTACATATGCACACTATGTTAAAAAACAAAAGTCTCCAAGCGGAATGAGGTCCAGACATGTTAAAATGTTTATTTAATCCATTATGGTGTCCGTGCTGTCTTTTGCTCCCCTACCAGTTGTTATTGTTATAATTGCACTCTCTCCCTCTCCTCCCCTCTCTAGCCCGTCTCCCTGCCCTGGTCAGTGCCCCCCTCCTTCTTGCCCCGAGGCCCCTTCCGCCTGTCCCAAGCGGCTCCTCCCTCCCTGCAGTCCTGGCCTCAGACACCTCCCTCCCTCTCAGCCCCGTCTCTCTGCCCCGTTCAAACACTTTCAGCTTCTCTGCCCCAGGGCCCCACCTTCATTCTTTCCAGAGCAGCTGCTCTCTCCCTCCCCAGTCCTGCCCTCAGACGGCCACTTCTCCCCCAACAGCCGGCGGTTTTCCCCGGACCCCCTTCTCGTGTTACTCGGAACCCCTCCTTCCAGACCCCTCTTCCCATCCCACCTTCGACTGCCCGCTCACCTCTTGCCCCTGCACCACACCCGTGCACCCTCTGCCCACTCTGTGACACCCTCTTTTATTTTCTGCCCTACTCTTTTTTGACCATTCTCCCGAACCGTTTTTAACCCTAACCCCAATCTTCTTTGACATCTCTCTTCACTCTCCTGTTTCCTTCTTTCCCATTCTCTCACAACTTTCTCTTTCTCTCCCTCTTAAAGTTTAACTAGCCCCCACTCTCCTCCCCTCCCTGCCTCCCCCCTCTCCTCTTCCCATCCCATCCCCTTCCCGCCCAATCCCCTCTTGTCCTGTCCTCTCCAGCCCTCCCCCACTCCACTTCAACCTCTCCTCTCTAATTCTATCTCTTCCCTATACCTCCACCCCTCTTTCTCCACACCCTCCGTGTTTGGCTGGCCTAGCATCTTCCACTTTAGACTACTTCCTATCTCTGATGCAATTATTTGTACCCCCTTAACAGCTGGCTGTTGAGATTCATATCCCAGGTGCATTCTGGATGTTGTAGTCAGAGCAGCAAGCCTATCCTCACACCGAGGGTCAAGGAAGGGCTACCAGAGCTCTTGTACAATACTGACGAAACAAGAGAAGAAAGATGGCATGTTAACGGCCCAGAGGCAGAGCATCTGCACAGAGAGCGCTCTAAAATAACAAGCATTGAAAATGCAATAGGTCTCACCTTTGATTAACTTAAAGCCATTTGCTTTGCTACACAATACCATTAGCAAAGCAAATGGCTTTAACTTAATCAAAGGCGAGACCTATTGCATTTTCAATGCTTGTTTAGCTCACCTCGCCACCCCAGTTCAGACATAGACATATGCAAATCAGTCTTGACCCTGTACCTTATGGGAACAGTCCAGCCCGATCACCCAGGCTAGCTTTACTCCGGTGGCAAAGTGAGCAAGGGGCACACGTCTGGGCATGCCTTGCCAACTTAGGGCAAATAAAGCATTCACAAGGAGGTGATGGATGTCATCTCCTTGTGTTTGCTTTGTTCGCCCTACGTTGGCAGGGTATGATCAGACGTGGGTCCCTTGCTCACTTAGCCAATGTATTCAAGCTAGCCTGGCTGATGAGGGGTGTTACCCCGAAACTGGTCCCAGGATGCTTGTTTCCGGAGCGTTTTTTTCATTTGCCAATAACTTTGGCGTTGTTTGACGAATCCTCGTGAAATTTTCAAAACAAATACACCAGTCACTTCAGCTGCTGTCTCTAAAGTTTCTGGTGATTTGTCAAGCAGGGGCCGATAATAACGGGGGGTCCCAAAGCTTTTTTCTATGTTAATTTCCATAGGAAACTTTACACACGGCTACAGCCTGAACTGCTGAACGGAATTACTCCAAACTTGTCAGACAGGTAGCTCTTGGCCCAGAAAGCACTCTTTTTGCTAAATGGTGTAAATCCATTTAGTAGTTTCTGAGAAATTTAAAGATTTCTCAGATATACATCTGTGGCCGCGGTGGATCTTCGACCCCTCCCGATCTCGTGCTGAGATCTGATTGGCTGCAAACACTTCAATCCAGAAAGTGTTGGCAGCCATATTGTGACTCGGAAGAAATGTTTTGTTTTTTTTAAAGAAAAGGGGGCAGGGTAGAAACACCCTGACCCCCTATGTCTGTTCAGGGGGTCCCACAGTGACCCCTAGGGGAAAAAAAATAAAAAAATGTAAAACCCTTCTACGGGAGTCGCGGTAGATCCCCAAATCAGACCAAAAATGTTTTAAAAAATGAAGCGCGGGCTCCTGCGCTTCGTTTAATTTAGAACCCCTGGGTGGGCCAGGTCCTGAGGGCAATACAAAATAATAATGGGGGGCCCTGTATGGGCTCCCTTCAGCCCCGGGGACCGCCACCTCCCTGGGGCTGAATCACTGAAATGCAGTGGGCACGCAACCCCCCGGCTGCCCCAGGGACCGCCACTTCACCAGGGCTATATTAAAACTAAAGCGTGAGGAGCTCCTGCCCCCCAAGCAGCCCCAGGGACCGCCACCTCCATGGGGCTAATACACTGAAATGCGGGGTGCCACGTGGCCCTCCCACAGCCCCGAGGGCCGCCACCTCCCTTGGGCAATATTTACAAATAATACATGGGCGCTCCATCCCCCTCACGCATCCCTGGGGACGCCACCTCGCCGGGGCTAATACACTGAAATGTGGGGGGCCATGCGGCCCCCATGCACCCATGGGGACCGCTACCTCCGCGTGGCTATATTTACAAATAATGCGTGGGGTGCCCACCCCCAGGACATTGCAGTTTAGCCATAGAAAACTCGGGTCCGCTTCATGGAAGCAAAGAGAAGTAAAAATGTTCTAGCCTCCATGAAGCGGAGCAGAATTGCTTTTGAACAGAGGAAGATGCATGTTTACAGCCCCCTTTGTCCAAAAGCAATGCCGGCTCCCGCAGGAGGTGGAGAGCTGGAAAGGACCATGGGGGCTTGAGGCTCTTCCCAGCATCCCCAATGAGCTGGCCATGCCCCAGGGATTGGGTCTCTGGGGCGATATTGGCCAGGGGAGGGGGGCTATGCTGACCCCCCACCCCATTTAAAAAAAGATCATTGTTGCAGCCCTGCCCCAGGGATGGGGTCCCGGGCCCAAAATAGGCCTTGGGAGGGTGGCACAGCCCCCTCCTATTTATTATTATAATTTTTTTAATTAAAAATGGGCATCCCCAGGGGATGGGGTCCCCGGGCCCAAAATAGGCCTCAGGAGGGGCGGCACAGCCCCCTCCTATCTATTATTATTATTTTTTTATTACAAATGGGAATCCCCAGGGGATGGGGTCTCTGGGGCCGAAAATGGCCCTTATAGGGGGGCCCCTCGCTTTGAAATTAAAAAAAAAATAGATGGGGAGATGGGTTCCCGGGGCCAAAATCAGCTGGGGGGAGGTGTGCAGGTCCCCCTCCCATTTATTTTCAACGGATCAGGCCCCGGGGATGGGGTCCCCCATGTTACAAGTCAGGCTTCCTGCTCTTGGTCCTTATGCCCTAGAACAGCACTACCTCTCCCATAATGCACTGGGTGGGAGATCAGGTTGTGTGCAATCCCATGCTGCACCGAGGAAGTATCAGCTGACCTCACTGCCTCAAAAGAAGCCCACCTCCGTTCTCAAGTGCTTGGCTAACTTCCTTCTGGTGGACCACGCCTCCCTGTTTAGTTCCTTTTCTTGCCAGATTCCTGTAAAACCTGAGATCCCTTATCAGGTTTAATCTGCCGTGATTGCGCTTTGGACCTACTCCAGCACTCCTTTCCCTGGATTCGGAGTGTGAAGATTTCAGGCAACTGCTCCCTGCTCAAATGCTTTGAATTCAGTGCGAGGACGCGCTGCCTGTGTGTTCTGCTCTCAGCACGAGGACGCGCTGCCATTACTTCCCACTCCCTGTTTTGGACGCTTGGCTCCCAGCGCGAGGACGCGCTGCCATTATTGCCCAACCTCTGCCTGAATGTGTATAACTTCAGTGCAAAAACGCGCTGTCAAGAATTTTGTTTCTTCGACGTATCCCGCCTGGACCCAGCGTTTATTTTCTGTTTCTTTGGTCTGAGCGCGAGGAAGCGCTGTCAACAGTTTTTTTTATTAAGCTGCTGTAGAGCAGCTCTAAGTTTATTTTTATTTTTTCTTCTGCAAAACGTCAGTCAGAACGGGAGGGTTATTTAGTTACCTCTCAAATCATGTCCCACTGGCAACATTTGTTTATTGATTGATCAGAACTTCACATATCGTTGGAAACTCGCTGAACTCCTGCACTTCACCTTAGCTGTTATTGCTACATTGTTGCTCCCTCCTTGGCAGACGAATGCCTATCGTTAATTACTGTACTGCTTAACACAGACCAAAGTATGGCCAGTTTCTTGATTTTCTTATCCTGAAAATAAGAGACCTCTCTTCATTTGGATCACTTCCTCAGATATGGTGAGTCTGGGAGCGTACACAACCTGTCTTCACTAACCATTACTATTGTTCATAGTCTAGCACACTGTTCTAAGTGGGAATTTTTAACTAACCCTAGTCTCTCTTTGTCTTTTGTTTGTTTTCTTGTTATACTGCAGTGCTGGGAACAAGTATTCCAGGTTTCCCCCGGCTGGCACCGCTGCACCTTCTTCCTGGTGGTCCTGAGTCGTCTCTTCTCTCCTTGGGGGTATTAGCCAGTATTCTGTTAACCATTGATTGGCTGGACCTGGCTATACCTTAGGGGAGCTTGGGGGCTCTCTCTTCGCTCCTGAGGATATCGGTTCATCTGCCGTTCGGATCAGAATCCCGACACCCCAGGGCCTAAAATGGTCTGGAGAAGGGTGCCCTACTTCCTAAAAATTCTTTTTTTTAAAGCCATAACTCGCTGGAGGCCCAGCCACCTTTCTCTACTGCTCTGCAAATGCACCTCCTGGCATGCTCCTGTTTTGAGTATAAAGTCCCTTTGGCTGCTGAGGGTCCTTAGGGGCCACAAACAAGAATAGGAGGGATAGTTGGACCCCAAGGACGTCCTTGAGGGCCAATTACCCCTCCTGTTACCTCCAGTAAGCTCCACACAGCAGGATTGCTGAGAAGTTGTCAGAGGCATGCTCTCTTTCTCCACCACTCTGCAAACATGCCTCCTGGCACACTACTAATTGGGGTATGAAGTTCCCTTGGCTCCAGAGGGACCTTAGGGGCCGAGAAGCCCTCATGGTACCTCCTGTAAGTCCTACACAGCGGTATTCCTGTGAGGTGGTTGGAGGTCCCGCCCCCTTTCTCCACTACTCTACAAACTTGACTACTACTTTAAAAACCATAGAAATTGACTGAAAAAAACAAAGGTTACAGGACATTATAGTTAGGCTGACATTTCACTCATACTTGTAATCGAGAAATTCAGCAGTTATAGTTTGCTGAGCTAACTATAACTCGCGCCTCCGCATGCACTGCTTATGACTTCACATATTACATCACTCATGACATGGTCAGTGACATCACTGATGACATCACTAATGAGATCTCAAATTACACGACTGATGACATCACTGATTACATCATCCACATAATCTCTGACGCACCCACTCATACCCCAATATAACCTTTCATACACCCATTCCAACTCCCACACTTCTATTCTCAAACTATTGACACAACCATACCAGTGCGTACACATCCACTCACTGATTCATAGGTCTGCAGACACCTCCACTCAGTCACCCGTACAGCATCTGATCCACCAACTCACTCATTAATACAGCCCCTGGCATATGCACTCATACACCCATACAGCCACTCACACACTGAGTCAGTCACCCATAGAGCTACTCACACACCAACTCACTCACCCATACAGTCAATCACACAGCCACTTACTCACCCATACAGTTACACACACACTCACTCACTTACTCATACAGACAGTAACACATACTCACTCACCTATACAGTCACTGACACAAGCACACACTCACTCATACAGACTATCTCACATTCACTCACTCACCCATACAGTCACTCTCATACCCCATCACTTACCTATACTGCCTTTCACATACCCAGTTACTCACCCATATACCACTGACACATACACTCACTCACTGACACAGCCATACACACACTCACTAACCCATACAGCCCCTCAAACATACTCACCAACCCACATAGCCACTGACTCACCCCCTCACTCATCCATATCAGCAGTCACACACACCCTCACCTACCCACCCAGACACCCATAGAGGTACTCAGACAACCATACAGAAACTCACTGCCCCATTCACACACCCATACAGCCACTTAGACACCAACTGACAGATACAGACATTTACACAACCAGTCACTCACCCATACATTCACTGAGACACATAATCTCTCACTAATACAATCAGCTATTCATCCACTGAATCATCCAAATAGGCACTCATACACCCACTGATTCACCAATACTCTTTGGTTTATATATTTAATACACATAAGCTTTTTTTAAACCTCACAGTCACTGGATGATGTCATCATTGATGTCATTTGAGATGTCATCAGTGATGTCACTGACCATGTCAAGAGTGATGTAATAAGTAAGCATTGCATTGTGGGAGCGCAAGTTATAGTTAGCTCACTAACTATAACAGCTAAATTTCACTGGTTTTGTACGAGTGAAACCTTAGCCTTACTATAACGTCCCTGTGACCTTTGTTTTTTTCAGTGACATAACAGCCAGAAAACAGCCACAAAAATGCAAGGTAAAGGTCCATGATGTAATTTCGCATGTTGCAGAGGTCAACGCATTGTATTGTGTTTGTGGTAAAGGCACACATGGTAATGGCATGGGTTGAAAAGACTTAGGGCCTGATTTAGAACTCAGCAGACGAGTTACTTTGTCACAACGGTGACAAATATCCCATTCGCTGAAATATAAATCCCAAAGGATGTAATGGGATTTATATTTTGGCAGACGGGATATCCGTCACCGTTGTGATGGAGTAACCCTGCTGCCGAGTTCTAAACCAGGCCCTTACATCCCCAGCATGAAGTTGTCCTGGCTGTGGTTGTGCAGAGCCACCAGAGATTGTGAGCTTGTCTAAAGATAAGAGTGAGTGCTGGTGGAAATGATTTGTAAACGATGCAGCTGGTTTTAAAGACGGTGTGGGAGGCAAGGGGAGCCAATAGAGTTCCATCAGGATTGTGGTAATGTGATAATTATTTTCAGCATTTAGGATGCCTTTATTAGGAGCCAATGTTGGGCCTGGGAGGATATGGAGCAGGGCATTACCACCATCCAGATGCAAAGGTATGAGGGCAGGGCTTGAACAGCAATTCTGAAGTCACTTTCCATGATAAAGAAATTGTTTTTTTAGAAGAGAGAGCTGGTGCTAGGCTGCGTTTGTTGTTTTGGCAATGTGTTCCCTGAGGGTGAGGTTGCTTTCCAGGGTTAATTTAAGTGACTTAGCATTCAGTGAAAATTGAGGTACAAATCTGTGAACAGCATGTTTGAGATTCTAACGGCACGTGCTGAGAAATAATGGTAAGCAATGCCGACTTTGTTATTATGTTTTTCAAGGTGCAAGTCATCTTTGTTTCACAGAGTGCAGCATACGCTTATTTGAGTTTATCTGAACTGACCTGTATGTTATTCAAACTGTAACAAATACAATGGACAATACAAAATACTTCATTTGAGTGTAGGGGGATTTTAAGGGAGGTGTCATGTGTCATGGAAGCAGTTTCCTGATACAATTCTGTCTAATTGCTCGTTGGGCAGGTTTAAGCATGTTGGTTACTTTTCAAGGTTGGAGAGGAGTGCATTTCTGCTGGGTAGTCCTGACAGCCTCAAATATTACACTTGTAGTCTTTAATGCCAGTCTTTAATGCTTTTGTTGAAGCTCATTGGCAAAGTGGTGCTGATTACTTCAGATGCAAGGATCGACTGTCAAATTTTGACAGGCAGTTGTTTGTTATGTTATGTGATGGGTCAGGAGTTGGTTAGATCTTTGCTTTGACGGATGTTTTTTAGGTCTGGTCACACATACATTTATCTAGCAACCTCATATCATGTGATCATTGTCATGACCCCCTTCCTAACCCTTTCCACATTAAGGACTCAGCTGGATTATGGGGCCACTAACACAGGGGTGCACCATTTGCCACAAAGACAATTGCTGCCAACTCCAGGCCATGCTCTCAGGACTATTTTGTACCCCAGACAGGACTGTGGCTTGAAGCATGGTTGGCTGAAAGTGAGCATCATTAAGTTGTGCACATCAACCATTTTTGAAGAAAAAATGAGGTGGACAACGTTTCAGCTGAAATCTTGTGCGATTGCAAGTATTGTGGGATTTGTCGGCCCTGTTGGGGAGAGCCTGTCTGTTTAAGGTGTTACAACAAACAAATGATGGACGGAATGCTGACAATGCAGACATTCTCCCCCAGTCAAGAGATCTGGGTTAAATCCATCATTCTTTTGCCCACTACGCCACCCCAGTTCAGACATGGCCATATGCAAATCAGTCTTGACCCTGTGCCTCATGGGAACAGTCCAGCCCGAACTGCCAAGCCATGTCTTTCCTGGACCGGAATCAAGCATCCTAGGACCGGTTTCTGGCTATCAGCCGTCATCAGCCAGGATAGCTTGACTCCAGTGGCGTAGTGAGCACGGGTCCCACGTCTGGGAATACCCATCCCACTTAGGGCGAAAAGCGTTACAACAAACAAATGATGGACGGAATGCTGACAATGCAGACATTCTCCCCCAGTCAAGAGATCTGGGTTAAATCCATCGTTCTTTTGCCCACTACGCCACCCCAGTTCAGACATGGCCATATGCAAATCAGTCTTGACCCTGTGCCTCATGGGAACAGTCCAGCCCGAACTGCCAAGCCATGTCTTTCCTGGACCGGAATCAAGCATCCTAGGACCGGTTTCTGGCTATCAGCCGTCATCAGCCAGGATAGCTTGACTCCAGTGGCGTAGTGAGCACGGGTCCCACGTCTGGGAATACCCATCCCACTTAGGGCGGAAAGCGTTACAACAACCAAATGATGGACGGAATGCTGACAATGCAGACATTCTCCCCCAGTCAAGAGATCTGGGTTAAATCCATCGTTCTTTTGCCCACTACGCCACCCCAGTTCAGACATGGCCATATGCAAATCAGTCTTGACCCTGTGCCTCATGGGAACAGTCCAGCCCGAACTGCCAAGCCATGTCTTTCCTGGACCGGAATCAAGCATCCTAGGACCGGTTTCTGGCTATCAGCCGTCATCAGCCAGGATAGCTTGACTCCAGTGGCGTAGTGAGCACGGGTCCCACGTCTGGGAATACCCATCCCACTTAGGGCGAAAAGCGTTACAACAACCAAATGATGGACGGAATGCTGACAATGCATGTCAGCATTCCGTCCATCATTTGTTTGTTGTAACGCTTTTCGCCCTAAGTGGGATGGGTATTCCCAGACGTGGGACCCGTGCTCACTACGCCACTGGAGTCAAGCTATCCTGGCTGATGACGGCTGATAGCCAGAAACCGGTCCTAGGACGCTTGATTCCGGTCCAGGGAAGACATGGCTTGGCAGTTCGGGCTGGACTGTTCCCATGAGGCACAGGGTCAAGACTGATTTGCATATGGCCATGTCTAAACTGGGGTGGCGTAGTGGGCAAAAGAACGATGGATTTAACCCAGATCTCTTGACTGGGGGAGAATGTCTGCATTGTCAGCATTCCGTCCATCATTTGTTTGTTGTAACGCTTGTCTGTTTAAGGTGGCTCCGCCACTCTCTAACAATCTGTCAATGAGGTTTGCTACCGGCAATGGCAGATGAAAAGAAGCACTCCCACTTCTTTCTTCTGGCAGGTATGCGTGGGATCTAGAAAAAATCTTCAATAATGATGAGAGCTCATCACAACTTCAAACAAGACTATTTATCTTTTTTTTCCTAAAAATCAATGAAGGGATTTTGGAAACAAATCAAGGAAACTTGGTTTGTGTGGAACTTTGGTAGGGTGTTTCTGCGTAGGACAGCTTATTTTTAGAATAGTATGGAGCCCTACTAAAGGCATTAGTTAGTATCTCATTGGTAAATATTCGGCAAGAGTCTTCAGTGGTTCTGCTTGCCTTTGGAGTTGAACAGATTCAGATATAGAAGGTTGACACAAGCCTTCTGCAAGGACACTATGGTTCTACTGCTCAAGAGGAGAGCTCTGTCTTCATCTTGAACCAAGCTTTCTACAGGTGTGAGAGGGTCCGGGAATACTCATGTGATCAGTATGATTTAATAATTGCTGAGATTGGTAATGTGCAGTTGGATTCACTGTGGTCTGTTGCCACAGAGTCTCAGGTTTGCCCTAAAGTTCCAATCTTCTCTCAGTCCCAACCACAGAGTAGGTTTGAATTTACCAGTCCAGTCAAAAAGGTTATCTTAGAAGGAGAAACAGGTAGAAGTAACTTACACTAATGTTTTCTTTTGGGATATTAATAACCGGGCTACACAAAATTAGGTCTTGCCTTCAATAGGATCTACTCCCTTACACCCCCATACTAACCCACTGCTCAGAAATCTTGTTGTGGTTCGCCATTTTGTTTATTGTGGTGGGTACCGCTTCAAGGTTAGGGCAGTGGAGGTACCTTTTTTCTGCTAAGTATCTGGCCTTTGATAATTAAACCCCCAAAGCAGGTGTTCAGGTAAACACTGTGTTAAAGAAAATATCCTGATCACAAAGCTATGAAGGCCAAAAGAAAAAAGGCAAATAAACTTCACGGACCATTATGTGGAAGTCGTGTGGAAGGTGAGCGCTTCAGTGTCATGGATCATTATCCTTCCCCCAGAAACTTGCCCTGTACTGTGAATATGTGCCTAGCCATGTTCTTCCTTTACCTTAAGCACCTCTAGACCTATGAGCAAAGTAAGACTTGCTGTCCTGGTGTATTTGTACAGCCGCTCTCTCTGTGTGGCTCTTATGTCTGGGCTGTGTCTTTTTTTTTTCTTTTTCCTAGAATGTAGTGCCTTGCAGAGTTAAAAACAGGACACAGAAATAGGAGTCATACAATACAGGTTGGTGAGACATGACACAAATAGTCTGTTTACCTTTGTGCATGTCTGTGTAACAATGGGTGAAAATTCTGAAGCAACTGCCATTGACATTGCCAGTTGTATTTTCGAAGTCCATTTTAACATGCAGTGGCAAAACCAATAGGCCTGGCATTGACTGCCAACTTTTTGGCTTTGTGCGTGTTTTGTTTTGTCATCGTTTTTGTACAACCATATTGTCACGATGACTGTTGGATACTCGCCATTATAAAAAAAAATTGGCTAAAAAGCAAAAATATTTTTTGTTCTCAAAAAGCATACATAGCCTAAGTATTTCTTAGCAGTGAAAATAAATACATTATGTGCAGCTGTGCTCTTTGTGAAAGAGGAGAATCCCATCACTCACAGTGAAGTTAGCCAGTGCCTGAAGAAAAAATAAGTGTTTCTCCTCATTGCGCCATTCTAACGCCTGCTATTGCATGGCGTTCGTTTTTGGCGCTGCCTCAGATTTACACTTTCTTGTAAATATGGAGCAGCATCAAAAAGCAATGGGTGTTGCAGTGGAACGCCCACAGCAACACCTACTGCACGCCATTTCAGATACCTGCGTGAAAGGGTACAATAGTTACAGAGTGGCGTTAAGCCACCAAAATTGGCTTAATGTCACTTTGCAAATATGGGGCAGGGCATTGCACCACCGGAACGTCAAAAAAGGGGATGCTGTGGTGAAGCAATAAATACCCTTGTAAATATGCCCTAGAGTGTTTAATCCATGTGCTCTGGTTCTTTGTTTGGTGCGTGAGCGTCATCGATTCAGTGTTGAAGGAGAAGGGGGGTTAGAGTTGGTCTAAACAGTTATTGTAGACTGGGTCATCCCATTTGCAGATGTCTTTCTTCATAATAATTATGTCCAGGATCCCTTTTGTTGTGGCGTGATAGTTTGTGTCAGCTCCCTTCACCATATGTTCATTGGTAGATTTGAACACAGGCAGGTTTTTCCTTGCTACGCTGACAAAAGATGGAGAGTGCTGTGAGGAGTAGGTCGTACAAGGTCGTTTTAAGATATTGTGTGAACCAAGTTTAGGAGAAGATCAGGATCATGGAAGAGGTGTGGCGCAGCAGCAAGGGTGCCTGACTCTGGACCACGGGGTTCACGGTTTGATCCCTGGCACTGGCAGCAGGTTAGCCCAGCACCATGTGACTCTGGGCAATAGCTTGCTTAATCTACCCAAGGGCCCCCAGCGCCGGGGCACCTCTCTGGAGGTAGCTATGCGCTATACAAATGCTGTTTTTTTTCATTATTATTTCATGTTTGGGTTGACCATCGCATTCTTGCAGTTGTGGATCAGGCATCAGAGAGTGGAGTCGGTGGTGGTTGCCATGGTGCTTTCAATGGCTGAAGTGGATTTGGACACAACTGTTTTGTTAAGCTGATCCCGGCACTGGGGATCCCAGCTTGGTCAATGGCTGCAGGAAGTAGGAACATGAAGTGAAGTATGTGTCACAGGAAAGAGACAGTGATGTTCCATCACCATTACCCCTAGGGTGGGTTGTAATGCTGAAATACATTCCTCCTTCACAGTAGGAGTGGCCAAATTCTTGCTTTTAGAAAGGACATATTTAAATCAAGAGCACAACCCCCAGCCAGGGATGTATTCTTGAGGGTTTGTGGCAGAGACTTTCCCAAATAAGGGTGCGAAATGTATCATGATTTAGGCAAAGCTCTAAAGGAAAATCAGACTCTCCAGCTTATTAAAGTTTTGGTCCATGAAGCTAGTATCCTGAAGCCTGTCCTTTTCATATTCCCAAATCCTGCATATTTTCATAAATGTTGATAAAAAAAAGAAATACATGGAGTATTTTACATGTCCGGCCCAGGGGCGTAACAGAGACCAATGCAGCCCCTGCCGTGCAGGGGGTCCTGAGCTCTTCAGCGGGCCCCCCATTCAGCTCAAGGCCAATGAATATCTGTGAGATATGGGAGACTCGTGGGCCCCTCATCACATTCTGTAAGGGGGGAGGGCATTATTTTGCATTACGCCGCTGGTGTGGCCATCACTTAACAGTGTGAAAGACCAACCTATGACGTTTTTAGAAACAGAATTACCCCCTCAGCAGTCTCCATAAATGTTCATGATTGGTTGAGCTATTCATTCTGCAAGATCTTGTTGTCAAAAAGTAAGCATAACTAAGACACCTACACCAACATTCTGTAAGTTTAATAGCTAGGTAAACGTATTTTTCTTTAGACCTACTTGCAATAATGCACACATTTTAGTGATGTTTCATTTCCTTTTGTCAATGCAAAATATTTAAATCAACACCACCGTATCATGGTAGTCAGCATACGAGTTTTTATGTTATGGTGCCCTATATGGATTATATATAATTCTTCATCAGAGCCACATTTAACTGTGCCTTGCGAATGTGTATTAATGCAAAGCAAATGTGTCATATGTACACTCGTTGGACCGATCTGCGGCGACTGTAGTTCAGGCGCGGTGCGTCTATTGGGGCGTTGCCCCCCAGCCCACGCCCGCAGCTCCCTCGGCATCTCTGAACTTAGTTTACTTAAGTTCAGAGACGCCGAGGGAGAACTGACAATGCATGTCAGTCAGCATGACGTCGGACCGTGGGCGGTCCGGTGTCATATTAACTGACATGCATTGTCAGACCAGGCAGGGACAGGCAGCACTGCAGCACAAGTGCGCATGAGTGGGGACGGTGCGTGAATTTTTCGCCCGTGCCCAGTCATGCGCACTTGTGTTTTCACTGACTTGCGCATGCCCATTAGGAGCCCCTCAGTCTCCTAATGGGCAGGCGGCGGGCGAAGAGTAAGCTGTGCCCTCAGCCAATCCTGGCGCTGCAGCAGCGCCAGGATTGGCTGAGGGGTTGCCACTCCAGTGCTGTTGAACTGAAGAGGCGCCATTGCCAACGCGGAGCAGAGGCAGTCAGGTACGTTTTTGTCTTCCCTCCCCCACGCGACCCCCCCCCCCCCCATGTGCTCTGTCGTAAGTCACTGCTTGAGTCCGTTCCCCTACTTTCTTAAACATGCCTTCCCCACGGCAGAATTAGCCAAGGGGCAAGGCCGATTGTTAAGGCTCGGCCTTTGGGGACGGGCGAAACAGGCAGAGAAGGAAAAGAACTCTGTCTTTTCCTTTGTGCACAAAGAAGACAAGGACAGTGTCCAGTTCTCCTGCTGCTGGAAGCTGGCCCCCCTCCTTTGTTCCCCCTCTTCCCTCTCTGTCTCGCTCCTCCTCATGTAGTAAAAACTGGTCCGAGACTTCAAGAAACAGGTATTACCTTCTCTTTCCTCCTTTCGTTTATTTGCTTCCTTGTGAAATGGATCCAAAAAAGAAAAACACTTGCTGGAAACGTAGTCTTTTGCTGACATTTTTCAATTTCTAAGTGCAGCCTCAGGGTAGAGAGAAATAAAACATTCAAAATATGAAAAATAACTAACTAAAGCAAGGTGGCCATATTGATTTATTCACACCTAAACACATTAGCGGCTCATTACAGTGTTTGCCAGTGAAGCCCTACTTTTGTCGCCTCCTCGCTCTTTGAACAACCATGTTTTCCCTGGGTGGGAAAGCACACTATTCCTGGAGATACTGAAATACCTGCTTGTTGGGTGCGTGCATTGGAAAACAAAATGCATACTGCGGCTCTGTATTCACAAACGTGGTCTTTTGAAACCATTCTGCTTTCGTTTTGTAATGATATAAGCAATGGGCATTAGGTCAGCTCCGTTACTCTCACACGTTCCTTTCTGCACCCTCGTTCCCTTATGTCACTGTTTCCTTCTCTTTCTATTCCCCAGTTAACTGACTTTTCTCTCTTGCTCTCTTGCTCTGGGGGTGAAGGCCGATGATGAGAAATATGCCCCAGACCGGACGCCGGACCTTAAAAGAGTGGCAGTGCTAAGCGCCCACCACCTGCAATCACTGGTACATATTAGGCGCTATAGTAGAGTCTAGAGATAGTTCATCCGATTCTTGTGTGAGATGTGGTCTGTCGTAACTACTTGTCATTTGCTATGACGGGGGAATGGAGGTGCGGAGACAGAGAAAGAGACGAGGGAGGAAGGGATACTGAGATGTAGGGAGGGATAGCAAGCAAGATGGATGTGACAGCAACAAGATAGGAAGAGATAGCAAGATAGGGGGAGGAGAGCATGGGGGTTGCGAGACAATGGAAGGGGCAGCAAGAGGCAGTGTCAGCAGCACCCAGCCAGTGACAGAGGAGGGGAGTTACTGAGATAGCGAAAGAGATAAGGTAGGAAGGGATACTTAGATGATGGGAAAGTCAGAGTGTCACTGGAAGAGAGTGACGCCGATAGAGCAGCTCTGTTTCACCAATTGTTCCATTTTGTATGTGTATTCTGGTTGGTTCACCCTGTAAACACTTTGGTGTTTTCTATACAATAATTAATACTATTCCATCCAGCAACACGAATTCATTTCTGTTTCTTTGGGTCTGTGTGTGTCCCGTATAGCTCTAAAGTGTATTCAGTATATGTCCAAGCAAGTTTGCTTACTTCCCGACAGAACCATTGTTCTTTGCTTTCACTATTACGCCCAGGTTCTGAGGGTTACTGGGTTGCCCCATTATCTTTAATGGTTATCCAGTGCAGGTCTTTACCTGCGAGGGTCTTAGCACATTTATTGTGATTTCTCCATATCAAGATTAGATTATGTCAGAAAAAGAAACATTGTCCTACAGTGAGGAATACATTAATAGATTAATACAAGAGCAAGCTGATTTTGACTATTTAGGCACCGGCCTAACACCTATAGACACCACTCTTAATGATAAATTGTCACGCTTAGAGAGACTTGAGAAGAAATTGATACGAACAAGATTACATGGACATTTACTAACTAAATACCTGCAAGCCAACATCATCCCAAAAGGACTACAGGTCCGTAACGAGCCAGCCATCTTCATTGATCTTCCAAAATTCCGTGAAGGATTTAGCTTTGTGGCTAACAATTGTTCTCGCCACTGGATGGTGCTTGGGGTGGAAACTGCCCTTGAGTATGTGAAAAAACTAATACTAGAGATAACGGAATTGAAGAAAGAGATCTTGGAAGATAGAAATCTGAAGAATGCAAAAGAAGCTCTAGAAAGAGCAGAAAAAGCCACATCCGAATTCAACACGATTACATTGAATAAAAAATTGGAACAATTAGCTAAGGATATTAAGGCCTATGATAAAAAGGCCACATATCCATACACTAGTGACGATTATTATATCCAAGACTCACAGGGCTATTACGTTAATAGGAATAGACAATATTCCCGGAGATTCGCTACTTTCTCTAACTCTTCTTTTGGGAGCGGTTCAGAGAACGAGTCTGAAAGAGCAAGTACCAGCTCCGATCCTCGCCCATACACAGAGGGTACTAATTTTCAACCACTTGAGCCTACTTTCCAACAAGGCCCAACTTACCAACCACGCACCAGATACCAAGACAATTTCGGACCAGCCAACTCGGCTTTTTTAGGGGAACCCACTTGGACCAGTCGAGATCAGAATTGGGGGCGACCACCCAGATGGAATCAAACACGTGGAAACCAACGGGGCAACTCCAGGGTGCGCTTCCAAACCCAACCACAACAGAACCACGGGGAAATTCGCACCAGACGCCAGACCTATCGGTGGTAACTTCCACACCAGATAATACCTCTAATCTTAATATGGAAGACTTAATCACACGTCAAGGAACAACAGAGATTGGTATGAATGTGAAGGACCCTGTATTGAACATCTCGAAATACTCTCTGAATAAAGCAGAGCATGACATCCTAGCAAGAGGCCTGTCCTTTGTTCCCACCTCCATTCCAAACTCTTTTAACATTAAGCTGGAATTGCAACAATTCTTCAGAAAGATCCGCCTAAAATACTTCTTTGTGAAAAATGAAAGTTACAAAAAGAAGATGACTGCTACAGAATTTCGTCCGCCCTCCACTTTCACACCGGCCTCTCACTTAATGAACGATAAGATCTTGGCCTATGAGAAGGTAGTGATGAGTGAAGTTATGGAATTACTGAGTAACACCAAGTATATTAAACATAACATCACCAAAGAAGAAAGGCTTGCACTCTCTACATTGAACAAAAATAAATCCATCACTATCAAGACTGCGGACAAGGGTGGAGCCGTAGTGGTACAAGACACAGAAGACTATATAAAAGAGATCAACCAACAACTCAGCTGTCTGGACAGTTACACAAAGATCCCACGTGATCCTACTAAGGAAATTGCGAAGCTAATCCGCGACCTTACTACTTCTGGTATGGAACAGGGATTCCTTTCAGAATCTGAAAGTAAGTTTCTTAACAAAACCAACCCCAGGATTCCTACCATTTATACCATCCCTAAAGTTCATAAAAACCTACAGAAACCTCCCGAAGACCAATAGTATCTGGCTGTGGCTCCATCTTGGAACCCTTGAATCAATACCTCAACAGCTTTTTACAGCCTTTTGTTTTGGAAACAAGATCATTCATCAGGGACACCATGCACACTATCCAATTGTTTGAAGGCCAATCTTTTGACAGCTCTTTGCAACTGTTCGTAACTCTGGATGTATGTTCACTTTACACCAGCATACCACAAAATGAAGCCATAGAAGTCATCAGGAACGTACTAGACTCCCGTCCAAAACCACAATGGGTTCCCACAGACTTTCTTGTCCAACTATTACAAATCGCAATGGAGAAAAACTACTTCATCTTCCATAACACGTTTTATTATCAGTGTAGAGGAGTAGCTATGGGGGCCGGATTCGCGCCGAGTCTAGCGAATCTGTATATGGACCATTTTGAGGACACAAGCATCTACTCTGTCCTGAATCCTTTCATTGACAACATCACAGCGTGGAAGAGATATATTGACGATGTTCTTATGTTATGGACAGGGTCAGAAGCCCAACTAATGTCATTCGTTGCATGGTTAAATTCTCGAAACTTGAACATTCAATTCACTATGGTACACAATAATGAGTCTATTCCCTTTTTGGACCTTACATTAGAAGCGGAAGAGGGAAGTATTCTGATGTCTCTATACAAAAAGCCCACTGATCGTAACACCTTGCTACAATACAATTCTCATCACCCGAGAAACCTAAGGGACAACCTACCGTACGGACAATTTTTAAGATTGCGACGCAACTGTTCGAGAAGAAAAGACTACTTCAAGGAAACAGATATACTTATCGGCAAACTGAGGGAGAGAGGATACCCAAAGGGACTTCTCAATAGATCACGCAAAAGGGCCTGGTACAGGCCAAGAGAAACTCTACTGGAAGTACAACCCAAAAACCGAGAAATGGAAAAACTTATATGTGTTACAACATTCAATACTAGAAGTAACGAGATAAATAAAGTTATTAAGAAGTATTGGAATTTGGTTGGATCTGACATTGGCTACACTGAAGCCCCTCTGTTTGCTTTTAAGCGCGCAAAAAATATCAAGGACTTTGTTGTATCCTCATATCTAGAACCACCACCCACACCAAACATAAGATCTCTGCTCCAACTACCACAGATTCTAGGACATCATAAATGTGGTCACTGTAAGGTCTGTCAATATACCATGATTGGAATCAGCTTTAATCACTATGGAAAGACCTATTCTCTTAATCACTTTACCAACTGCAATAGCCAAAACGTGATTTATGCCATCAGATGTCCATGCAATCTGATATATGTAGGTCAAACTACCCAAAAAGTCAAAAATAGGATACAACAACATCAGAGCAGGATCAAGTGCAAATCACTAGGAGCTCCACTAGTTGAACACTACACAAACGCACGACACACATATCAAGAACTGGAGTGGTGGGTTTTAGAAAAAATCACACTACACAGAAGGGGTGGCAACATGGGCACTTCCCTTAATTATAAGGAATGTCGCTGGATCCATCTCCTTGATGCAACCAACTCTGGTCTGAATGAACATGAGGAGACTTATTTGCAAATGAGTAAGCTCTAATTTCACTGCTGGTCATTTTCCTTACCTCCTCAACTGCTTTATATGCCATTTGGTTGAGTAAGACATATTACTTGGATCTTTTCCCTCTTGCAATCCTGGCATATAAATGAACTTGACTTTTTTATTAGCATAACATGCTGACATTGTTTTATACGTCATATGTCATTATCATCGTCATGTTATTATAATAATGTACATCATGAAACTATAATGTATACCATGCAGTCCAATAATTTGGGATATTGTTATGTACACTGTGGGATAATCCATTTTGTATCTTATGACATTTCTACACGTTATGTTTTTATAACTTGTATAATTGAAACATTCGTATCTTTGTACGCATGTAACATCATGGCCCGTATTTGCTTTGCAGTTTGACTATGTTAAAAAGCTCATTGATAGGCACAGTGTGAGGAAATCCCGCGTTGAGATCTATGAAACTTCGTTTGCAATGTACATAATACTACACTTGAAAAGCCTTGAAAGAGACGCTTACACGATCGTCTCTCATTCGCTCTGCATAAAATTGTCCCCTGCCTTTTGGGGTCCCTCACATTGCACAAGCCCATTCACTCTCTACGAGTTCATTCCTGACTAATCCACCCCCGGTTTTCCCGATCGGTCTACGAGTTCAGGTCCCCGCACGTACACAGCCTATCTGAACACGTCATATAGTCGGCTCTAGCGAGCGCTCGCTGTCAGTTGCAGCTGAGCCTTTGACGGATAAAGACGTCCAATTCGCGGACTCCTCGTAAGTTGTTTCACTAACGTCAAGGTTTTTTCAATTAGTTTCACTACGATGGTGTGAAACCACTGTGCCGTAATTGCTCTACCTAATGTTGCTTCCCAGCGTTCGGCAATTTTAACTCCTTGTAAGTTGTTTCACTAACGTCATGGCTCTTTCGCTCAGTTTCACCACGATGTTGTGAAACTTCTGTGCCGTAATTGCTCTACCTAATGTTAGTTCGGCATTTCTTTAACTTAGTTTCCATGCTAAACGGTTTTGCTACAATTGTCTAATTGCCATCGGTTTGTTCCCCCAATTTTTTTAGTGGTAACATTGGGTTTGACAGCCCTTTACATGTACTAGAAACAGCTCAATTTATGCTGTTCCTTGCATTTGTTGATGTATAAATGTGTACATATGTCCATAGATATCTCGCAAGCGATTATTACCCCTTCTAATTTAATCTCCTTGGCAACCTTAATCATAGTGCCCCCCTTTTTTGTCTGCAGTACGTGGCGATTGTCGTGACCGCACCACTTTTCTTTTCAAATCGAAATTACCGTCCTACAGGTACGTGCTTTTCTTTTAAAACCGGGTATACTTTAATTACGTTGTCACGTAGTCTGGTTAATCCGTGCAACAGCCCCCCCCTCTTTAATTTTTGCAGAATTTGAGCAGAATTCACTACCAAAGTTGATGTCGGCCTCCTGCATAAGAGAGACGAGGAATCTATTTCCAATTAATTAAATCGGTTTCCCAGGTGAGCTATTCTGCCGCACAAGGGAATTTAACCATTTCCTTCATATGTGACGCACACATTGCCCTGACACCAAACTCTTTGCGCTTACAGGTCCCCAACCTATTCCTTGTCCTGATGAAGACCCCCTTTGATGCATACTAATTGGCACAACCATATTGGGTCGAAACGTCGACGTTACCTGTCCTATGCTTCCGTGCAAATCCACATATAGAACAAGGAAATCACAGCCTATAGTGGCTTATGTACTTCAAGCTGGATCTGATTGTTTATTATTTCTATGTATTGTCTATTGTATATATCTGTTATATGTGATTTTTTGTTCAAGTAACCACTGTTTCACCAATTGTTCCATTTTGTATGTGTATTCTGGTTGGTTCACCCTGTAAACACTTTGGTGTTTTCTATACAATAATTAATACTATTCCATCCAGCAACACAAATTCATTTCTGTTTCTTTGGGTCTGTGTGTGTCCCGTATAGCTCTAAAGTGTATTCAGTATATGTCCAAGCAAGTTTGCTTACTTCCCGACAGAACCATTGTTCTTTGCTTTCACTATTACGCCCAGGTTCTGAGGGTTACTGGGTTGCCCCATTATCTTTAATGGATAGAGCAGCTCGCAGCCACTTACAGGTGAAGGTGGTGAATTCTGAGAGAGAGATAGGTAAAGAGAAAAGTGACAGTTCACAGAGGCACTTTCACAATTGCTTTATTAACCTTCCTGCTATCTCAAATTTGCTTGAAAATGCACCATTTTTCTTCTCTTTTTTCAAAATTTTCACGGGCAGAGAATCGCAACAAACCCCCCCCCCTTATGGTGGTTTGGGCTCGCTCGCTATGCTCGCTCGCAACGGTGCAGTATGTCAATCATTTTACGCCCCACTACTTTCAAATGTCACCAGCCGCCCCTGCTGTAGTTTATTTGAGCAATACATATGGAATCGGTGACTTACCTGAATACATAGTTCCACTGGCCCACGATTGCAGGTCTCTATATTATACATTCCCATAATGGACCAATAACTGTTACAGTGGAGGTACGACATTGATAAATTAAGTAAGGGGCGTAGAGGACTGATAAAACCAAAGAGGCACACATCAATCGAGAGACCCCTCTCTTAAATAAACTCAAAATGAACTGGTGACACCAAGTTCCCATCTGTGAATATGGAGACGATTCCTATATCACAGGGTTGTCTAAAATGTATAGTAATTATCAGGAAACATCAAGTACCAAATAAAAGATAGCCAGTGGGCTTGAAGTGAGTTACTGCTGCTTAGAATTAGTATATCCTGCTGATATTTAAAGGCTCTGATAAACATACCGCCAATGTACTGGTTTTGTTTGTCCAATACAACGTACTAAGGATTTTATTATATGTAATTCGCTCTTGGACTGGCTCTAGGTCTGTTTTACTAAATGCATTCTTTAAATGTTAATACTCATCATAAGAATTGGTACTTACAGCTTCCCATCAGGGAGGGGTTTCCTGTATCATTGAGGGGTGAGCTCCATCGAGACCCCACACTGAAAATGGTACCCTTTCCGCCTGCTTTTGTTAACAGATGTCATATTTCTGTGAATGTTTTGTTGACTACAAGGTTGAAACTAAGGTGAACCCTTTTTGGGTTTCGTCTGCACAGTACTGTGCTTGTGAAATCTCTTGTATTTAATATATTTCAAAAGGGGGCTCTTATCAGTTCCCATAGCCGAATTTCTGTGGTCGCTCGCTTTTGTGTGGAAATTTTTTGGGGTTAACTTTTCATGGCAGCACACATTACGATACTTCTACTAAAGCTGTTCACACTGTGTAAGCCCCATTTACTGTCAAGATATGGGGCATATTATCAAGAAACTGCGTTAAAATTATAGCCGCTTTAGCGGCAGAAAACTGCAGCTAAAGCGGCAATAATGGGCTTGATAATATGCCCGTGAGAATTCCCATAGAAGCCCATGTTCTGGTGTCAACATGGGCTTCGATTGGAATTCTCTGCGGCATATTATCAAGGCCATTATCACCGCTTTACCAGCAGTTTTCTGACGCTAAAGCAGCGATAATGTTAACGCCATGCTTGATAATATGCCCCATGATCTTTTCCTACGGAAAAGGCAGACAGCTTCTAACAGTATGCTAGAATGCTTACTTTTTTATTGCTTAGTTGTGTAAAGCAGATGCTTTTGCCTTAAAACGTTTGTGGCATTTCCTATTCATGCCTCTGTACCTTTCTTTGCACTTTGTAGGCTGTGAGAAGTTGGTCTGGTATATGCTGTCCACTAGTTAAAGTGGACACCTTGCACCAGGACAATTCGACTCTTATGGTAGTAGGTTAAAGACAACCTTTAAAGAAAGCTATCCTAGTGGTAGCTGTGGAGAGCAGCCTTCAGGCTAAGTCTTTAGAGGAATGTAAAGCAGCTTGTTTTACCATATAATCTCTTGAATTACCAAATGAAAGGACACCAGACAGGTATATAGATCAAATATATATGTTTTTATTACTAAACAACTCTCTACTAATCTCTTTATGAGATTAGAAGGCAGGAACATATGCACAAATCAATCTTTCACAATAAATTAAGCACAAATATGGCTGGGGCCCTAGGGGCCTACCAGACCATATACTAAAAAAGTGACTTAGAGATAACGACTTGCAAAGGAACAAGGCCTAGGGCCTTCAGAAGCGTTGGGGCCTCACGAAACCACCCAAGGCAGGTAAGTAAAGGACCCACGGGGGACGCATGCAGTGTGTTAACACAGCCGCGAATCCCTATTGACTTCACTGGAGCAAGTCGCGATTGGAAATTAAGAGTTTAAGGATACTTCGGGAGAGTCTACAAGCAAGTCACTTACAGGGTAAGTAGTTCTAGAGCCAACAGCCACAGGAGCACCGTAGTGCTGGAGTTACCTCACCCAGGGAAGCCAAGTGCATAGGTGTCTTTTTAGTGTCGGGTCGCGGCGTCGTTTTCAATGGGAGCCAATGAAGACTTGCTGCTTGTGAGGACAGAAGTGTCCGGTGGAATCCAAGCCTGGATTCAGAAGAAGGAAGACCTGAAAGCAGAGGGGACAGTGTTCAAAGTCACTTGGTAGGGACCCGGGGCAAGGCAGCTTGATGCCCACAGTCGTCGGGTGATTTCAGGTGATTCATGGGTGTCTTGTCTCTTCAGCCACGAGGTCCAGGAGGCATCGACAATGACCAGGAGCTGGATTCGGTGTGTCCCACAAAGTCTGCAGCTTACTGCGGTGTCAGTGACCAGATTGGAGCCAACAAGCCTTGGTAACAGCAAGTCTCGTGGAAAGGACAAAAAGTCAGCGGTGCAGACCAGCAAGGTCTAAGGGACTCACCCAATGAGGGTAAGTCCGGGCAGGCCTGGAGCAATCAGGGGAGCCCTTTAGAACTGTAGAAAAGTCTTCAGGGGACCCACAAGCTAACCGGCAAGGGATCGCGAAGACACCTCCGGAGGATCCACTCAACAGAAGCCCACGGTCACTCAGGACGGAGTAGGCTTCTAATCTGCGGAGGCATTCTTGCTAGAGGCTTGGACCACACATGGCCCAATGCACAGGTTCGTAGAACATTGTGAAGGGGTTGCTCTCGAAAATAGTGCAGGGTACCCAGGGATTGCAGTTCCTCGTCACTCGTGGGGTCCACTTGCCTCAGCGTTGCTGGGGACTCACGATGGCCTTGGAGACGTCAGGAAATCCTCTTCCTGGGCTGCAGGGACTTTGGGCTCCGGCGGGAGTGGTGGAGTTTGCGACCGTAGTTTGTAGTTTGTGGTGCCTGCCAAGCAGGGGAGTCACTCCTTGACTCCAAGGTAGATTCTAATGTCTTACAGAGGTAGTGGAACGTCGAAGGTCTGGGATTCGTCTTCAGAGCGTCGTCCAGGGGTATCTAGTTTGCAATGGCAAGGGTTCCCTGACTTATGCTGAAAGGAAGGGAGGGACTAGCTCTATGAACACATCTATGGGAGGGTCAGGGGAGTGGGTGGCTACACCCACTTCCCTTTGTCCAGTTTTGCGCCAAAGCAGGGGCAGGTAGCCCCTGAGCCGGTTTGAACTGGTGTATGCACAGAGGAGCCTACTGCTCCCCCAGTGCAGGACTTCAAAGCACTCCAGGAGTGCATCCCACCCAGCCCCAATACACTGAACCCTGTCTGGGAGGTGGTCACAACTCCCTGTGATAGGATACCTATTGTTGGGCCTCCTCCACTGCGAGTTTCGGTCATCAGCAGGAGGGCAGCCCAGTGTCTGTGACTGGAGGCATCCATTTTGTGGTGCCAGGGCTCTTCAGGATTCTACCGTGTTTCCACAGTAGGTACATGTCTATCCCTCTAGGAGGGTGGGATCATACTCCCACACCAGTTACTGGTGTGGGGGTATGATTCCAAAGCGTTTGACACCAAACACAACATGTTTTGATGCAGCCATTCCAAAGTTAGCATTTACCGCAAGGTTATAATGCACGTAAGAGTATATGGTTTGACCGCATTCACAAACAGCCCCAGAGAATGGACTCTGAGAGCTGCAGAGGGGCCCTGCTCAGGCAGAGGCACCCCCTCACATGGAAACCAAGCACCCTGCCCTCAGAATTGATAGGGCCTGCCTTAGGGGTGACTGATAGGTTTAAATGTGTGTGCAGGAGAGATATAGTGAACCTATATCTCAGTGAGGAGTGCTAGCACCACCTCACCCAGACTGCAGTAGCAGGCCTGTTGTGTCAGATTTAGTCTGCTTCCCAGGGGTGGCATAATACATGCTTCAGCCCCTGGTAGGCCTGTGAAGTACCTATGCCCTTGGTACCTAAGGTGCCATATACTAGGGACTCATAAGGCACCACAGTATCCAATCACTAGTGCACCTAATATGCACTCCATGTTGTTTAGAGAGAACAGAGAGGCTGGGCCCAGACTATAGCCAGAAACCAGTGTAAACATCAGAAAAAAAAGTGGGGGCAACATAAGAGGCAGATCCTACTCTCCTATGTAGGCATTATCAGATTGATTCTTCAATTTAATCTATTTGATCAATATGATCAAATTCTAAATGTTTTAATAAACATTGTATGTTAAAAATAAAGTTAATATACAAGCGCTATGCTATATTTTACTACTAAACAGGCAGTCACAATTGCAGTTACCTTGCAGTTCAACAGACTTGATTGGAAAGGTGCAAAAGCTCTGGTGAGGCCACTAAAATCAGATTATTGCTAACATTTTAAACTAAACAGGCTGTCACAAGTGCAGTTACCTTGCATATAACAGCGTCATGATTTCAATGGTGCAGTAGATGTAGTGACACCAGGACCCAAACCAGTCAGAAGTGCAGTTACCTTGCAGGCAAAAGGGTTGTTATTTGAAGGTTGTATGTTGGAACAATGAGTTCCTCAACAACAACTCCCTAAACCACAGAGTCTGTAGTACGACGACATCTCAACCACAATTATTTTTACCACGCATTCTTTTACCACGACTTTTCATGGGTAAAGGAAAGCATGGTAAATCCACCCCCTAAAAACTAAACCGAACCCCTCCCACTCCCTAAAAGCTACCTCATACCTCCCCACCTCCAATCCCATAAAAACGTACACAAACCCCTACAAAAAAACCTCCCACCCCTAAAAACTAACACAACATCCCCCACCCCCTAAAAAAGATCACAAATCCCCCCACCTACTAAAAACTAACACGAGCTCCTCACCCCCTTAAAACTAACTTGAACCCCTCCCACCCCCTAAAAAGTAACACAAATCCCTCCCCCCTCCTAAAAACGATCCCCCAACTCCTAAAAACTAACACGAACCCCCACCCCCTAAAAACAAACACAAACACCCCCACCCCTAAAATCTACCCAGAACACTATCCTCTCAACTCCGCCCCTCCCAAACACTAGACCGACTTATCCTGAACCACGCATATGCATGGTTCAGGCTAAATTGTTGCTCAGGCAAGCCGTTTGTTTGGCTTATGCGACTCCGGAACTCGCTGTTCCAGAGTCGTTGTTCAGGATGTTCCCTTTATTTGAATGGTGCAGCAGGTACAGCGGCACCGGGTCCAAAAGTTATCAGACCTCCTCTAAACACCTAATATTGCTATATTTTACAACTAAACAGGTAGTCATGAGTGCAGTTATCTAGAAAGCGCTAGGGTCATGATTTTAATAGTGCAGGAGGTGCAGTGGCACCGGGTCCAAAAGCTCCAGGCACCCCACTAAACACCTAATATTGCTATATTTTATTCCTAAACAGGCAACCACAAGTGTAGTCACCTTGCGGACAACAGGGTCATGATTTGAATGGTTCAGCAGGTGCAGTAGCACCAGGCCCGAAATTTGTCAGAGCTCCTATAAACACATAATACTGCTATATTTAACTACTAAACAGGCAGTCAAATTGCAGTTACTTTGCAGTTAGAAGCGACTAGATTTGAATGGTGCAGCAGGTGCAGCGGCTCTGGGGACAAAAGCTCCAGGGACCTCACTAAACCCACTAAACCCAGATTATTGCAAAATTTCACTGCTAAACAAGATAGTCACCACAAGTGTATTTATCTGGCAGGCTATAGGATCATCATTTGAATGGTGCAGCAGGTGCAGTAGCACCTGGACCAAAAGCTCTAGGCATCCCACTAAACACCTAATATCGCTATATTTTACTACTAAACAGGCAGTTTAGTGCAGTTACCTTGCAGACAACAGGGTCTTGATTCGAATGGTGGAGCAGGTGCAGTGGCACCGGCCCAAAATTTGTCATGACCTCCTCGAAACACTTAATATCGCTACATTTTACTACTATATAGGAGGACACAATTGCAGTTATCTTGCGGTTAAAAGGGGCTTGATTTGAATGATGCAGCAGGGTCAGTGGCACCAGGACTTAAAAATCTAGGGACCCACTAAACCCAGATTATTGCTAACATTTAAAAAGAAACAGGCAGTCACAAGTACAGTTACCTAGCAGGCACTGGGGCCATTATTTCAATGGTGCTGCAGGTGCAGTGGTACCAGGGCCAGAAGATTTGAGAACTACTCTAAACGCCAAATATTGCTATATTCAACTACAAAATAGGCAGTCATAAGTGTAGTTACCTTGAAGGCACTAGGTTCAAGATTTCAATCGTGCAGCATGTGCAGTGACACCAGAGTCCAAAGCTGTAGGAACCCCTCAAAACACCAAATATTGCAATATTTTACTATAAAACAGGCATTCACAAGTGCAGTTACCTTACATGCAAGAGGATCATGACTTAAATGATGCAGCAGGTGCAGTGGCACCTGGGCCATAAGTTGTTGCAAATCCTCTACACCAAATATTGCTATACTTTACTACTTAACAACTTCTTGCAGGCAGTAGGGGCATGATTTGAATTGTGCAGTGACACCAGTGCCCAAAGTTGTCAGAACTCCTCTAAACATATATTATTGCTATTACATCAATTAATTCTATTATTTTCCTCTTTCATTTCTCAAATGTTGCTATTACTTAGCCACACTATACCACTAGTTACAGCACAATATACTACCTTTAACATAAACCAGTCATAACACTTTAACAGACTTTCTGTAACTTTTATTGTACAACTACTTAGCAAGCTACAACTTACAACAAAAAAATACAGCTTATTATTCAGTACATAGGCGAAACCTAATGCATTTACCAATGCTTGTTTTCCTTGATAACCGCTGCTGAATTCGTTTTGTGCTCATGGTTTTTGTGCAACCTAAAACGTTGGGATAAATGTGTCTACATGCCCAGTAAGTTATTTCTATTACTTTTGCATTTTTTATTTTATCCTTTTCACTGTTTTTTTCCCACAACAATTGTAGTGATTTTTTATTGTATTTTTTGCATTCATTATTTTAGGGAGGACATGTACTGTTCTTTGTTTCTTCAGGGCCCTCCTACGGCACGTGTGCTGGCCTGGGAATGCCTTCTGGAATGACAAGAGCAGGTCTGTGTGTGGGTGGTAGAGGGGCAGACAGGCAGAAAGCACGTGAAAGCAAGCTTTGTGCCCGCGTTTTTGCCTCTTTCTTCCCTCCCATTACTGCAGCTATTTGAAACTTCAGGAATCTGCAAACCAAACACGAGAACCCGAGAAACAGCACTGCTGGGTTTGCCAAGAAATGTGAAACCAGCGGCAGAACAGCATTACAGAGAGTGGTCTATCCTAGCTTAAGAGGCATCAGCTCTTTCAGGCACTAACAGCCATGAAAACAATGAACTGGTACTTTTACTGAAAGCATATTCACATGGACCAACCACTGACTCTGATCCCCATAGAGGATTGCCCAGTGTGAGGGAAAACTGCACAGGTGCATTGCCTACCATCCTAAACCTGCAAAGTTTACGGTTTTGGTTGGGCTGGCGCTGCAATAGAGCACAGGATTACAGTCAGGCAGCCATGATAAAGGCTCTTAATCAGCGGAGGGTTCTCCGCTAAGGCGGAGGAGCGTTGCCTCTCTGAAGAGTGCAAAGAAAAAAATAAAAGAAAATAACATGTTATTATCATTTTATTTTTAGTATGGAGCAAGGTGAGGGCGGGACTGGGCTCTCGTCAGATGGAGGAGGAGTGGTGGGCACTCTCTACGTGCGCATGATGGTTTGGGCCATCTCGGGCCAACCAAACCGTCATGCGGACTTAGCGTTTCTCCACCTGGCTGTGCTGCACAGCCGGGTGGAGAACTGTCCCAGGCACTGCCTGAGCGGCCAAACAGGCCGCGCAGACCAATCACGACGCTGCTGTCATGCTGGTGACAGCAGCGACGTGAATGGCTTAGGGGAGTCTGGGTGTTGCCAGGAGCCAGGAACAGAGGGAGGTTGGAAGAGAGGTGGCGGTCAGTGACCAGCAGATAACTCGTCTTTTCTTTTTTTTACAACTTTTTTCTAAACCCCCACGTCCCCAGCAGCATTCCCTAGCAGCATTCCCTAGCAGCCGCCATTGTGCTCTTTTGAATCCACCTAGACGCGACAGAGAGCAGACCCCGGGCATGCACTGGATACAGGCAGCCATGGCAGAAGATCTGAAGGGTCTACTCAAGCGTGGCGGAGTGGCAACCCACAGACCTGCACTTAACACAGGCAGTGGGGCCAATGACCCAAGGAGCTCCAGCTTCTCGATCAATAGGTGATTGAATGGGGAGACTCCTGGATAACCGCTGAGTTTCAGTACTCCAGTGCATAATTATATTTCTGGTATATGTGATATTACCTCTAATTTAGCTTTACCAGAAAAAACATTCTCACTATTCACCCTTTTTAGGTCGAGTCTACAGCGCTTGCGCTGTTGCGATCTGTTGTATTTACATGTGGGGTCTGACTCCTCCCACACTTTTGGATTGGCATTTGTGTGTGTCGCTTGAAAATCGTAGCCTGCAAATGGCTAATTGTGGGTGCATGTCCCACCTTTTCTCGGAAGTTCACTGCCACGGAGTATTGCCGCGGGAGCGAGCACGGACGCGCATGCTGCGTGCCTGCCTTTATCATCTTCTTGTCAGTTTCAGCGCCTTTAAAACATCTGGGGGAATGCTCTACA
Organism: Triturus cristatus; assembly: GCF_964204655.1. Lineage (NCBI taxonomy): Eukaryota > Metazoa > Chordata > Amphibia > Caudata > Salamandridae > Triturus > Triturus cristatus. Next base: position 481,658,322 of record NC_140588.1, on the reverse strand, counting down.
TGCATATTAAAGAAGTACAGCAACGTTTTTCGTCTGCTCCTGTTCGCGATTGACGTCCACTTCGTCGCATAACAATAACAGTAATTTATTTCATTAGTACACCGTTGCTGCAAAAAGTGACGCATGGTTGCAATTATGCAGTTATGTGTTTCTTTTAGTAAAACAAGGAGATAGATTACGTGATCATACAGTAAATTAGTACAATATTTGTTCATGTCCGCTCACTAAACACTTTATTAACCTTTCACAGTATCGGATGAATGTGCCATAAATTAGCATAAAATATTCTTCAAGGTGTGTATTCTACCACTAGAGGGCAGCTGACTCCAGCTCAAAGCAGTTTGCTGACTTAACTATGAAAACTCCGTGTCAAAGGCGAACTTGCGATGATCTGATAAAAATCGGCGCAGGGTGATTTTGACAAGGGTCTCTCTATTACCGACACTCCACGGTACTCACATCTTAACCCATTCCTAAACAGTCTACTTTTGAGCAGGAACCACTATTGTTCTACAGCATCGGAGAGCGCAGGAACCGTGCAGTCCACTTACAAAACTAATATCAAGACAAAAAAGTCGCTATTTCAGTGACATGGCTTGCTGTTCCAGCAAGCCATGTCACTGAAATCATGTCACATCATGAAACATAAGAAATGCATGTAACTGGATCCAGGGGCTATTTGTGTAAGACAGAGATCAATAGTTCTACAGCCATTAACCTCAGGACGGTTCAGCCAGCTGGGGTTGCGCAATATTACATTTGAATGAATGAATAAATGAGATCGCTTGTATCACCCATGCTAACAGCCATAGCTATCCTGGCATAGCCAAGCATTGACATCTACCATAAAACAACACAACTAGTTAGGAAGCACAAAATCACCACGCCTAGCCATGTAAGATGAGGAAAGCTTATCAACTTAGCAAGACAAAAAACAATTGCAAAGCACAGTACCTAAGGTTACTTCTATAGTTTATATTGTTTATAATATAGCCTAATAAATAATCCAAAACATCAAACTATCAATAAAAGAAAATCCTATCTTGTGGTGTGACACCCAGCAATAGGAGTGTCTAAATATCATGTGTAACAAATGCTACGTCTCACCCTGCATCAGCACAATATAGCATATTCCAGCTGGCTGGCTCAAATGACTGAATTTCAAATATCTTAAAATTTAAGCAGATGATGAGGAATACATACAGGTAATCTGGAAAAGACAGCATAAGTAAGTAGTGCATTTACATAAGCTGAGTATGGCACATATTGCAAGGACTTCTGACAACTACTCAGCGCTAAGTAGAAGAGGCTTTCCTATGTAATGTTACCTTTTTAGGGCTTGCAGATTCCGTACCACCTGTAAAAGTCTCCAAAGCCTGAGATCTCAGAAGCAGAAGTTTTCTTGAGTGAAATAGTCTTTCTCCTTTTACTGTATAAATTACTGCACCACTGCACTCTGGGCCACTGCACCACTGTACTCTGCACTACTGCACTCTGAGCCACTGCACCACAGTACTCTGTGCCACTGCACTCTGAGCTACTGCACTCAACTCTTCGGCTTTTTGCCACTCTACTGCACTCTATACCACTCTACTCTGCATCACTCCACTCTACGCCACTCTAATCTATTCCGCACTGCACACCACCCCAATGCACTCTTCACCTCTGCACTCTACCCTGCACCTCTTCTATCTACCCTGCACTTCTCCTCTCTATTCTACAGCACTACACAACGCACAATACTATTCCAAATAATTAAGTCCATCACCCACAATCACACTCTACATATTTTAATTACAGATACTACCATAGCATTACCATCAACATGTTTCCACGACACACATGCCATATATTTCCATTACACAACTCCACACCACACCACACAATTCCACAAAACAAAATTCGAGAACAAACAATTCAAAAACAACCCATCTATACCTTGCACTTCCATCAACCCTGTCATCTCTTTCCCACGCAACCACTGCCCCTGTTATCCCTCCCTCACACTCCATGTCTCCTCTTCATACTGCCTGCCTTGTGTTTGCTTTGTTCACCCTATGTTGGTAGCGTGTGCCCAGACGTGGGTCCCTTGCTCATTTTGCCACTGGATTCAAGCTAGCCTGGCTGATGAGGGTTGTTACCCGAAACCGGTCAAAGGATGTGTGTTTCCAGTTCAGGGAAGACCTGGCTTGGCAGTTCAGACTGGACTGTTCCCATGAGGTACAGGGTCAAGACTGATTTGCATATTTGCTGGGTCTGAACTGAGGTGGCGAACTGAGCTAAAGAACGATGATGGATTCAACCCAGATCTGTGACTTGGGGTGAGTGTCTGAAAGGTTTCAGCGCTCCATCCATCGTCTCCTTGTGTTTGCTTTGCTCACACATACTACCTTCCTCTACCTTCTTGCACTCTGCACTAGTCTACCCTTTTGCTTCCACCCCTCAAGTGCCCCTCCCACTCATCTCTCTCTCTCACTCTCTCACACACTCTTCCCGCCTCTCTTATGTGGTCTACTTTAGGTCTTCAAGCACAGTTTCTTTCCTGTGCATTTTCAAAATTTCCGTCCCTCAAACACATGTTCTCCTCCTCTTCTTAGGGTGTCTTCAGCGTACACAGAAGGTCCCGCTTCATGAGTCTGTGGCCTGCTCTACCCCTCTTTCTCACATACTCTTACTGCTCCTCTGTCTGGAGCTCATTCACCACTTTGTGCACAAACTACCTATCTCTCTCTATCTTCCTCTACACTACACACCACACAATCCCACCCACACTATTCCATAACTAACAATTCCAAAGCAATCCACATCATTTCACGCCACACCAAAAACATCCACTCCACTACAAACAAAAACACATGGGTAAAAGACATTATCATTTACAACACCAATAGCTCAAACTTGTGAAGGCGAGACCTATTGCATTGCAAATGCTTTTTGTGCAGAGCTACTACTAGCCTTTTGCAAGTGGAAAATTAGTTTATTTTCATACTGTGATGGCCTAATACTGCATTCATAATGCATTCTTAACACTCTCCGAATGCGTTTACACCGCACTATTCTAATCAGCCAATGAGATAAATGTGTGGCAATCTGATTACAGGCATGTGTTACATTTTTGGTTGCCCTAAACGAGGCCAAAGGAGTAAAGTTTATTAATAATAGCAATTTCCTCTTCCTTTTTAGGTCTCGCCTACCCAGCGAACATGCGCTGCATAGGCAAAAAGACCTATAGCTTTTTTTTTTCAGCCAAAAACGTGCATGCGTTCTATTGCCTTCAATGGCAACGCGTGCACGTCTGGCGATTCACTTGCGGGAGCGAGCGCTGCCATATGGTAGCAATTATCGCTCTTGCAAGGGAATCGCGCAGCCCTCCTCCCCCTTGTTGGCGCGCGTGTGCCTCCCCCTGCTGCCGGCAGCCTGCCGCGCTTGTTTTTGTTGCCCGTGGGAACGACTAATTTGTGTCCGTCGTTTGTTTCCAGGTAAACATTGCCAGCCAGATTCAGCCGTTGTCCAATTTCTGCTGCGAAAGAGTAGTTTTGACTCCTCGCGTGCTCCGTTGGCGTCCTCCGTTACCTGCACAGCTTCAGGTTCCCAAGCTAGCCCTAAATGTGTTGCTTCTAATGGCGAGGTTATCCACTGGTATGTTTGTCCGGACCACATACATTGTTTCGTGGCTTTGGTTTGTATCCACTGACCCCAACCAAGGCAGTACTGTCAGTTTCTCATGTAGGGGTAGATTGTATTACAGAAGGAAATGTGTAAGTAGCCCTTCTCTGTACAGCAGGGGTGGCATATGAAAGAACGCATTGTTTTACTTGCAGTTAAAACATGGACGAAAATAGCGTGCACAGTTTTTATCTATATGTATTTTCAGAAACTGACAAGGGGCCTTCTGTGCATTAGCCTAAAACAGAGCTACAGGACTTCTAAAATATATGCGTTTTACAACAAATTCATGTTTGTAGTGCCTCATCTAGAGCAAAAAGAGGTGAAGACTGTTGTCTTTTATCATTTAAATGCACGGAAACTTGTTCTAGAATGTTCCTCTATGTCTGACGCCTCTCATCAAAGAAACTGGGTTCATCTGAAGGGCAAACTGACTGCCACCCATTTGTAGGGGAACTTCTGAGCCTTCCTGGCCAAAAGAAAATTATGTCTGGCGCATTGAGACCAGTCTCCCAAAAATGGCACGTTTTCTCCTTTCTAGTGCTACATTCTGGACTGTCAGTTGGCATTAAGGCGGTTGGCTGTGAAGCCCGGCCACGAGGAGATGAACTCTGCCTCAAAATGATGTTTTCCACTTCACTGCCACTCGTTCTGCAATTATTGGGTCATTAATATCATTGCATGCAATTAGTGACAGCCGAGCGAGCAAAGGCTCTGGTACCCGACTTCATCCCCGGAAAACTTTCTCGCCTGTTGACCAGCAAGCATATGATGAAAGCAAACATATATTTTAATTTTAAGCAGCCTTCTGTGATCACAAATGTCTTTTGGTGATGTGGGATGTTTTAGTTTTTTGCTAAAAAAAAATGTTATTATTCATTCGAGCCACTAGTAATCTAGAAGAGTGTGACAGCATCAATCTGCATGATTTATGTGTATGGATTATTTTCCATGTCACATAGTTTCACCTGTTACATGTTGTGATGAAGATGATTTTTTGATCAATTAGGAAACAACAGAAATCAGGAGTTTGATGCAAGTCCACAAACTACACATTCTGTTCTTTTAATTGTCTATTAATAAATTAGCGCACATTGGGGACATCAGTTCAAATTAAAAGACATCTGAGTGAGGAAGGCTCTCTCTCTTGTGCCTTTCTTTTTGGGAATTTCCAGACCAGGTCCTCATTTCTGCTGATACTAGTAGTCAAAATATTTTTGACTAGGCTTGGAAGAATACATTAATGTCAGGATCTGCCTGAAATCAGTACTAGAAGGGGATTAATGGAATAACCGCTGTTGCCTGCCAAACTCAGACAAACACTGGGTAGAACCACCTGCACAGAGACACTATACGACACCAATATCACACCTGCACTCACTGTACTCTTTAAAGAACTTGGCGCAAACCTGAAATCTCGTGGATGGGCAGGCTAAATAGCCTGAAAATGAATTTTACTCCTTTGCGAGCTCTACCCCTTACTGACAATCCCTCTCCCGATACCCAGATCAACACAAACTAATCACGCAAAAGATGCTAGATTTCGTATGGAAGGGAAAATGCCCAAGAGTCGAGCTTGCGACTCTTTAACGACCCACATCAGAGGGAGGTCTGGGTTTCCTGGATACTATCACTCATGTCAGTGCAGCGCGGATATGCCCAGACTTGGACTGGAGTTACAACCAGGACCATTTCCCATGGGTACAGGTCGAACTGGTATTTTCTACCATTCTGCTCTAAAATGTACAATGACTCCCATCCTAGACTAAAACAGGATCCCTAGCCCTTCTACCTACGACAAAGACGCTATTAGATCACTGTCAATAGATCCTTTGCAAAAAAAAAAAGTCTTTCCTACCTACTCCTTCCCCTTTACATCATTACTCAACAACCCTGACTTCCCGTCTGCAATGTCAGATCCAAGATTTCTAGCCTGGAACCAGGATATCACCCACTTCTAAAATGATGTTTCGACAATGGTGACTTACAGTCATGGGATGTTGTGGTCCGAAAGCTCTGGTTGGGCAGAAGAGGCCTTTAGGCCTACACAAGCTCTTCACTGGGTGGGATGGAGGCAGCTCTAAGATGAGCTATGCAGTGAAGACACGCACATAGAATCCATTTTCAGCAACAACATGAGATGTAAGGGCGTCTCATTACTCTACAAATACATTCAGGAACTACGCCCTTACAAGACACACACCTATATGACAAAAGAGACCTAGAGACTGACATTTCAGAAAACATGTGGAACACTAGCTGGCAGAGGGCTGCTAAGTCCTCCATGTGTGTGCACCCCTCACAAACTGCTTACACAATGGTACCTCACCCCTACAGAAGATGTTCTGCAGCTCAGACGTATGTTGGTAGGGCTGCGGGAAGTGAAGTACCTTGCTACACACACAATGGCTATGCCCCCACATCCAAGCTTTCTGGTAGGACATACTAGCACACATACATGCCATAACACATACCACTCTTCCACAAGAGCCACTAGTGATGCTACTGGGATACCCCGACGACCAGGGCCCTTACCCAATGACCACCCCGTTGGGAAAAACTGATTACCCACCTCCTGTTGGCCGCTCGCCTTAGCATAACCCAAATGTGGAAATCGACGAGCCCCACTATGCTTAGCAAGTGGTGGAGAAGGCATGGACACTGTTTAAAGTAGAAATTTGTTTTACTTTGAATTTAATTTTTTTAAAGATTTTAAAAAACACTCTGGGTTACCATGTCCAGACCTATTGGCTCTGCCCATACTTGTATCCAGGTCTGGTAACTCAGTGGATTAATGCATTCGCGCCAGGTTTACAAAACCAATCCTAGCTATCTCGTCAAGAATTTTCAATTCTATTAAAGACACATTTTCCTGGGTGCTACAACATGTAGTGTTTTTTAATGTGGATTCTTTTTTTTGTAGCAATTTTATATAGCGCCAACTAGACGCAAAGGTTTTGGAGCGTTAAACATGAGCCCCAGTTACATTAAGCAAGGACACATAGGCATATTATCGAACTGCATTGAGAATAACTTATTTAAAGTGTTATTTTTGTATAAGTGGCTGGTAAGAGCGCACTGCATTGATCCGAGAGAGTGCTGTGAGGAAATGGCACTTCCTTTTAGTAAAACATTAATCCAAACCATGAAAGAAAACAAGCATTGGCATAGCCAATAGGTCTCACTTTTGGGACCTTATAAGTATTTAGTTATGCAGCACAATATCCTTGGTGCAACAACATCAACTGTTGCATGACTAAACACTTATAAGGTCCCAAAAATGAGACCTATTGGCTATGCCAATGCTTGTTTGTTTTTGTGAATAACATTATGTGTTAAAGTTTGGTGGGTGTAATTTCCTATTCTGGTAACACTACTTAGATTTAATTCAGTGTGGAACAAACCTCATCACCTAAGGAGCAATTTACAAAGAAGTAAATCTACACGCAGAGATTTACAAGCTTGCATCGGGGTAGACGTACCCATTTTTATATTTATAAAAGTTTCAAAGTGATGCCTGGAAGACTTACGAGAGTCACAACGTTCCAGGCATATTCTTGGAAAACAAACGAGGAGGTACATTTCCAAATGAAACTATATGTGGTGCACGGTTGCACATGGCCAAATGCCAACCCATTTGTGCAAAGGCATTTGTGTTCTCTGCTGAGAAAATATTCCACAATGCTCGCACCACAAGTGGTCATGTTCCTTTCCCCTCCCCACCCTGTACAAGGCTTTACTCCTCGCAAAGGAGTTAGTAGATACCTACATATTGTAACTTTGGTTTTGTGCACAAATTTAGATGCTGTTTGATATATCGATATATGAAATACTGTATAAACGTTACTAACTAACAGTGCTCCAGTCGCGGAAGGACCACTCCTCAGCCACTTTTCCGCACCGCAAAATTTATTTACTATCTTGGAAAACATTGTGTGAGCAATTTGGAAATTTAAAAACTGGTTCTGCTGTATAGGACATTAACACGTTCAAATAACATTCTTAATTGGCCAGTAAATGTTCCTATTATTTCACTGCCCCAAAATTACCATTACCAGGCCAATGGGAGTTTACAGGCCACACATAATAAAGGACTCGGTGTCTCACGAGGCTGTTAGAAAGTTTCTGTAAGTAGTCCAGTTAGAGTGTGTGAATGATCTGCTCGGACTCTTCAAGCAGCCGCTCAAGTGACCACAGAGCCTTCCGAAGGGTTTCAAGATCTGCGTCTCGTCTGTCCCCAGAGCCATACATTTAACCCAGAACTTGGGTTAATATGTTCTGAAGTCCCCCCTATCAGCTTGAAACATCAAATACTCCAAAGTTAGATGTCATAAAGTTTTAAGTTCCAATCTAGGACCAAGTGAGTTTTTTTAATAGTCAAATCATTACTTTTGCTTGAATGTTTCCCCATACTTTCTGAGTGATTTTTTCTAACGTGAACGCTGCCTCGTTGGATCATTTAGTGGTAGCAGTATCTGCACAGTCTGAAGTGATCACAATAAGGTTTTTTTCTTTTTTTTAACTGTATTTTATTGGTTTCAAGCAAACAACAAACCATATAGTGCATGTTGACAGTCCCATACAGTATCCGCGAGTGAGATTATCCTCTCTGAGGATAATTTATGCCATGCAGACATAAAGCCAAGGCAACGAGCTGATGATAATACAAGGAAACACCATTCATTGCACACTTTGTCATCAGAAAATGTACAAGTGCATTAGCTCTATTCTGAATCAACCCTCACAGCCACTCTCGAAGGACGTATCATTGGCATCTAGAAACATACCCAGCAATTGGGCGTCATCTGCCAGCTCACCTGTGCGTGACATTCTCATGTCTTGTTCCTCTGCTAGACGATAAGGTTTTAACTAAAAAATGTCTTACATTCCTTGGTGGTGAAACCTGAATATTTCTTTTCAGTGTCTGAGCCGATTCAGTGACCCTTGAACTGTTGCGTACAAAATCCCTTCAAAGATTGTTAAAGAAAAGCAATGTACATATTTACCAGATTGAGTGTTAAACATTAGCATGGTTAGCACAGCAGGGTCAGCCATTAGTTTACTTCTTCCCTGGATGATAGCTAGCAGAGCTGCAGATGTTCCAGCCCTTAGTAAATATTACATCCCCAGCACCTTTAGGCAGTGATATGCTGGGTTGCTCTGCTAGTCCATTTCCTATCAGGAATTTGTCTTGAATATTTTCAGTGTATACTACATAGTTCTCTCTGGGTGAGTCCAGTAGTGAAAAGGAGTTTGCAGCTCACATCCTTGCTTGGTCCTTCTGGCCAATGAGGGGTAGGCGATCAGAGTTTGACTTGGGTAAGCAGGGCTCGGTGTAATTGATTCCGTGGGTTTGTACAGGGATCAGCATCCAGATGTGAGAACGATGGAGGAGGATGTCTCACCTGGGCTCTCAAAAACACTGAAGTAGGCAAGAAGTCTTAATGGCGCTGTACACAGCACATGCTGCATGATAGATGTACACACATCCTGGCTTTAAAGCAACAGCTATATCTGCACAAAGGCTTTGGGGAATCTCCCCGTGCCAGGAGGGTTAGAGAGGTGATTTCAAAAGGAGTACATCCTCCCTGGGTAGAATTTTTATCACAAAAGATACTCCATTAGACCAACTAGTGGTCAGTGGTGTTGAGTTGACTAACTACACATGGGAAAAATTAAGAGGCAGGCAAAAACTAGGGGAAGGAAGAGAATAACAAGGGCCTCTGTAGTGAAAGGTTGTACCTAACTCAACCATAAATGTGGGGAGGGGAACCTTAACATTTATTTAGTTACCCTCACACGCCCTAGTGGTGTCATGCTTCATCATCAGGTCACCACGACTCCTACAAGTCGGGGTGGACTCGACCACAGTATTGGGAGCTCTTTTGATAAATGAAGGTCAGGGGGGCTTAAAGATTAAGAAACCTCAGGCAGACCTCTGGTGTCCCCTTATTCTTGGGTCTGTCTGGGCTATTAAAAATCGTAAAAAAACGGGTCTGTAGGAGAGTTATGGTCCTAGGTCCTAAAGCAACAGCAACATACACTACCCTTAGAACCAATTACCAAGTCAGAACACGAAAATACAAATAAATACAGATTTATCCTTCATGCCCAAAAGAAGTGACATGATATCTAAAAACTACAATCTAAAGCGACTGTGGTTTGCAAACATGGATACAGTATCTTTCAAAGGTCTACACCACAAGTGCACTATGCTATGTTATCGGATTTGTAAAAGAGCATGGCCGCCCCAGCAACGGGGCATCCCAGCGCTAGATCCGTAGGTAAAGACGGAAAGGCGAGACAGAGACAGAGAAAGCAATCAAGGGAAGAGCCAAGTCTTAACTGCCTTCCTAAACATCTTATGATCTTGTAGGTTCCTGATAGCCCTCGGGAGAGCTTCCCAGAGAGATGCAGCCAGAAACGTGGAACGAGCGACCACCCGCCCGGGCTCTTCTGACCCGGAGGGTGCATATCAGATGTTGGTACGAGGAGCGGAGGGCACGTTCCGGTACATAGGGGATGAGTAGATTGGCTAGAATGGAAGGGGCTTGGGCATGGAAAATTCTGTGAGATTTGAATTTAATTATTTTTTCCACCGGGAGCCAATGTAGTTTGTGTATGTATTTGGACATGGGGCGAGACCTAGGGAGGGCAAAGAGGGTACGGGCAGCGGCATTGTGCACCCTCTGTAGTCTATTAATGCCTGCCTTATTGGCACCTAGATACAGAGAGTTGCAGTAGTCCAGTCTATAAAGGATTGTTGACTGGACGATGACTTGTCATGTTTGAATATCAAAGAACCCAAATGTGTAAGAGTCCAAAGCAGCTGCCCACCACTGATCTTGTCTGTGCCTGGAAAGTAAGTGCACTGTCTAGCCACACGCTCAGGTTTTTTCACAGTATCCTTAGGGGTGGGAGAGACTCCCAGCGTAGTAGGCCACCACAGGTCACTCCAAAGATGTGTCTTTTTACCTACGAGGAGGATCTCTGATTTACTTGCATTCAACTGCAAACAGTTGGCTGTCATTCTTTTGGTAATGCCCATCATGTCATTTCGAAACTTGTGGATGTGTTGATCAGAGCTATTGGATAGCGAAATGACAAACTGAGTGTCGTCGGCGTATGAGACTATTGAAAGACCCCTACATTTAGCAACTTCCGCCAGGGGTTGAACATAGATATTAAACAATGTTGGGCTCAAGTCCGAGCCCTGGGGAACCCCATGATGGACGAGCTGCTTCTGGGAGCTGTAAGGTAGAGAGATTAGTTTAAAGGATCTGTCAGATAGAAAAGACAGAAACCAGTTGAGAGCAGTGTCTCCTAGGCCAATCTCTTTGAGGCACTGCAACAAGATTTTATGAGATATATTGTCAAAAGCGGCACCAAGAACAAGGAGAATCAATGCAGAGGGTGGCCTTCGTCTAAAGTGCTCCGTAGTTGTTCAGTCACTGCCAGCAGAGCAGATTCAGTGCTGTGGCCAGGCCTGAAACTGTTCTGCGCCAGGTCTAGAATGTTATTAGCCTCTATGAATTTGGTAAGGATAGAGTTGATGTAGGACTCTGTGACGCTTAAAGTGTAACCAGTTGATGCAGATCTGTAGTGAAACCACTAGAAGTGAGATGTTAGTTGGTAGGAAGGGTAGTTGGACAGGGACCTGGATTTGGGAGCTTGCACTGATGTGAAAGCAGGTAAGTAAGGCCCCATTGTTGTTGAAGTTGAACGGTGAATTTGTCTGATCACCTGCCTAGGATGAGAGGTCTACCGGGAGGGTGGAGGGAAGGATTCTGGCATTGACCTTTAAGCACACTTGTAGTTTGATCACAAAATGATTTGGTCTGAACTATTTCATGTCCTCTGTGGTATACAAAAGGCAGTGTTTGCTCTAAACACCCTATTTCACCTGTTAGAATTGGGGTCTCTAGTTGGCAGTGGTTTGCACCTTGTCCAAGTAGGGACCCACACTTTACTCAGGGTAAGTGTAGTACACACTAAAGGCTTACCTGTGCTCACCCTCTGGTAGCTTGGCACAGAGCAGTCAGGCTAAGCTAAAGAAACAATGTGTAAAATATCTGTGCATATACACACACAGTAACACAGTGAAAACACCACAAAAGTACTCCACACCAGTTTAGAAACATAGCCAATATTTATTTGAGTAAATCAAGATCAGAATGACAAACATCCAACATACACAAGTCAAGATATGGATTTTGCAAGATTAAATCAAAATGCAGTGCTTAGAAGTCAATAGTTCCAACTGTTGCTTTCTGGTCATGCTTGACTGGAAAAAATCCAAAAGATCAGTCAGACCACAATGGAGCGCGGGCTGGATACAGGAATCATGCATAGCCCCTTACAGTACCTTGGAGGTGTCAGAAATCGAAGACGATGCATGGTGCAGTGGAGGTGAGGCATCGCGGATGCAGGTGAGGCATCAGTTCCTGAAGGTGGTGCAAGCTCATTGAAGCTTTAATGCCCTGGCGATGATCCAAAAAGGCCTCGGGAATGTGAAGCACACAAGTGCTTACACTCCTCCAGCGGTCCAAACAGACAAACTGTTCCAAGTGCCGGCATGGCCGTACACTTTGTATAATACTCTGATATGCTGCCTTCGCTGATTGCGAAGGCAGCATATCGGTACACAGGGCAGTGACTGTTTCTGGATATTATATGAAGTGATTGGCCATGCCGGTACTTGGAACAGTTTTTCCGTTTGGACCGCTGGAGGAGTGTAAGCACCCGTATGCTTCACATTTCCGAGGCCTTTTTGGATCATCGACAGCTATTTAGTAGCTGTTATTTCGACTTCTATTTTAACAAACTAGACACCATCTACAATTCTAAGAATCACTTTTTAGGGTCAATCAACAAATGAATTTGCTGTCCTGAAGATGGTCCAACAGATGGCTTTACTACCTAGACCGAAACATTGACATTTATGCCTACTTTCTTTGTTTTCACTGAAGGATTTGTTTTCTGTACAATCTGTCACAATTTCCTTTTGTATATATTGTTTGAAATAGGTGCCCACATTAGTGATAATGAGATGTCTACAATAACAAATAATTTTGGGATCTCAGTCACTATGTGTTGATGTATGTTCACATATGTAACACATCTTAGTACCCTTTAATTTGTTTTCAACATAAATTTGTCTTTCTAAAAAGCCTACACCAGTTTTGAAATAATTTTTGCCACACTTGTTTATTCTGTAATAAGTAAATTCAGTCTCTTAAATAACTTAATGCAAGCTACTGTTTAGAGCTTACAACCGATGTTTGCTTAGAAACATAAGACTAGGTAAAGAAAAGAATCCCTTGTAGGCACGTTTACCCATCGATACATTAATTACCCAAGCCTCCAAGGGTGTATTGGGTCTCCCACTCCTCTTGTTAACAGCTTTCTAAAAATTGCATTTTCAGACCTGAAATGTAAAAACCAACTTCACCAAAAGATGTGTTTTAAAATTGTGAGTCCACAGACACCAAACACCAAGTTTATTTCTGCTCCCAATTGGAAGCTACACTTGTAAAGTGTTACAAGACAGTTCCAATGCTAACCTATGGGAGAGATAGGCTTTGCTGTAATGAAAAACAAATTTAGCAGTTTTTTACTACCAGGACAAGTAAAACTTAAAAGTGCATGTCCTACCTTTTAAATACACTGCACCCTGCCCAGGGGACTACCCGGGGCCTACCTTAGGAGGGACTTACATGTAATAAAAGGGAAGGTGTGGGCCTGGCAAGTAGATGAACTTGCCAGGTCGGCATGGCAGTTTCAAACTACACACACAGACTCTACAGTGGCAGGCCTGAGACAGGTTTGAAGGGCTACTCATGTGGGTGGCACAATCAGTGTTGCGGGCCCACTATAAGCATTTGATTTACAGGCTCTGAGCACATGTAGTGCACTGTCCTAAGGACTTATCAGTAAATCAAATATGCCAGTCATGGAGAAACCAAATGCCATTACATTTTAGACACAGAGCAAATGCACCTTAGCACTGGTCAGCAGTGGCAAAGTGTCCAGAAACCTAAAGCCAGCAAAAATGAAGTCCAGCACATAGTCAAAAACAGGAGACCAGAAGCCAAAAGACAGGAGATACCACGCCAAAAGATGCCAGATCTAACACCACTCTATTATGAAAAGAAGTTCTCGATGTGGTAATGTGTGGTAAGAGCGTTTATGTGCATTTATTGTGTGTCATTTTGGTGAGATAGTTATGTGTTTTGTTGTTTTTTGTGCTGCTGTGATTTTGTGCTGCATTACTAGAATACGATGTGTTTTATTATGATTGTTATGCTACGTTATATGGTGTGTAGTTCCCTGTTACTTTTTAACTATGTTGTTATGTTGCTTTGTGTATGTTATTGTGTAATGTCCTATGTCTTAACTTGGCGCCCCTAGTGCTCACTTTGTGTGATATGGTCCATTGTTTCTTCTGTGAGTCTAAGTAATGAGCTATTAATGGCGTATAGATCCAATTAGTAATGAGAAAGCAGAAAAAACGCTTGTGGGTGGTATTGTCTCGTGATATCACAGTTCTTTAGCTTCAGTTCAACATAGCTACAATTCAAGTACTAGGATAAGTGGCCAGCCCCACTGGTTGGTACTCCTTCGATGAATGGCTTGGAAAAATTCCCAGTTGGATGACCTCTACCTTAATGGGCAGAGGTAAGAGTTCCTTTCTGTCTGTTCCTAGAATGGAGGCGTAATTCAAGCTGCAGAAGCAAGGTACCAGCTGAGGATGCAAAACAGCATTCATGGCACAGGGTGGATTTGATGGCATGTGATATCCAGGCTGCACCCTGAGAAGGGTACAATAGCAAGATGCTCAGCACTGACCATTGAGGTTTTTGTTGCTCTCCAGTCCCTTTCAGAAATCTGGTAGCGTCATGAGATTGGGGCAGAGGTCTGCAGATTCTAAAACAATAGCGACTCTCCCATTTGCACATTCCTCAAAGTAAAAATAACTCCTCTAGTCACAGGTCCCTTTATACACTTATATCCTCCTCAATGTTTGTCATAGATAACAAATTCATGAGGTTGCATGACTGTTCAAAATTATTGGGACCACACCCACCACAGGGAGAAACCCAAGGCCCAATGGTGGGTGCCCTCTCGATGTGAAAGGGGTCTACTGACAAGAGGCCACAATCTGGATTTAGACCCCTATTCCCTTTCCATGTGTGAAAGCACAAGGTCTACTACGATCTAGGTTGAACCTAAAGGAGTATTAAGAATGCTCTCCCCAGGTACTACCATTATGGGAAGGAGGGTCCATCCCTGTGAGGAACGCACCAAAAGCTCCACGAGCGATCTGGTGGGGTAGCTCCAGCAGGGCCAGAGCTGTGGTCACTTGACACTACTGTGTCCCTCGACCTGCCTTCCAAGCCCTTGCCTCTTGGACAGCCCATTAACTAATGACTTTGATGTAGAAGTTTTTTCCTGAAATTAAATGCATTACACTAATGAAAAATGAACTCATTCTAAATTAGAGAGCATAGGTCTCATGCTCCATCTTGGCTGTGACGTTTGTTGCCAATGTTTTGGATCATGTTGAGAAGAAACTTATATTTCGGGTCCCGGTAAAATAATGTTGAATGTATCTTTCCCATTCAAGACAATGACTTTCCAAAGAATATTACCCCTGTTGTTTCAGCAAAAAATTTTTGTGACCACGGTCTAATCTAGTTGTCTTGGTAAAACAATGTAACAATTTAACCTAATTTGTTCTAGTACAGTTAGAATTAGTAAGAAGCTCCATTTTATAGAATTATGGGACAATTTTGTAGCATATTCTTCAGCAACTGTTTAACTTTGGCTAATTCTGATTGGTCCACCCGATGGGAACCATGTACAACTGTGTTGAATGTGTGAAATCCATTGTTCATAACCCTACAAAAGTCTCGTCGTTTTGGATGTGTTATGGCTCTTTTCTCCCTCACCATAGGAGGTGAATCCCTGCTAATTTACTCTCCCATTTTATACTCTGTATTTTGATTTCCTGAATTTTATTTACTGTGTTCTTGGATTTATTTTGTATTCTGATTGAGCTATATATTCTGATTTATTGATTTGGCTATACTATTTGATACATTGTGTGACGTAAAATCTGAAAATAAACCTTTAAAGTGCATTATATTTAATTTGTCTGTCATTTTTGTGACACCAGTTCAGTTCAGTTCAATAACTTTATTTGGGTAAATTAATACCCATAAAAGTACAGCATATTAATAAAGAACATAAACAAAGAATTGACAATACACAATAAACAAATATTTGTAAAAATATCACTAAAACAATTCATAGCAAGTTAAAAGGAACTTCATTGGTGATAAAATAATTTGTTATAAATAAAACAGTATGCCAGCTAACAATAGTGCAAGGTGATCCATCCGGTAGGGACTCAGAGGTCAGGCATGGTATTACGTACTCGAATTGTAGATCTTAAAAAAGTGCTAGTGCGAAAAATCAGTTCCTCATCTGCCAGAGAGACTAAACAAATGTAGGCATTATCCAAGCTAATTGGCCTTCTTTTTAAAAAAAATGGGTTTAATAACCACTTTGTATAATTAATATAGTATTTACAAAAAAATAAAAAGTGTAGGATTGATTGGCCACTCACCCCATCACAAGGGCATGGTACAAGGTCAAGATTATGTTGATAGCCAAGAGGGAAACATAGTGCATATTTGATAGTTCCTGCTCTTAGGCGAAATAGTAGGCTCCTTTCCCAATGGCTCATGTGTAGGGTGAGATATAGGGGTAAGGAATGAAAGTCCTGTGCGATGGACATATATCTGAGAACAGAAGGTTTCTTAGATTCCAGGCCAGTCCTTTCTTCGTTGTATAAAGAATACAACGCATCTCTGAGCACCTTTTTTGGCACAGTGTCAGCTATAGTTGGTTTCAGAAAAATGTTTCCTTTATTGACACTGCATAGGCTTTGATATACTCCACTTAACCAGGGAATTTCCATCCCTTTGTCACACAAGAGACAGTCATTAATGATCTCTCTTGAGAGGGAGGCAGCCTGATTCTTCCATATTGACAGCCAAAAGAGGGCAGGGCGGGCACGAATGAAATCCGAAATAAAATTAAGATTCAGTTCTCTATGCCAGATGTATTGTGGTGTAGAGATTGGGGTGCCCAGTAATTTCCTGCAAAACCTGTTTTCTTCCTGTTGGATACCTGGACAGTTTGCGGTACCCCAGATCTCAGCCCCATAGGTCGCAACTGGAACACACTGTAATTTAAAAAAAATTATTATGGCAGATAAAGCGCCATGTGTCTTTGGGCGAGGGAGGCTAAGAATTGAATTGGTGGCCTTTGAGAACTTGCTCCTGGAGTGAGCAAAATGTTCAGTCCAGGAGCTGTTCGCAGCAAAGACCAAACCAAGATATGGAAAGGTACATGTGCTTGTCAATTTCTGATTGCCCACTGCAATAGAGCTTAGCTGGCGCTTCCCAGGGCCACGAGACATTAAAAATGATTTATGAAAATTAACACGTAAATCCAGACTATCCATATACTCGACAAAGGAGCGTACTAGTCTCTGTAGAGAGTTCGGAGTGCGGGCTAAAAGAACCGCATCATCTGCGTATAATAGCACGGGGAGGCTTTTGCCATTGATCAGGGGGACATCATGGGTCGAGGTTTTGAGCGAGTTGTTCAGCCCATTATTATAGATAATGAAAAGGAGGGGGGCCAAGACACAACCCTGCCTGACCCCTCTTTCAACCTTAATCAACCCCGAGACTGCACCATTCGTACCAATCTGCACCTGCGCCTGGAGATCTTTATGAAGGTGGGCTAAAAAGTTTTATATACCACACCAGACCCACTAGATAACGTACAGTACTTGCTTGTTTATATTATGTACTACCAGGATTGGGGAGGGAAAACTCATCTCATCACAACCACCCCCAATAATCTGTATTTGTGAGGTGGATTCCTGATAGCCCAATATCTGTACTGTTTAATAAAAAAAGCAGTGACTATTGCAAGAACCCTAAGCTTGTAGACCACAGTTATCAATTGTAAGGCTGTGGCAACCCCCACCGTGAAAATTAGTGGGAGAAAAGAAGAAAAGAAGAAAAAATGTGCAGAGCAAGGAGGCACCTCACGTGCGCAACACCATAGCGGGCTGACACTGGTTAGATGATTACCAGTACTGCCACCTTTTCTCATCATCGGTTGCCACCTTGTTCAACAAAAAATTGGAAACTGTACCAACAAAAATTAAAGAAAACACAACGGTGAAAAAAAGGAGTGATCAATTACACACCAAAGTCCTGACTTTAAAATTGAGAGCGGGCCATGACTACCACAACTTTATTCTCTGCTCATGGACCACTTCAACAATAAAAAGTGCTGTGATCAAACAGACACGAAGTCAAACGCCAACATGTTTCATTGCCTTACTTGTGCGGCAAATTCTTCAGGGCAACAGGACTTCATTCACCATATCAGCAAATTTCATGCTAGATTTATTTGTGACTGCAAGAGATAAAAAACAGCAGCGGGTTCCTGCAATAACTCACTGAGTGATAAGGCACAATCACACACACTATGTCATCTCTTGATAGAATGTATGAAAAATGCATGAGTTTGTCATTACCCGTTGTCAGCCAAAGAATCTCATACCGGCTCGACAGCGTCTTATTACGGGCTGTGATTCTAAATTTCATCAGCCTTGTTGTGGCCTCTGGGCATTCTGCAAGGCAATACCAAAAAGCCTATATTATTATATCAGTTATCGGTATTGTACCAGTATACCTGCTCAAGATCGAGTTTCAGCAATGTATGTATGGTTAATAACTTTAACCCCTAGCTTTATTGCAACTTAAAAAGCCTCTATGCATGTACACAGTGTCGAGGCTCAAGGCATTGCACCCAACTACCATAGAGCACTCGCACCTCCATATCCTTAACTGTCAGAATAACGATTAGACACGGTTTGTTACACCGCATCAAAAATAGTTAGTGCACGTAAGGCTATCAACTCTTCCCCATAGCTTCACATACACTGTCGGGAACCAACGTTCCATGTGCCGCTGGGGTTGGAAGCTCACCCCTCCTTGTGTCTAAATGTCAGACTCTAGGGGCCAGCGGGGGAAGAGTAAAATGTAATAACAAGCCACCGGGGGGACTCGTGACAAGCCAACCTCACCCCACACTCATACGTCTCACCGTTAATACTGGCAACACGAGCTTCGTCTCAGCCGCCCCGAACGCTGCAACCCGGGTCTCAAATGAACCCAACGTCAAGCGCGTGACGTCTACCAGCTGATATCCATATCACGTGATAAGTCACGTAAATGGAAGCGCCATCTTGGAAAGGTCTAGAGTCCGACTTCCCCATCCAACAGGGACATACATGGCACATTAAACATTGAACCCTGCACATTTATATATCGCCAATCCACTAAGACTCACATGATGGTAACATGTCACGAATTGACACACAAATTGAAATGAGGGGGACTGCAATCACCAGGTTTATACACTACAGGTGGTTTCTTCTGTTTTTACGGGTTCGAAAACTCACTCCATCCCGATTTTTAATAGTAGGGACCTGTGTCTTTCTCTCTACTCAATCAAACCACCCCTCTTTTTTAGTAATACATAGTGTTGTGTGCCTCTATTAGGAATAGTCATTTTCCCACTCCTAATCTCAAAAATGCTAATTGCTATATACAAAAATGCGCTGTTCTCTGGGGAAAGATGACTTAACACAATGTTTCAAAATATATACGCCAAAACTCGCAAAGTCCACAGTTGCGAGGACATACAGACGACAAAAGTAGTTTATAAATGTGGCGTCAAACGACATAGTCACAGAGTTTATCAGCAAGGCTTGTTGACACCCGGATCATGTAATACAACTTGATTATTATAGAAAGATTTTGTTCCATTCTATTCCATCATTTAACCCAATTGTGTCTGCCTTCTCGGAAAAAATCCAACGTGCCTCCCTATTAATTAACAATCTGTCAATATTAGAGGCATCGCCCTTGACCTTTTCTAGCACAGTCCAGTAGTATACCAGGGGTTCATCTAAACCATAGGCCAATAAAATTGCCCAGAGTTTGGACCTGTTGACAAGGTCGAACGCTGAGGACAGGTCCATAAAGGCCATATAAACTGGGGATTTCCGTGCAATGGTGTATTTCCCGATGACCAGGTTGAGATTGAGACATTGCTCAGTGGTACCCACCTTGCTACGGAAACCCAACTGACAATGCTCTAAAATATTGTTTTCCTCTGCCCATAGTGAGATTTTATTGTACAGCACTCTTCCTAGTATTTTTAAGGTATTATCAATTAATGAGATCGGCCTCTAATTACAGGGGTGAGACCGATCTCCCTTTTTAACCCTTTCGCTGCCAGGCCTTTTCCCCCTCCTGTGCCAAGCCTTTTTTGGGCTATTTGGGGTAGTGCGCACTTAGGCCCTTGTAACTTTTTGACCACATTAGGTATCCACGCCAAATTTGCGTCCTTTTCTTCCAACATCATGGGGATTCTAAAGGTACTCAGGGTTTGTGGATTCTCCTAGAGGGGTTACAGAAATGAGCCAAAATACAGCAAACTTTTGTTTTTTTTCGGAAATATGGGAAAAACGGGCTGCAAATAAAAGCATCTGGGTTTTTCCCTGCAAATGTTATCAAAAAAGGGTTTGTGGGGTTGAGATCACCATTTTCCCAGATTTTCGGGGATACCAGACTTTTGTCAGAAACCCAATATTTTTTACACAATTTTGGCATTTTTCTGGGACATAGCCTATTTTTGCTATTTTTTGTGCTTTTGACCCCCTTCCAGTTAATGGCAGAAATGGGTACAAAAGCAATAATGGATCCTGAAAAGCTATACATTTTCCTAAAGAAGACAAAATTCTGAATTCAGCAAGGGGTCATTTGTGTAGATCCATCAAGGTTTTCTTATAGGAACTAACAGTTAAATATAGGATAAATTGAAAATTAGTTGAAAAAAACAGCATTTAGTGTCAACGTTTTCACCTGTAACTTCGTCTAATTATGACAGCTCTTTGAAAGCAATATACCATTACATCCGCTGGACATTTCTGGTTGTGGGGATATATAGGACTTGTAGGTTCACCAAGAACCCGACGAACCCAGAGCCAAAAACTGAGCAGCAACTTGCAATGTTTTTTTATTATGTACCGGGTATATAGTAATTATTCTGTAAAAATGTGTACATGGATAAATCGGTATGAAAGACACCTATGTATTTCTGAAATGGGAACAAAATATAGAGTTTAGAAACAATAGATATTTGCACATTTCTGAAATTGGGTATACTCATACTAGCACGAGAATTATCAGTCATTTTTTAGAATGACTTCTTTTTTACACAATATCTTTCATTTGGAAGGCAGAAATGCATCAAAAGTCAATAGATAATAACAGTTCCTTTACAAAACTGAATTACCCTAAGTCTCCCGATAAAAATGGTACCTCACTTGTGTGGGTAGGCATAGTGCCCGCGACAGGAAACAGCGCAAAACGCAACGTGGTCACAACTCAATATCGCAGTGAAAATTTACCCTGTTTTGGCAAAGTGCCTAGCTCTAGTTTTTGAACCCTAGCTCTGCGGGCACCTTGGGAAACCTAGCAAACCTATACATTTTTGAAAACTAGACACCCAGGGGAATCCAGGATGGGGTGACTTGACTGCCTCCCACCAGGGTCTGTTACCCATAATCCCTTGCAAACCTAAAAATTGTCAAAAAAAACACATTTTACCCACATTTCTGTGGTGGAAAGTTCCGGAATCTGCGTGGATCCACAAATTTCCACCCACCCCGCGTTCCCCAAAGTCTTACGAGAAAAACGGTACCTCACTTGTGTTGGTCGGCCTAGTGCCCGCGACAGGAAACAGCACAAAATGCAACGTGGTCACACCTCAATTTCGCAGTGAAAACTGACCCTTTTTTGGCAAAATGTCTAGCTGTAGTTTTTGGACCCTAGCTCTGCGGGCACCTTGGGAAACCTAGCAAACCTATACATTTTTGAAAACTAGACACCCAGGGAAATCCAGGATGGGGTGACTTGACTGCCTCCCACCAGGGTCTGTTACCCAGAATCCCTTGCAAACCTAAAAATTGTCAAAAAAAACACATTTTCCCCACATTTCTGTGGTGGAAAGTTCCGGAATCTGCGTGGATCCACAAATTTCCACCCACCCCGCGTTCCCCAAAGTCTTACGAGAAAAACGGTACCTCACTTGTGTGGGTCGGCCTAGTGCCCGCGACAGGAAACGGCGCAAAACGCAACGTGGTCACACCTCAATTTCGCAGTGAAAAATGACCCTTTTTTGGCAAAATGTCTAGCTGTAGTTTTTGAACCCTAGCTCTGCGGGCACCTTGGGAAACCTAGCAAACCTATACATTTTTGAAAACTAGACACCCAGGGGAATCCAGGATGGAGTGACTTGACTGCCTCCCACCAGGGTCTGTTACCCAGAATCCCTTGCAAACCTAAAAAACTGTCAAAAAAAACACATTTTCCCCACATTTCTGTGGTGGAAAGTTCCGGAATCTGCGTGGATCCACAAATTTCCACCCACCCCGCATTCCCCAAAGTCTTAAGAGAAAAATTGTACCTCACTTGCGTGGGTAGGCCTAGTGTCCGCGTCAGGCAAGGGCCCAAAACCAATTGAGGAGACATCAAAATTACCTATCACAAAACAACCTGGTTTTGCAAAGGGGGTCCCATGAGTTTTTGGCCCCGGGCCTGGCGGCTATCTAGGGAAACCTACCAAACCCACACATTTCTGAAAACTAGAAACCCGGGAGATTCCAGGGAGGTATGGCTTGCGTGGATCCCCCAACGTTTCCTTACCCAGAATGCCCTGCAAACCTCAAATTTAGCTGAAAAAAAATCACCTTTTTCACACATTTTGTGTGGGAAAGTTGTGGCATCACCGGGCTGACACAAATTTCCTACCACCCAGCATTCCCCCGGGTCTCCCGATAAAAACAGTGCCTCACTAGTGTGGGAGGCCCAAGTACCCGCGACAGGCAAGGGCCCAAAACGTAGTGAGGCGACATGAAAATTGCCTATCTCCAAACGACCTGGTTTTGCAAGGGGGGTCACTTGGGTTTTTGGCCCGGTGCTTGGCGGCCACCTAGGGAATCCTACCAAACCCACACATTTTTGAAAACTAGACACCCGGGGGATTCCAGGGAGGTATGGCTTGCGTGGATCCCCCAACGTTTCCTTACCCAGAATGCCCTGCAAACCTCAAATTTAGCTGAAAAAATCATATTTTTCACACATTTTTGTGTGGGAAAGTTGTGGCATCACCGGGCTGACACAAATTTCCTACCACCCAGCATTCCCCCGGGTCTCCCGATAAAAACGGTGCCTCACTCGTGTGGGAGGCCCAAGTGCCCGCGACAGGCAAGGACCCAAAACGTGAGGCACCGTTTTTATCGGGAGACCCGGGGGAACGCTGGGTGGTAGAAAAATTGTGTCCTTCTGGGTAAGGAAACGTTGGGGGATCCACGCAAGCCATATCTCCCTGGAATCCCCCGGGTGTCTAGTTTTCAGAAATGTGTGGGTTTGGTAGGTTTCCCTAGGTGGCCGCCGGGCACCGGGCCAAAAACCAAAGTGACCCCCCTTGCAAAACCAGGTCGTTTTGAGATAGGCAATTTTCATGTCGCCTCACTATGTTTTGGGTCCTTGCCTGTCGCGGGTACTTGGGCCTCCCACACGAGTGAGGCACCGTTTTTATCGGGAGACCCGGGGGAATGCTGGGTGGTAGGAAATTTGTGTCAGCCCGGTGATGCCACAAATTTCCCACACAAAAATGTGTGAAAAGGGTGATTTTTTCAGCTAAATTTGAGGTTTGCAGAGCATTCTGGGTAAGGAAACGTTGGGGGGATCCACGCAAGCCATACCTCCCTGGAATCCCCCAGGTGTCTAGTTTTCAGAAATGTGTGGGTTTGGTAGGATTCCCCAGGTGGCCGCCGAGCACCGGGCCAAAAACCAAAGTGACCCCCCTTGCAAAACCAGGTCGTTTTGAGATAGGCAATTTTCATGTCGCCTCACTATGTTTTGGGTCCTTGCCTGTCGCGGGTACTTGGGCCTCCCACACGAGTGAGGCACCGTTTTTATCGGGAGACCCGGGGGAACGCTGGGTGGTAGGAAATTTGTGTCAGCCCGGTGATGCCACAACTTTCCCACACAAAAATGTGTGAAAAGGGTGATTTTTTCAGCTAAATTTGAGGTTTGCAGAGCATTCTGGGTAAGGAAACGTTGGGGGGATCCACGCAAGCCATACCTCCCTGGAATCCCCCAGGTGTCTAGTTTTCAGAAATGTGTGGGTTTGGTAGGATTCCCCAGGTGGCCGCCGAGCACCGGGCCAAAAACCCAGGTGACCCCCCCTTGCAAAACCAGGTGGTTTTGAGATAGGCAATTTTGATGTCACCTCACTACGTTTTGGGACCTTGCCTGTCACGGGTACTTGGGCCTCCCACACAATTGAGGCACCATTTTTACCGGGAGACCCAGGGGAACGCTGGGAGGTGGGAAATTTGAGTGAGCCCGGTGATGCCACAACTTTCCCACACAAAAATGTATGAAAAAAGTGATTTTTTTCAGCTAAAATTGCGGTTTGCAGGGGATTCTGAGTAAGGAAACATTGGGGTATCCACGCAAGCCATACCTCCCTGGAAGCCCCCGGGTGTCTAGTTTTCAGAAATGTATGGGTTTGGTAGGTTTCCCTAGATGGCCGCCGAGCACCGGGCCAAAAACCCAGGTGCCCCCCTTGCAAAACCAGGTGGTTTTGAGATAGGCAATTTTGATGTCACCTCACTACGTTTTGGGTCCTTGCCTGTCGCGGGTACTTGGGCCTCCCACACAAGCGAGGCACCATTTTTACCGGGAGACCCAGGGGAACACTGGGAGGTGGGAAATTTGAGGGAACCCTGTGATGCCACAACTTTCCCACACAAAAATGTATGAAAAAAGTGATTTTCAGCTAAAATTGAGGTTTGCAGGGGATTCTGGGTAAGGAAACGTTGGGGGATCCATGCAAGCCATACCTCCCTGGAAGCCCCCGGGTGTCTAGTTTTCAGAAATATATGGGTTTGGTAGGTTTCCCTAGATGGCCGCCGAGCACCGGCCAAAAACCCAGGTGACCCCCCTTGATAAACCAGGTGGTTTTGAGATAGGCAATTTTGATGTCACCTCACTACGTTTTGGGTCCTTGCCTGTCGCGGGTACTTGGGCCTCCCACACAAGTGAGGCACCATTTTTACCGGGAGACCAAGGGGAACGCTGAGAGGTGGGAAATTTGAGGGAGCCCGGTGATGCCACAACTTTCCCACACAAAAATGTGTGAAAAAAGTGATTTTTTCAGCAAAAATTGAGGTTTGCAGGGGATTCTGGGTAAGGAACGGTTGGGGGATCCACGCAAGTCATATCTCCCTGGAAGCCCCCGGGTGTCTAGTTTTCAGAAATATATGGGTTTGGTAGGTTTCCCTAGATGGCCGCCGAGCACCGGGCCAAAAACCCAGGTGACCCCCCTTGCAAAACCAGGTGGTTTTGAGATAGGCAATTTTGATGTCAGCTCACTACGTTTTGGGCCCTTGCCTGTCGCGGGTCCTTGGGCCTCCCACACAAGTGAGGCACCATTTTTACCGGGAGACCCAGGGGAACGCTGGGAGGTGGGAAATTTGAGAGAGCCCGGTGATGCCACAACTTTCCCACATAAAAATGTATGAAAAAAGTGATTTTTTTCAGCTAAAATTGAGGTTTGCAGGGGATTCTGTGTAAGGAAACGTTGGGGGATCCACATAAGCCATACCTCCCTGGAAGCCCCCGGGTGTCTAGTTTTCAGAAATGTATGGGTTTGGTAGGTTTCCCTAGATGGCCGCCGAGCACCGGGCCAAAAACCCAGGTGACCCCCCTTGCAAAACCAGGTGGTTTTGAGATAGGCAATTTTGATGTCACCTCACTACGTTTTGGGTCCTTGCCTGTCGCGGGTACTTGGGCCTCCCACACAAGTGAGGCACCATTTTTACCGGGAGACCAAGGGGAACGCTGAGAGGTGGGAAATTTGAGGGAGCCCGGTGATGCCACAACTTTCCCACACAAAAATGTGTGAAAAAAGTGATTTTTTCAGCAAAAATTGAGGTTTGCAGGGGATTCTGGGTAAGGAACGGTTGGGGGATCCACGCAAGTCATATCTCCCTGGAAGCCCCCGGGTGTCTAGTTTTCAGAAATAAATGGGTTTGGTAGGTTTCCCTAGATGGCCGCCGAGCACCGGGCCAAAAACCCAGGTGACCCCCCTTGCAAAACCAGGTGGTTTTGAGATAGGCAATTTTGATGTCACCTCACTACGTTTTGGGCCCTTGCCTGTCGCGGGTACTTGGGCCTCCCACACAAGTGAGGCACCATTTTTACCGGGAGACCCAGGGGAACGCTGGGAGGTGGGAAATTTGAGAGAGCCCGGTGATGCCACAACTTTCCCACACAAAAATGTATGAAAAAAGTGATTTTTTTCAGCTAAAATTGAGGTTTGCAGGGGATTCTGTGTAAGGAAACGTTGGGGGATCCACATAAGCCATACCTCCCTGGAAGCCCCCGGGTGTCTAGTTTTCAGAAATGTATGGGTTTGGTAGGTTTCCCTAGATGGCCGCCGAGCACCGGGCCATAAACCCAGGTGACCCCCCTTGCAAAACCAGGTGGTTTTGAGATAGGCAATTTTGATGTCGCATCACTATGTTTTGGGCCCTTGCCTGTCGCGGGTACTTGGGCCTCCCACACAAGTGAGGCACCGTTTTTACCGGGAGACCCAGGGGAACGCTGGGAGGTGGGTAATTTGAGTGAGCCCGGTGATGCCACAACTTTCCCACACAAAACTGTGTGAAGAAAGTGATTTTTTCAGCTAAAATTGAGGTTTGCAGGGGATTCTGGGGAAGGAAACGTTGGGGGATCCATGCAAGCCATACCTCCCTGGAAGCCCCCGTGTGCCTAGTTTTCAGAAATGTATGGGTTTGGTAGGTTTTTCTAGATGGCCGCCGAGCACCGGGCCAAAAACCCAGGTGACCCCCCTTGCAAAACCAGGTGGTTTTGAGATAGGCAATTTTGATGTCACCTCACTATGTTTTGGGTCCTTGCCTGTCGCGGGTACTTGGGCCTCCCACACAATTGAGGCACCATTTTTACCGGGAGACCAAGGGGAACGCTGAGAGGTGGGAAATTTGAGGGAGCCCGGTGATGCCACAACTTTCCCACACAAAAATGTGTGAAAAAAGTGATTTTTTCAGCAAAAATTGAGGTTTGCAGGGGATTCTGGGTAAGGAACGGTTGGGGGATCCACGCAAGTCATATCTCCCTGGAAGCCCCCGGGTGTCTAGTTTTCAGAAATATATGGGTTTGGTAGGTTTCCCTAGATGGCCGCCGAGCACCGGGCCAAAAACCCAGGTGACCCCCCTTGCAAAACCAGGTGGTTTTGAGATAGGCAATTTTGATGTCACCTCACTACGTTTTGGGCCCTTGCCTGTCGCGGGTACTTGGGCCTCCCACACAAGTGAGGCACCGTTTTTACCGGGAGACCCAGGGGAACGCTGGGAGGTGGGTAATTTGAGTGAGCCCGGTGATGCCACAACTTTCCCACACAAAAATGTGTGAAGAAAGTGATTTTTTCAGCTAAAATTGAGGTTTGCAGGGGATTCTGGGTAAGGAAACGTTGGGGGATCCATGCAAGCCATACCTCCCTGGAAGCCCCCGGGTGTCTAGTTTTCAGAAATATATGGGTTTGGTAGGTTTCCCTAGATGGCCGCCGAGCACCGGCCAAAAACCCAGGTGACCCCCCTTGATAAACCAGGTGGTTTTGAGATAGGCAATTTTGATGTCACCTCACTACGTTTTGGGCCCTTGCCTGTCGCGGGTACTTGGGCCTCCCACATAAGTGAGGCACCATTTTTACCGGGAGACCCAGGGGAACGCTGGGAGGTGGGAAATTTGAGGGAGCCCGGTGATGCCACAACTTTTCCACACAAAAATGTATGAAAAAAGTGATTTTTTCAGCTAAAATTGAGGTTTGCAGGGGATTCTGGGTAAGGAAACGTTGGGGGATCAACGCAAGCCATACCTCCCTGGAAGCCCCCGGGTGTTTAGTTTTCAGAAATGTATGGGTTTGGTAGGTTTCCCTAGATGGCCGCCGAGCACCGGGCCAAAAACCCAGGTGACCCCCCTTGCAAAACCAGGTGGTTTTGAGATAGGCAATTTTGATGTCACCTCACTACGTTTTGGGTCCTTGCCTGTCGCGGGTACTTGGGCCTCCCACACAAGTGAGGCACCATTTTTACCGGGAGACCAAGGGGAACGCTGAGAGGTGGGAAATTTGAGGGAGCCCGGTGATGCCACAACTTTCCCACACAAAAATGTGTGAAAAAAGTGATTTTTTCAGCAAAAATTGAGGTTTGCAGGGGATTCTGGGTAAGGAACGGTTGGGGGATCCACGCAAGTCATATCTCCCTGGAAGCCCCCGGGTGTCTAGTTTTCAGAAATATATGGGTTTGGTAGGTTTCCCTAGATGGCCGCCGAGCACCGGGCCAAAAACCCAGGTGACCCCCCTTGCAAAACCAGGTGGTTTTGAGATAGGCAATTTTGATGTCAGCTCACTACGTTTTGGGCCCTTGCCTGTCGCGGGTACTTGGGCCTCCCACACAAGTGAGGCACCATTTTTACCGGGAGACCCAGGGGAACGCTGGGAGGTGGGAAATTTGAGAGAGCCCGGTGATGCCACAACTTTCCCACATAAAAATGTATGAAAAAAGTGATTTTTTTCAGCTAAAATTGAGGTTTGCAGGGGATTCTGTGTAAGGAAACGTTGGGGGATCCACATAAGCCATACCTCCCTGGAAGCCCCCGGGTGTCTAGTTTTCAGAAATGTATGGGTTTGGTAGGTTTCCCTAGATGGCCGCCGAGCACCGGGCCAAAAACCCAGGTGACCCCCCTTGCAAAACCAGGTGGTTTTGAGATAGGCAATTTTGATGTCACCTCACTACGTTTTGGGTCCTTGCCTGTCGCGGGTACTTGGGCCTCCCACACAAGTGAGGCACCATTTTTACCGGGAGACCAAGGGGAACGCTGAGAGGTGGGAAATTTGAGGGAGCCCGGTGATGCCACAACTTTCCCACACAAAAATGTGTGAAAAAAGTGATTTTTTCAGCAAAAATTGAGGTTTGCAGGGGATTCTGGGTAAGGAACGGTTGGGGGATCCACGCAAGTCATATCTCCCTGGAAGCCCCCGGGTGTCTAGTTTTCAGAAATAAATGGGTTTGGTAGGTTTCCCTAGATGGCCGCCGAGCACCGGGCCAAAAACCCAGGTGACCCCCCTTGCAAAACCAGGTGGTTTTGAGATAGGCAATTTTGATGTCACCTCACTACGTTTTGGGCCCTTGCCTGTCGCGGGTACTTGGGCCTCCCACACAAGTGAGGCACCATTTTTACCGGGAGACCCAGGGGAACGCTGGGAGGTGGGAAATTTGAGAGAGCCCGGTGATGCCACAACTTTCCCACACAAAAATGTATGAAAAAAGTGATTTTTTTCAGCTAAAATTGAGGTTTGCAGGGGATTCTGTGTAAGGAAACGTTGGGGGATCCACATAAGCCATACCTCCCTGGAAGCCCCCGGGTGTCTAGTTTTCAGAAATGTATGGGTTTGGTAGGTTTCCCTAGATGGCCGCCGAGCACCGGGCCAAAAACCCAGGTGACCCCCCTTGCAAAACCAGGTGGTTTTGAGATAGGCAATTTTGATGTCGCATCACTATGTTTTGGGCCCTTGCCTGTCGCGGGTACTTGGGCCTCCCACACAAGTGAGGCACCGTTTTTACCGGGAGACCCAGGGGAACGCTGGGAGGTGGGTAATTTGAGTGAGCCCGGTGATGCCACAACTTTCCCACACAAAACTGTGTGAAGAAAGTGATTTTTTCAGCTAAAATTGAGGTTTGCAGGGGATTCTGGGGAAGGAAACGTTGGGGGATCCATGCAAGCCATACCTCCCTGGAAGCCCCCGTGTGCCTAGTTTTCAGAAATGTATGGGTTTGGTAGGTTTTTCTAGATGGCCGCCGAGCACCGGGCCAAAAACCCAGGTGACCCCCCTTGCAAAACCAGGTGGTTTTGAGATAGGCAATTTTGATGTCACCTCACTATGTTTTGGGTCCTTGCCTGTCGCGGGTACTTGGGCCTCCCACACAATTGAGGCACCATTTTTACCGGGAGACCAAGGGGAACGCTGAGAGGTGGGAAATTTGAGGGAGCCCGGTGATGCCACAACTTTCCCACACAAAAATGTGTGAAAAAAGTGATTTTTTCAGCAAAAATTGAGGTTTGCAGGGGATTCTGGGTAAGGAACGGTTGGGGGATCCACGCAAGTCATATCTCCCTGGAAGCCCCCGGGTGTCTAGTTTTCAGAAATATATGGGTTTGGTAGGTTTCCCTAGATGGCCGCCGAGCACCGGGCCAAAAACCCAGGTGACCCCCCTTGCAAAACCAGGTGGTTTTGAGATAGGCAATTTTGATGTCACCTCACTACGTTTTGGGCCCTTGCCTGTCGCGGGTACTTGGGCCTCCCACACAAGTGAGGCACCGTTTTTACCGGGAGACCCAGGGGAACGCTGGGAGGTGGGTAATTTGAGTGAGCCCGGTGATGCCACAACTTTCCCACACAAAAATGTGTGAAGAAAGTGATTTTTTCAGCTAAAATTGAGGTTTGCAGGGGATTCTGGGGAAGGAAACGTTGGGGGATCCATGCAAGCCATACCTCCCTGGAAGCCCCCGGGTGCCTAGTTTTCAGAAATGTATGGGTTTGGTAGGTTTTTCTAGATGGCCGCCGAGCAACGGGCCAAAAACCCAGGTGACCCCCCTTGCAAAACCAGGTGGTTTTGAGATAGGCAATTTTGATGTCACCTCACTACGTTTTGGGCTCTTGTCTGTCGCGGGTACTTGGGCCTCCCACACAAGTGAGGCACCATTTTTACCGGGAGACCCAGGTGAACGCTGGGAGGTGGGAAATTTGAGATGGACTTCAGTATGGATTGTGGTGGACAGGCCTTCAAGGTTAACCCACAATTGACACCACTAGGGTACACCTGCTTGTGCTAAGACATCAAGCCTTCTAAGGTCTAGTGGGGCCTTCTACGGTCTAGCATGGGAATGTCCTCCCTCAGTACAGTGGTGTGGTGGACTGGTCATGAATGCGGAACCCGGTTCCCCAGTTCCAAATTCCACAGCTCTGGCCATAGTGCCACATCCCCACTGAACACCATACTTGCCCACTGAAACTCGCACTGCCTTCAGCTGTAACCTAATTGTGCCCACTATAAACACTTGGATGTAGCTCAATTCAAATTATGCACTTGATAAGAGTAATATGCTGCCTAAAAAAAAAAAAAAAAAGCAACCACTCATAGGGAATGCAAAGCATGTGAAATGTAAGCAGAAACAACATGGTTACCTAAACGATCTCTCACTAACTATTCAGAAATCAGCGAGTGGTTTCACCTGAAAAGTTATGGACATGACTAGAGGGCCCTGAAGGGAACCGTTTCACTGTCCATTGCTTACATCCTTACAAAACGTAAGCAGTATGGTATAAAAAGACCACATCCATAAACACAGAGCCATGGTACACATTGTGTTTTCCAATCCACCCATCAACCAGGTATTGCAGTACCTCCAGGAATGGTACACTCTCCCAACCTGGAAACAACAATGCTCTTCAAAGAAAGACGAGAAAATGAAAGTAGCACTTCACTGGCAAACTCTGTAAAGTGATGCTGGTGTATTTGGATGTAAAAAAAACCAATCTGGCCACTTTGCAACCCCTCTGTCTTGCTATTAGTTAGGTATTATATAAGAAATTCTATTTCTCTACATGCTGCTGCACTTTGGATTTGAAAAACTAAAAAGAAGGGCATTTCTCGGATCCATTTCACAGGGAAGCAACTAGAAAGACGAACGTTTTTCAGATTTGGATCCATTTCACAGGGAAGCAACAACAGGCACACACGAACTAAGCCGAGCCTCGTGGCATGCCTGGGCATACCAAAGTGCCCCCACCCTAACCCAAACCCACCGATGCAAAAATCATGCTGCTGCACTTTGGATTTGAAAAATTACAAAGAAGGGCATTTCTCGACATTTTTGGATCCATTTCACAGGGAAGCAACTAGAAAGACGAGTGTTTTTCAAATTTGGATCCATTTCACAGGGAAGCAACAACAGGCACACATGAACGAAGCCGAGCCTCGTGGCATGCCAAAGTGCCCCCACCCTAACCCAAACCCACCGAGGCAAAAATCATGCTGCTGAACTTTGAATTCAATAAATTACAAAGAAGGGCATTTCTCGGCATTTTTAGATCTATTTCACACGGAAGCAACTTGAAAGACGAGCGTTTTTCAACTTGGGAAACAATTTAGAGGGAAGCAACAACAGGCACACACGAACGAAGCCGAGCCTCGTGGCATGCCTTACAAGACCAAAGTCCCCCCACCCTAACCCAAACCCACCGATGCAAAAAAAAACCCTCCCCAGCCCCAAAACTCACCTTTACTCTCCGTGGCGCAGGAAGCAAATGGCTTCCTGCGCCTCGGAGAGCAAAGGGAAACCTCCAAAGACGTCAGCGCGGCTCGCGCGCTGACGTCATTGATGACGCGGGGGGGGCCGGGGGGGGGGGCGGGGGTCTTTTTTTTTTTTTACTGGGAAGGCAGGGGAAGACCTTCCCCTGCCTTCCCAGTAAAAAAAAAAAAGATCGACCACTCACGGGGGGAGCGCCAGCGCTTCCCCGTGGGTGGGTGTCATGGCGAGATGGTCTCGTCATGGGCACAGCGCGACTGTGCTCCATGACGAGACCATCTCGTCATGGGCACAGAAGGGGTTAAAAATTGGGACAATGATACTCTTGGCCCATGTGTCCGGTATGTTAGCGTGTGTTATACTGTTAAAAACATTTAGGAGTAATGGGGCCCAAAAGTCTGGTATCCATTTTATTAAATCAATTGGTAGCCCGTCAGGGCCAGGTGCTTTATTCCCGATGCTCTGTTGAATAGCCTCTTCTATGTCCGAGATAATCAACTTAATGGCAGTAAAGGGGCCATAGTCCTGTTGATCAGGCGCTGTTTCTGGGGCTGCGTAGATTTGTGAGAAATGATTTACCCAAGTCTCACTTGATATATTGCAACTGATAGGAGTTAGTAGCTGGTCCATTGATCGAAGCTCCCTCACTGCGGACCAAAAAATATTGCCCTTTTTTAAACTTGCGGCCTGGGATAAGCTTTCCCATCGTTCATTCAGAAGGGTTCCCTTCCTTTCACGGGTTGCAATATTATATACCCTCCTGGCCAGTTGCACGTCTGCGGCACACCTTGGGTTTGAGGACAGTGCCCTACGGAGACTTCTATTGGCATGTGCGCACTCATGATCGAACCATTTGGGGTTAGTTACTGCCAATGGGGTGGGTTTCAACAAGAGTGTTTTTGTGGCTAGGCACAATTTTGAGAAATCTTGGACTATCTCAGAGTGTGCAGCATGCAGTGATAGGCAGGAGGTAATAAGATGCATATTACTTCAGACTAACATTTTGAAAAGTTCCCCGCTATCAACACCCTTCCAGACTAATCTCAGATTATCAGTCGAGGGTATAAGATTTTTTGCTCCGCATTCGACAGAAAACACGGGTCGAGATGCAAAACTCAACATTATTCTGATGGGGTATGATCCCCGTAATCCGTTTCAATTACTTCAGCGGCCATTAGTTGGTCTTCAAGGCAGGGGGAGATAAATAGAAAACCAATGGTTGACAAACAGCCCCTTCCCCTAAATGTTGGCAATTTTCTGTTAGTTGTGTTCACGCTGCTCACCAGGTCCATTACATTGGTCAGGTTATTTGATTTTAGCAGCAAAGCCAACAACGCTCCCCTGCGGTACGAGGGCCCGTGATTACTTGTGCCTTTAGCATACGCTGCACCATTAATTGCAGCGTTAAAATCACCTCCCAAGATAATCCCGGTAGATCTCCCCATATTTTGTTGAGTATCTAAGTTAGTGATAAAATCGAAAAGTCCAATGAAGTTCCTATTAGGGATTGAATAAAAATCTTTATTATAGAAATTTACCAGGTATATACTAATTTTCCTTTTAAAAAGGATAACTTTAAAATTTCTACTGTTGGTTGAGAGGACCTTGAAACCGCCACCTGCAGCCACATTGATCCCAATAAATAGGCCCCCAGATGGTCTTCCTACTTTGGGGGTGGGGGCTACAATACTGAAACAGTGAAACCCTTCAATGTGGATGTCTTCGGTGGCCCATGTCTCCTGAAACATGACTATGTCTAGGTCCCTTACTAGACGTAACCAGTTTTGTTCCCCGAGCCTGGATTGAAACCCCGCCACGTTCCAACTAAGAATGCTTAAATTAGCTCCCATGTTTGCCATAGATAATACCAGATCAGCATTAAAAGATGGGGGTAGGATGTCTAGATGATCCCCCTCATGGGCCTGCAGATTGGTTGGCAACAGTTGTTGTCAGTCCTGGGCATCCAAGTTGGAAAGTGCATGGAACCTATTAGCTGCCAGGGGTATTACATTAGTGTCTCTTAGCGGAAAGGCTGATGGTTTATAAAAATAGCCTAAAGGAAGTGCGCAGATATCGGTATGGGGTAAAAAGGATTGCTCATGTATTCTAAGTAGGTGGCGAACCATATATGGTTTGCGGAAATTAAGCACAATACAATCTCCACTGATATTCTTCACCGAGGGACCAACCCATCCTACTCTCCTTGCCATGATGATTTCATCCATTGAGGAGGGGTGGAAATTTTTATGTTTGCATAGCCATTCTACAGATTTGTTCCGGAGATCTGACCAAGATTCCATCTGTCCCTTGGCTAGATTGGGAACACCAGCCAGTACTAACACATAGGGGCTGGAGGCTGGTGGCAGGCTCAACACATCTGTATTAGGGCTCAGATGTGGATCTCTAGGGTGAGCCATAGCCACAATATTTTGATCGGTCCCACTAGTTCCCTGCTGGGGCAAATTACAATGCAATCTGCCTGATGTTGTATTGACGTCATTAATTTAACGCATATGAGGTATGCCCAAACCTCCCCTCTGGGTAGTGAATGCATTTGGCCCAAGTGAATTGTTTTGATTGCAAGAGGGAACATTAGGGTTTGTAACGGGAGATTTAGCTATGGGGACAGGAGTAACATCCATACATTGCATGGCAAGCCCATGTTTATTAACCGCTACAGGGACATTATTTCCTCGTCCTGTTTTGTCATAACCTTTATTCAGCCTCTTCGCCTGTCCACAGTGCAATCTAACTGGTTGAGTTTCCCCCACAACAGTTCAAAGTTTTTATCAAACACGTCCTTTAGAGAAGCCAACGCGGACTCTATGGATGCCATATCAATCCCTGTTTGTGTGGCTCCCCCCACAACACTTATATTAGTCCCATAATACATGGGTTCAAAGCTGTCGAGTGTCTGAGTTGCAACTGAGTTCGTGATGGTAGCCCCCACAAGACGTGTGTTCCCGGTTGTTTGAGAGCTTTTGACATTTTTAGGATTGGGCTTTGGAAAAGCAGTATGTTTTTTCTTATGGGGCTGAACTTTTGATTTGGTGGTCCTTTGTGCCTTAGCTGCCTTGCCTCTGGTGTTAAAGCGGGGCACGTCTAGAACAGGTGTTACGGGCATGTTGGGAGAGTCTTCAGATAATAAAGATGTGTTAGGGGGGGCAAGGATCGGTATTGCCAAAAATGTATTAGGTGAGGTATTTAATGATTGCGAACATGTTGTGTGGACATCAGCAAGGCCGGCCAAGGACAATCGTGATTGTAGCGTGGCAGGGTCCAAAGACAGCCTTCTTTCAGTCAGATGAATTTCGTGGGACAAAAGTGACTCAGCTCTTATGATGAAAGCATCCAGGGTACCAGCTACGCCTTTCAATTTACTCATTGTGCAACACAAGTTATGGGTACTCACTTGCGCGGGTATGTGGCCACCAGTAGACAACTAAATGCGATCAACAGCAAAAGTCCTCACATTACCTTAGCAGCAGGTAGCCGTTGATACTCGAACTCGAACGATGCACAAATAGCAACCCCCGGGACCAAATAACAGGGCCCAGCCCGGCCTCCTTCGGCCTCGGACGGCCGCAGACGGTCCCGCCCTTGTCCCGGGCATCGCCCGGGCGCCACCCGCACGCGTCCCGTGCTGCGGGGCACCAGAGGCGGCTTTATGCTCCCCCGGCGCTGCCTGCTGACATCGAAGGCACGCGCCTGGGGTGAGCGTTGGGCTGCTAGGAGGTGTAGTCCACGCTGGCCGTTCCCCTCACGGCGGGCTGCGGTTGATGAAAGGATGGCGAGTGGACCCCCTTGCTGGCCGTTCCCCTCACGGCAATGGTATGGTAGGTAGGCTTTGCACAAAAACTCAATTATCGGCGCGTTTTGTGACACCAAATACGTGTGGTCCTTTAGTCGCGCAAATAGAACCAGGTAGAGTGCTACAACAACACTCTTAGAAGTGGAAGGACTGTCATTAGAATGGCAGGGACTACAGAATGTTTATTTGCCTCCTATTGTATATTTATGTCTATTGTGAAGGCTGTGGTGAATCTATTTTACTCTTTCTTACCCTGTCTGGACGTCTGACGGAACTATATTACTGTGATTTAATTTCATCTGATTGCTACCCATTCGGTCAATTCCCCACCTGCTGTTCACCATCTTTGCCATCTTATAGGTAAATATTTCCCTAGTCTACTAGACAAGTGCTTGTGAGTTCAGGCAATTCAGTGATATACAAATGTAATTAATTATGATAGCTCTGAGAGGTCCCATGAGCCTAACGTGCCCCCTTAGATATTGTCCTTGATTCTGCACACGTTTGTGATCTCCACCGGGGACTGAGGAGTAATTTTTCTGCTTTGTTGCATTTACCTCTGTTGCACCTGGTCCTACCATAATAGCTGGGACAGCTGTACTGGGAAAAATGGGTGCTGTGTGGGATGAGGTATGACTACTGGTATGTATCTGGGAATGAACATTTAACAGAGACGCACCCACAATGTGTCCAGGTGTATGTAGGTAAATCACAAAGTATATGTGGCCAGTCACTTTGCAACTTTGAGTGTAGGCCAGGAAAAAAGAAATCATAGATGTTATTAATTGTTACCTCTGTGCAGTGACACCCCTCTCCTTGTAAATATGGGCATCCAGGTCTTTGTGCATTTGAACTTCTAGCACTGATTAAAATATATATTTTTTATTTTAGTGGTGACAAATCTAACAAACCACAAAAGGTGAACACAGACATCTGAATAAACACTTAAGTGTCAATTTCTATTTTTGATGGTTTTTTTTAGAAATTCCCTTTCATAGGAGATCATGTATTTGAATTTGTTTCCCCTGCAATTTTTAACACTCACCTCCCCGATTCACTCACGCCGGCCTAGCTTTTCAGCCAGGTCCCACTAAAAACAGATCCACTGTGACACTTTATTGACTATTCGAATTGTTTTAGAGATTGTCATTGCCTTCCACTCACTTGTGTGAGTGAGGCCCATTGACACAACGTTTATTACCCAAGTTTCCCCACTTTCCATTCCTATTGTCTTTTTAGTGGTATTAAGTTAATATAGTTTCACTGCTTTTATACCCTTTGTTTGTTCCTTAAATTATGTACTCTCCTAAGTGTATTCTTTGTTAAATTGTTCATGGTTGCACTCCAAGCAGCTTCCAAAAAGGAAGTCTCGAGCTCAGTCCACAGCACTAATGGTGCGACCGGGATACTTTAAGGCTCTGTGGAGCCTTCCTTTCACCTTTGTTATAAATTTCGGCTACAGCATGAATGAAATGTTCTAACTGTTTCCACTCCAGCCCTGCGCGAGTGATTTTCAATACATTTTGATTTTGCAGCATTCCCTTGGAGACAAGGAGTGAAATCTCAACCCTTGACAAGGACACTTCAGTCCTTCGTTCCCTTAGAGTCAGTGCAGACCTGGTCTTCAGACTATCAAAATGTGCATGAACCGGATCAGAGTGCACATTTGGAT
This sequence comes from Triturus cristatus, assembly GCF_964204655.1. Taxonomy (NCBI): domain Eukaryota; kingdom Metazoa; phylum Chordata; class Amphibia; order Caudata; family Salamandridae; genus Triturus; species Triturus cristatus. The sequence continues at coordinate 481,620,548 of NC_140588.1, read as the reverse complement.
TCAAATGGGGAAAAAACCTATACAGTTATTAAACACTTGAAGCCTTCTCTGGTTGGTTTACTGACTCTTTCGAGAATCAAAATTGGGGAGCCACAACCTCTGTACCTGATCAGCCAAAAAAAAAGCTCTAGGCCACGATGCCGTGTAAGGTGATGAATTTGGCATGTGTCGTAATCACTGTAACTACATATACCTGAATTCTGAGTTTCGTTGGAAACACTGTTCAATACCCCCTTCCCTGTGAAATGTACCTTGGGTGAATTTCGATAGTCAAACTTGCCACATTTACAGTGAGGAAAAACAGGGTAAATTCCAATGCACGTGGAATTTGATGTGAAATACACCAATTACGCATATAATTCCCCATTTTTAGGGGAACAGTGGTAAAATTATCTAGTTACCGCACCCGTTTAACACGCCAACCCAGGATAATGATCTTTAAAGGATGCTGTAAATACCCCAACCCATTCTCTGTACTCATAATCGGCCTCTAGCTATTTATCCTTTCCAACCGTAAATGCCTTTTTTTATTTTATATGTATATTTCTTTTTTCCACAAATGTCTCCAGCCGTTAGTCTTTGGCTCACGTGCCCCAGTTTCCAAGAGCCCGCGTTCTAAATTCCGAACTTTCAACGTCACTGCGCGGAGCTCAGGAGTGCTGACACCCCCTCCTGTTGTCTGTGGCTCAACATCCGCTGGACTGCAATTTTTAAACAGCCATTCAAATGCAAATTCCTTTCGGTGCATATCATATGGTATTATTAGAGCAGTTCTGTCTGTGCAGCTAGATAGATACTGCCGGCTGAGACGTTAGATTTGAAAATGTTTATGATTTGCCAAGCGTTGGTGCTTGGGGCATAACTGCCACTTCTCAAGCGCCCTGTGCCCAGGAAGTGTAGCTGCTGTGTCATTCTGGCATGTTGTGTCTTGCTGCCCTGCTTCGTGTTTAATGTTAGCCAGGGATGAAAAAACACTCAATGCTGCCGCCTCGACTTATGTGCTAAAAGTACTATATTCTTTCGGCTTTGTATCTAATGTGCTCTCACTTTTTGTAATCAAGTATTTTGAACAGATTGTTATTCACAAAATAAATAGGCACTGGGAAAACTAATGGGTCTCACCTTTGGTGCCTTATGGCCTTGCCAATAACTTTTAACATTGGCAAAAAAAGACGCAATGACGTGGCCGATGTTAGCAGTCACTTTAATTGGTAAACAGCGCATAAGTCAATGCGCATGGGTGTGAATACATAATGACAAAGGCACCATTTTCTTTTACTTTGAAATGACTAAGGTGAGATGAACTCCTTGCCGCCTCACCCCTCCTCCAACCCACAGGTAGACATCAAAAACTTCAACACCTAGATCACCAACTGCGCCAACAAAGTCACATCCCTCAAAGCCCCCAGACCCCACACCAAGTGGTTCACAGATTAACTCAAAGCCTCAAAACACACCTGGAAATGACTGGAAAGAATCTAGCACACCAGCAAAGCACCCTCCGACCAGAAGAATTCAAACAAACACTAAACAAGTACCACTCACAATTGAAGAACGCTAAGAAGGATGCCCTCAACACCTGCCTGGAATGAGGTCCAACCACACCAAGGAGCTCTTTGGCATCATGAAGGAGTTCTCCGTCCCCACACCAACCGAGAACGCCATCACCCCCTCACTGGACCTCTGCAACTCCCTCGCAGAATTTTTCCACAACAGAATCGCAAACATATATGAACACTTTGAACCTCAATCACCCCTCCTTGAACGACTCCCCATCAACAATGACCAAAACATAACCACCATCACCACGTGGGACCCAATCACACCCCAGTCCACTGCCATCATCACGGGTTCCATACTCTCAGAAGCCCCCAAGATCCCTGCCCCCATCACATGTTCAACAAGTGAATTAATGCCATCAGCAAGGAACTCATGACCATCATCAACACATCCATCAATACTGCCAACCTCTCAGAAACCTGGAAGCATGCAGAGGTCAGTCCGCTCCTAAAAAAAACCTCCACAAACCTGGCAGAACTCAAATACTGCTGCCTGAAATCCATACTCACCTTCCCAGCGAAAGTGCTAGAAAAAGCTATAAACATCCAACTAACCAACCACCTGGAAACCAACAAACTCCTGGACCCCTCGCAGTCAGGCTTCCATGCAAACCACAGCAGGAGACGGCTCTGATCACGGCCAATGATGATATCAGAGCTCTCATGGACAGGGGATAAATCGTAGCCCTGATCCTGCTCGACATATTCGATGCTTCCAACACCGTGGCCCAGTACTCCCTCCAACTGGGCCTTCACCAAAAGGAAATCCAAGGGAAAGCCCTCAAATGGATCGCTTCCTTCTTTAGAGGAAGAAACTAAAGCATCCGCCTCACCCCACTTCTCCTCAGGCTCATTATCTGCGGAGTCCCCCAAGGATCATCTCTAAGCCCAGTGCTCTTCAACACGTACGTGGCCCCTCCAGCCGCCCTTGTCAAAGCACACAAGGTAAATATCATTTCCTACGGTGATGACACACAGCTCATGCTGTCCCTGTCCACAGACCCCACCACCACCAAAGAGAACTTCCACAGATGTATGACAAACATCGCCAGCTGGATGCGGAACAAGTGCCTCAAGCTTTACACTGACAAAAAAGAGGTCCTCATCTTCGGAGCACCACCTCCCCTTGGAACGACACTTGGTGGCCAAGCAAACACGGCCCCCCTCCCACACCCACACAACACGGAAGAAATCTAGGTATCATCCTTGACAGCAAGCCCGATGAGAAAGAAGATACACAGCGTCTCCTCAGCATGCTTTCACATCCTCCGTATGCTGTAGAAAAAATTAAGTGGCTTCCCACCAAATCTAGATGCAGTCACCTAGGCACTCATCACCAGGCGCCTGGACTACGGCAACACCCTCTACGTAAGGATGACCACACAACTTCTACACAGACTCAGCAAGACTCATCCTCAACCTCCCGAAACTAGCCCACATGACCCCCCACCTCAGAGCTTTATACTAGCTCCCTGTAAATAAACGGTGCCAGTTCAAACTACTCATCCACACCTACAAAGCCCTCCACAACTTGGGCCCCATCTACCTCAACCATAGAGTTAACTTCCACCAACTCACCAGAATTCTATTAGAGGGGAAGCAATTTTGTAGAAGGCCCGCATCAATTTTCTGTCCGGTCCTCTCCAAAAATCATATTTAAAAAAAAGAAAGGCTGGGATAGGGGCCAGCGAAGAAGCGGGTGTGGGAGCAGGTTGAGGGGAAGCAGAGGGGTGTACAGTGGGGAATGAGGGACAGAGTAGCATGGGGATAGGGGCAGGGGGAGAAGCACAGGAGAGGGACAGAATCCAGTGGAAAAAGCACATGACAGAAACAGCAACACAGAAAGCAGGTGGCGGTGGGGTTAGTAAAGAGAGCAAGCAGCCACAAGAGATAGAGCAAACACAGAGTAGGTGTGATGGTATTGGGGGGGTGGGAGAGGATCACAGGTGGGGGAGAGCTAGATAACATGTGCAGTCTGATGGAGTACTTAACCAAAGAGAAAAGAGCAGTTCCCAAAAAGTTAACAGTGAAAGGACAGAAGGTAGCCAGTCAAGAGGGTGCTAAAGAGGTTATGCTCCAGGGAGGGACAAACACAAGATGGGCAAGGAACGTAATCGAATGAGAAATAAAAAAAATGAGAGTGACAATAAGTAAACCAATGATAATAAATGGGTGGAATGCAAACCCCTTTAAGTTCTCAGTAAGCATACAATAGGTATTTCGCAACCAGACACTGTGTGCTATCTGGTAGGCTTGAACTAAAATGAAAACAAGATGAAGCTTGCACAACTGTTATAGTAGCGCAGATGAACAAAAATGTTTGCACCGGCAGTAGGCTCACACAAAACAATGCAAAGTGTAAATGATTGTGTCAATCAGCTTGCCCCGCACTACGGGCAGATGTCCTGAAGGACTTTGTGATCACAAACCCCACGATTCGCGACATTATTGGGTCTGCAACCACAACATTAATTTTGTGATGTACAAAACTCAAAGTTTTTCTAAACAGTAAAATGGTTTTACAACCCATACCAAATTTCAACGTACATAAAGGGAGCATTACTTCCAAATTGGAATTAGTATGCTATGTAGCAATGGGTTGGAATCACAATTCTGTTTGCAAACACTGGCAGCTGCTCTGCTATGTGTGCCCTCTGGGTAACGTAAATATATTTAAACATGAGGACGCAACGGGTTCTTTTTGCAATATACACTTCCATCACTTAGAAAGTCAGCCATCTAATTCTCAATAGTAAGGGGAACCTTTGGCCACTTGCCCAGCTCATACTCTTCCTCTTTGGACCCTTCTTCTGACCTCACCTCCCTGTGCAACAATTTGAGCATCTATACATACTCCCCTTTCCATATGCACTCTTTCGTGGCCAGCATAAGGTGTGCCCCCAACAGCTAGGTCATCCCCTCCTTATTATCCCCTTTATTAACCTCCTCCCTTTTCTCTTTCCCCGAAACTAAACTACTCTCCTTCTTATTTACCCCCAGGCCACCTGACTCGGTGGTGCCTACCCCCACATCCCTTACATATTTCCCCTTCTGCAAATATTACCCCCCCGTAGCTCCATCGTGTCCACACCAATGGAAACCATTGCAGGCTTCATAGTCAGTCACCTGGCCTTACCTGGCTGTAAGGATGGTGTCCGTAGAGATGCAGTCTACCTTGCAAGGGGCCTCGATTCATCTGGTGCCCTCGCTGGCCTTGCCACAGGCCACAATGCCCTTGCCGGCCTCTCTGCAATCCCTGCAGCACATTGGACAGAACATTAGTGCTCCCCCCGGTCCACCCTAGCATCTTACTCCCTCAGCTCCAGGCTGTCCTCATCATAATTTAACATCTCCTTGTCATACAACTCCACTTGTGGCCATCCCAGGCCCGCACTTACAAGTGGCGGCACTGCCCCTTTCCCCACCTAACCCTTAACCTTACGTTGGGCATCTGGGAAGGCTGACTAAACCCTTCTGTACCTTTCTGGCACTGCTAACCACCAACCTCCCACCAATATCTCTTTGGAGGTTGTTCCGGACCCACCAGATGCTGGGGTCAGCGAGGACTTTCTGGGCTTAAATGTGCTGACCGTGATGGGATCACCCGCTGATATCGGGCATGCCATTCTACCCAGCCCTATCTTCACCTCGGCGCAAGTGAGCAGCTCCCAGCTCTGCCATGTCAGCCTCCCTGCGCCAATCTTCACCCTGCAAGTAAAATGCCCAGACTGGTGTGCTGTATCCCTGCCTCATGCTTGATCGCTCCTCCATCATCTTCCTACCCCTCCCCTGTCTCCCCGCCTTCCTACCCCTTCCTCAACTACCTCAACAATTTGCCCTGTTTCCTCTGCCATGTCATCCTCCTTGCTCCATTCCAACAAAGCTGTGATGAACGCAGAAGCGAGCCCTTGGACTAGCGCTGACTGCCTGTCCTGACCCTGACCACGGTGATCCCCATCCTCCCCTCTGGCACAGGAGCCCTTATGTCCCACTGCAGCGATTCCACTTTTGCCAAGTAGGCATCCAGTTGGCCTACCCTGTCCCCCCTCGGACCTGCTCACTCCAAGAGCTAAATATTTCAAGGCCCTCCGATGCCCCAGGATCCCAGCCTAGACCTGGTCTTCAGGCACCTCATTCTCCTCCCCCACGCACTCCCCCCACCCTTGCCCCTCTACCTCTACATATCCTCCAACCTCGTGCTCCCCACACACTAAAGTTCCCGGCTCCTAAAATCCTTCTTGGCCCAAATCCCAACCCTCCCCCTCTTCTAAATCCCCCCTCTACAATGCAATCTACTTCACCAGGCAGCCCTGACACCACGCTCTCTCCATCATCACTCTCGCCTCTCCCTCCCACAGCAGACTCTGCATTTAATCATTATTCTGCCCTGGCAAGCTGCTCATATGAGGCAGTCCACCGGGCATGGGCGCGCCCACTCCTTGCCCCAGAGCAGGTCAGCGTTATAGCTGATGCCGCTCTGGCACCAAACCCTAACTCTCTCTTCAGTGCGACCACGAGCGGCCGCGCCCGCTACTAGCTATGTAACATCTAAGAAAAAGAAAAAAGTAGAGGGATCATGGCTAGCAGGACCTATTGATGGCTTTTTCAGATGCACTGATTGCAACATGTGCCAATATGGCAAGAATAAGTTACAAAATTTCAGTTACAACACACAACGTGTCTTCACTATCAGACACACTATTACGTGCAAAACTACATATGTTACTTATGTGTTAGGTTGCAGCTGTAATATCATCCACGTGGGTAGCACTATTCGGCCCTTAAAAATCAGAATTCAGGAGCATGTGCGGGCCATCCGGAATCAAGATACTAGATACCCCATGACATCACATATGAGTGAACAATATGGAGGCAGACCTGCAATCTGGTTCCATGGAATTGACCATGTCCCAATGAGATCAAGGGGGGGAGATAGAGATCTAGCCCTGAGACAGAATGAAGCTGGTTGGATTTGTAGACTACGCAGTACAAGTAAGGGACATAATACAGATGATGAATTACATTATTTCCTTTAACAGTTCGATTCCACAACCAGACCAATGTAGCTTTAATTAGGATGGAGAAAAATAGGATCAAATGAGAAAGTATAACAGCTTAAACATGAATGAGTAGGGGGAGTGACTTGACTTTATTGGATTAAGGCTTTTTTATGATATATACTGGATCAAGTGAAAATGACAGAAGTGTTAAACTTATCAACATGGGGTATACACAACTATATTATAATATAAACTGTATTTTAAGATCGAAAAAATTATTGGATTTTAGGTTTAAGTGCATTTGATTTTATTTACTTATGGGGTTAAAATTTTGAGTGATATCATACACCTGGGCAGGTATTATTGAAATATATGGAAACAATAAATTGCCCTGTTGCCCTTTTGTTTGGTTGATGCATTTGGCAGATATCAGTATCTGGATACATATGTTGATTACGATAATGAGGATTAGTTTCAAATTATAATGGGCGTTCTAAGGATTTATAAAATCTTGGATTTATTTGATGACTTATATTGTATGTGGAATTTGGCGATATATGAGGAAAGAATGGCTATACATGATTAAAGTCGGGACCAGCAAATTGGTAGACTGTCCCTCCTGATGCACGTTGTAACCTTTGCTCAATACGGTATGTCTATTTAGAGATATCACCTTGAGTCTAAGTACATCGGTGAACGTGACTGACGTACCCGGGGAAATAATTGGAGGAAAACCGCCCGGGCGCTCTCTTTGAGCACCTGAGAAGAGATATTGTTGTTCGCTGACAAATTTTGCTACGGGTGAGTAATGTGGAATATGTATGTAACCCGAGGGACACACTTAATCGACATTGTTTAAATAAATGAGCACGTAACAAGTTTTTTGTCGAGTGCGTTTTAAAAAAACAGTTGAGAACTAGGGGAGGACTTTGATTAAAAACGGGCAACATGGTTTGTTTGCCGCTTTAATATTGACGGTTTGAACGAATGGATTGAAAGTAATACTAATGGATAAAGTATATAAACTTGCACAATTTGGGAAGTTTTTTATACAAATTTAGTTACAAACTAATGGATTCACGTATCAAACAAGTGGTTTGATGCATGTGGTGTATATATTTGTTGCAAGCTTTAGAAGCTTTTAGACTTGGGATAATGTTTTATTTGTTTTTTTGGTGTGTATGTAATCATGACCGCAGGGTAATGATGCAAAATAAGAGTGTTATACATCATATAAGATGGCTTACATGTGCCTTTGTTATATGCATTTTTGTGAGTTGAAGTTGTATTAGGTGTGCGTTAATATAGTTGCAGAAGTACTCGAGTTTGCAATTAAATCACTTTGATTATATCCAGAGTATTAGACATATCAAATGTTACATTGCAGGCACAGTGGCCATTTACTAGGAGGAAGACATATACTTAAAGAAATATGAGAATTATTGAAATTGGAGGTAAGCCAGAAGTTCAATATGTTTAATGCCTAGATAATTTATCAGTTTATTAATTGTGTAGGGTGGCTGTATAAGTAGTCAACTAGAGTTCATTTCCTTTATCCTTACTAGGCACAATAGCCGATAAGGACGCTTCAGGTTGGCCAAATTATGAGGAAAACAACTAAGAATTACTAGGAGAATATTAAATTGAGCCATCTTCGAACATGCGCGTGGTTACCAATATATAATCATCTATAGGAGAATTGGTAGGTGCATGATTCTTTGATAATTAGTCTGTTTAATAGAATAATAAAATAAATATGTGGTGTGATTGCTTATCAATAGGCGCTGGTTGTCCCTTGTTTTGATGAAGACTAGTAGCTTGCAAGAGGATATATTTAGTTTTGATCTCCTTTGTTATGTACACAAACAATCAAGATGGAAAATTTTAACTAGGACAAGATGAAGATATGTGTAGTATTAAATATACTATGCTATTTTGTTTAATTGCAACTACTCCCATTTTCAATTACTTCTATTGGTCTTTCATTAGATAATGAGTAAATATACGAATGTCCAATATATACAACTGTAGTTAAGCCGTATAAGGGTACCTGCCAGTTGAATCACATGGGGCTAGTATTTTTTAACATGCGGTTAAACAATAATGAACTATATGTGTATACATAAAATACTTGAAGATAAGGATCATATATAAAAGTGATTCATCTTGCAACACAAGAAATTGGGTTTGATTCTGGATTTGCCTGTCTAGTTGGGACTAGAGTTGTTTGCTCAAGATTAAGAAATGAATTTTAGGAAATATGTTTATTTCAATAATGAAAAGAATGGATATAGGATCAGGTGCTCAATGGACTTATAATGGTATCAAATTATAAATGTTTAATGGTGAGCTCATAGTGTTGGGAACATTTGGGAATGTTTCCTGTCTTGAGAAATCATGTTGATTTTAAATTGTCAAATGTATTTATATTATATTATACATATGTTTTTTTTAATGTTTTTACAGCCCTGACAAAGTTCTTTTTACAAGAACGAAACGCGTTGGCTGCCTGGTGTTTTCTTGCATAAAATAAAGAAGAATAAAGAAATTTAGAAAATGGACAATCATTGGAGGGACATTTGGGTGTCTACTATTTCTGGACATTTGTATTAGGTGGTGCAATCCACAGTGGGTAGCAGATGTGACCTTTTGGCCAAGATAAAAGCTAAATGCAGGAATTAAGGGGCATATTAACAATGCAGCGATAAAAATTTATCGCCGCTTTTGCGGTCGTTTTCGGCTGAAAAGCAGTGATAATTTTATCGCCTCATCAGCAAAGACACGCTATCGCGTGTTTTGCTGATTTTACTCCCGTTTCCAGCACGTCTAACTTCGCATCGCTAATGAGATGCAAAGTAGGCGTGTCTGTGGAAACAACATGGGTAAATATCGCGAAAGCAGCTTCGCGATATTTACACTGCGGGGAAGCGATTATTTTAATCGCGCTAAGTATGCCTTTTTTTTTTTTAAAACACTTTATTAAGTTTTCATGAGAAGGAGCATTGGGTTACAAATTGCATTTATCACATTAACCATATAGGCGGTAGGGGAGAAAATGCAGGCGATAGAAGTCAAACCTGTGACTAAATGTTGGAAGTATAGGATTGCAGCCATATATTACCTCTGGATCCCCAGAGGCCCAGCAACCTGGTACATTGTAGCGTATAGTATACCCATCTCTCAGTATATCGTACTCATTGCGGGGGCAGAGCCCGTCGAACATTCCCACAACCCCTGAAACTCCCAAACCCACCCTAAACTCACCCCCTATACCAAAACATGCCGCCACTAAAAATCAGTCTGAGTGCCGCAAGGCATTTCCCTAGGGGGAACGGGGGGGGGGGAGGAGGAGGAGAGAGGAAGGGAACCACATCCCACGCCCGCAGTTGGGATAGGAAGGCAGCCACACCACGCCACTCCCAGGGAATATTAGATAAGTGGAAATTCCCCAGAGGGCTCGGGGGGGGGGGGGCACAGGAGGTTCGACCCTCCCAACCTGCATGGGGCCTCCATCAGCCGAGATACGTCTTCATTTAATGCCAGGGGACTGGCTCCAACAAACATCAAACCCGACCGTCCACACACATCCCAGCTCATGCAGGGGGACAACGGGGATCCCGGGGGGCGGCCCCCTCAGACCCAACCACCTCCTCCATCTCACCCCTAAACAGCTCCGTTAGGTGCGCCCAGTCCAAGGAAATAGGACGCTTTCGCAGCCCTTGGCTCTCCTCGCGGTATAGGGTCTCGCGCTCTGCCACCACCCATCTCAACACCTCCTCTCCCCAGGTCTCTACCCGCGGCGGAGCACGGGATTTCCAACGCTGCGTTATTAGGCACTTCGCTAGCGCGAGTGACAGATTGGCAAAACGACGCAATAGTTTTGCCTTAAGGGGGATAGGTAAAAGACCCAATAAACAAGCCTCTGCGACGTCCCAAGAGGGGCGCTCGGTGATTGCACTTAAGATTTGTGTTATCCTACCCCAGTATCCACGCAACTCCGGGCACTGCCACAACATATGCATCAGGTACGCATCTGACGCCGGGCAGCGAGGACAGGCCGTAATTGCCGCATTGTACATCTTACCCAGCGCATGGGGTGTAAGGTAAGCCCTATGGAGGATAAATAATTGGATCGTTTTCAACCTGCAATTGCGGGACACCTTTCTGGGGTATTCCAGAATAAGGGACCACTCCTTATCACTAAATGCCCGGGACAGCTCTGTTTCCCACCGCAACCTAAGAGGGGCCAAGGAGATCTGTGTGTGTTCCCGGAGTCCCCGGTACAGCCAGCGAACCAGGAAGCGCCCATGGCCCATGATATGCAGGGAGCGTAAGAGGTGAAACATTGAGGGTTCTGCAGGTGTTGCCCTCCACTGCGCCCGGATGTACCGGGAGATCGCCGCATGGAGCAGAAACTGGGTATCGGGCACCCTATTCACCCGCACAAAATCCACGTGTGGCATCATACTGCCGTCCTGAAAAAAGGCTCCAAGCGTCTCCACCCCCTGCTGTGTCCAACTCCGTACTCGCCCGGCACTCAGAATTCCCTGCCTCGTAGGAAGACCACACAGCGGTATGTTTGGGGAATAGGGATTGTGAATCTTAGAATATTTACACGCCGATGACCAATAATGAAGTGCTATTTTCAAGAGGGCCGGGGGATCCGATGGTCTAGGGGCACCGGGGCACAACAGCGACTGTAACGTGCCGCGTGCCAGCAACGCCGGGGTATAGCCAATCTCAAACAGGTTTTTCCCGGCCAGCCAGTATGCCAGCCACTGCAGTTGACCCGCAATGCAGTACGCCCTGAAGTCGGGCGCCCCCATCCCCCCAGCGCCGCTCGGTTGTCTCAGTTTAGCCAATGCCACCCTGCGCCTCCCCGGGCCCCAGACCAACGAGGTCAGCAGTACATCTAACTCTCGGAATATCCAAGCGGGGTAGATCACCGGGATGTTGACAAAATAGTAAAGCAGGCGAGGTAGCATCACCATCTTAGATATCGCCACTCGTCCCGCCACAGTAAGAGGCAGTGTATTCCAGAATGCGATTTGGGAGCGTAATGAAGAAATCGTGCGCACCAGGTTACCCGCTATGACATCCGGTACTGACCGATATATATTAATCCCCAAGTACTTAAAAGTGACTGGTGCCACCCTAAAGGAGAAGGGCCCGAAACGGAGCTCCAGGGCTCCGATCGTCCCATCAAAGGAATAGGCAACGGACTTAGTAGCATTAAGGTGCAGTCCGGAAATTTCCCCGAAAAGAAGAAAAAGAGCTGCCACCTCCCCTTTGTCGGCCCGGAGATTGCGAAAATACAGCAGCATGTCGTCCGCATAAAGCGAGACTGAATGCAGGGCACCCTCCATTGGAATGCCATGGAGGATCATGGCCCGCCTAAGGTTCTGGGCCAGTGGTTCCAGCGCCAAAACAAATAAAATGGGCGATAATGGGCAACCCTGGCGCGTACCCCGAAAAATAGGGTAGGCCGAGGAAATTAACGAACCCGTCCTTGCCATGGCCGTGGGGGCGGCGTAGAGCAGTCGAATCCAGGCACTCAACTCTGGGGGAATGCCCATCTTTGATAGCACTGCCAACATATAGGACCAGCTTAGGGTGTCGAATGCCTGCGAGATGTCCAAGGACAGACACCCTGCCCCCGACGGCCCAAGCCCGGAGGCACGCAGAATCGCGTGGAAGCGCCGGAGATTCAGCGACGTACTCCTCCGCGGAACGAAGCCGCATTGGTCCGTATGAATCAGCCGTGATAGAAGAGGGAGAAGGCGGTTGGCCAGAAGCTTACTAAGAATCTTATATTCAGTATTCAGGATTGACAGGGGCCGGTAGGAAGACATTTCTAAAGGATCTTTATCCGGTTTTAAAAGGGATGTGACATGTGACAATCGCCTCCCGAGTGGTAGGGGGTAGTCTCTCCTCTGCCAGTGATGTCGTATAGAGTTGTAGTAGTTTGGGAATTAGTAAAGGAGAGAACGTGGAGTAAAATTCGATGGGCTGTCCGTCAGAACCGAGCGTCTTCCCACGGGCCAAGGATTTAATCGCCACTCTGATCTCGGCCGAGGTAATCGGCGCTTTCAAATCATGGATTTCTGCTGCAGTTAGTACTGGTAGGTTCGCCTGTGTCAAGAATTCAGTCATCACGTCTGCACTCGGCGCCGGGCGTGCTCCATAGAGCTCCTCATAATGGGTCAGAAATGCTAAATGTATCCCCAATTGGGTCTGGGTACGTCCATGCTGCGGGGTGTTAATAGCCAGGATAGGGGTAGGGCAGGTCGGGGGGGCAATCAACCGAGCTAATAATGTACTCGCTCTGTCAGCCTCCGAGTGTGTACGCTGGGTGTACGCCCTATAATCTATCAAGCGAAGCCGCTCTAGAGCCTCCGCATACTTTATTCTGGCCGCCTGTAAGGGTTCCTCACCCTGTTCGTCCCGTTGGGCTGCCACCTCACATTCCTGCAACGATGCCTCCAGGTCTGCCAAGTCCCGGATCACCTGCCTGCGGGCTCCCACCATGGAGCCCAGGGATACCCCTCATATAGAGAACTTAAAGGCCTCCCATTCTATGGAACATGACGAGGCTGTGCCATCGTTAACTGTGAAGTATGTGGTGATCGCCCTTTGTAAGGTATCACGGAAGACTTGGTCCTCTAGTTGAAGGGGTTGCATCCTCCAAGTCGGTATCGGTGTTGGCGATCGGCCCCACTGGAGGCCAATTCAATAGGGTTGTGATCCGATAGGGTTTTACCCAAATACGTGCAGTGTGAAACAGCAGAGGATAACGACGGCGAGCCCAATACGTAGTCCAGGCGTGTATGCAACTGATGGGGATAAGAGTAAAAGGAGTATTCCCTATCAGTCGGGTGTTGTGCTCTCCAAAAATCTAGCAAGTTCCAACCCCGTGCCCACTGACCCAGGGCCACAGCGCGGGTTCTCGCAGCAGTGCCAGCTAGTGGAGGGTGCGATCGATCTAGGTCAACATCAAACACCGCATTCAAATCTCTCAACCAGGGACAATCACTCCAGTCAGACAGGGCTACGGAAACCCGGGAGAGGAACTGGGCATGATCTACATTAGGGGCGTATAGGGAGCCCAAGACCACAGGCAGTCCATCCAGGAGACCCCGCAATAAAACATACCGGCCCAGATCATCAATCCGGCTCTCCAACAAGGAAAAGGGAACCCCGGCCTGTAGCCATATTGCAGCCCCTCTAGAAAAGGCGGAATAAGAAGTGGCATAGAATTGACCCCTCCAACGTTTTTGTAACTTCAGGGACTCGGCAGTGAGTAGGTGAGTTTCTTGGAGACATACTATCTGAGCCTTGCGGCGGTGCAATTGGGCTAATACCCGGTGGCGTTTGTGAATGGAGCCCATTCCTCTTACATTCCAGGAGAGCAGTACATACAACCTTGGGACCGACATCATGGTAGGAAATAATCACCCCCCTAATCCCCCCACCCCCAACCCCACCCCACCCCCTCACAGACTGTGCGGCAAACTTATAAACTATAAACTTCGATACCCAATACTGGGTCCGACGCCCCAACTGCGTCCGACCAAACTGTAATTGAAACATAAGTCCAAAATCTGAACCAGTGCTATCGCCTAGTGGGGGAAAAAGGAGACTACACAGAAAATGGTCAAAAGCGTGTACAATTCGTGGAAGTGCCCAGGACAGGGCAGGCCGGGGAACTACTCATACATGTTCGAATTATACCACATTGTCGCAATCGCTCATTAAGGTGGGCGGACTGCATGTGCGTTGCAGCCAATGATTCAGCGATTCGGCTATCAGTCTGGGAGGTTCTCAAGGAGGTCCTTGCTCAGGCGAGTGGAATCCGACGGGAACAGCACCACGCTACCATCCGTATCCGAGTCTAAGGAGTGTCCTACGGATGGACTAGTGCTAATTGATGGCCGGGTCGATCGGAAGGAAGAGGCCGAACACAATGCCTCACGTTGACCCTCGCGGATTTGCTGTTGCCGTGGGTTGCTGGAGGTAGTGCTCTGCGTGAGCATAGTCTTTTTCTGTCTCCGCGGGGGCCGCTGCGACTGTGGCCGCGAAGGATCCAGTCGCCTAGCCGGTAGAGCCTCCGGGAAGTGCCTGTCCAGCCAGTCCCATGCGCCGTCCGGCGTGTCGAAAAAGATGGCCTGGTTTTGATGGATCACCCTCAGTTTGGCCGGGAAAAGCAGGGCGAATGGGAGGCCCGCAGACCGGACCCGCGCCTTTACCTACATGAAGGAGAAACGTTGTCGCTGAACCGCCTGCGTGTAGTCTGGGAAGATGAGGACGGTGGTGTTATCTACAAGTAGTGGACCACTGGCACGGGCAGCCTGCAGCAGGTGAGCCTGATCCCTATAATTGAGAATTCGTGCCAAGAGTGGGCGGGGGTTGGTTCCCGGCGGAGGCCGTCTCGCAGGAACGCGGTGCGCCCTCTCCACTGTAAAGTGGGCAGATAATCCAGTAGGGGCCACCACCGTTCGCAGCCAGTTTTCAACGTGTGTCGTGGGGTTCGGGCCCTCCGCCCCCTCCGGGTATCCCACGATCCGAAGGTTGTTGCGGCGCGCGCGCCCTTCCGGGTCTGTAGGGCATCGATCTGTTGGAGCATGAGTGCAAGCTGTTCGGTATGTGCCGCCACACGAGTCACCAGCGGCTCCACTGTCTGGTCCGTGTGTCTCACCTTGTCCGCCAGTTTCCTGTGATCATCCTTCAGGAGGTTCAGGTCCACCGAGATCGCCCCCAGTTGGCCCTCCAGTGCCGATCGAGTGTCTCTAATCTCCTGGAGGATCATATCCAACTTGTCCGGGGGTGGAGTCGACGACCCCACCCCCGCCGATGGTCCTGGGCGTCCATCCGCACAATCTGGGGGGCTCACACCGGACGGCTGCACAGGCAACCGGGGCCTGCCCTTGCCCATCCCAGTATCCAGGGGGGGGAGGGCCAACTGTCAAAAAAAAAAAAAAAGGTCGGATGTATTCCCGGGGTCTTCAGTCCCCGTCAATATATTGCACACGCTGCTGAAGGGGGGGGGGGTTCCGCAGTCCACCGGGCCCCGACGCGCCTCCCCACAGCCACTCCCAGACTAGTCCCAAACCCCTCCAAGGCTGGCAGGCAACCACTCGCTCCCGGCAGTCAGGCCCGTTAGGATCCACAAGGAGGGGGCCTCTCAGCGTACTGCCAGTCTATTCCTGGATCACAGAGTCCCCGGTCAATCGGGCCGCCGCTCTGGGACCACCAACTGTGCTCGTCCGGCGGCGGGGCTCCTGGCGATAATCTCAGTCAATAGCCCCAGCCTGCAACTCACCAGCATCGGATTCACAGAGTGACCACCGGTGCGCGGCGCCAAGAAAGCCCCCGGCTCGAGGCTCACCGCCGCCGTCCCCACGCACCACTCCACAGCAGCTCCGCATAAAGGACGCAGTCTAGCGTGGGCCTGGTAGCGGGCGCCCCCGGGCAGGTTACAGGATCATCAGGTGCCTCACCCCAGAGGCCGCCAATACTGCCAGTGGGTCCCACCGCAGGTATGATCCCCCGTAGGCGGGCAACCGGTCCCCAAGTCACAGTAGGCCCCGGAGGCGGCCCCCCAGTCACCACAGATCGACCCCGGGCCCCCAGCCCCTCGCCACCGACCTGTAGCGCGATGGGGTCTCCGTGAGCTCGTGGGTGCTCCGGTGTAGGCCGGTCGGGGTGGTGGGTCTTCACGTTGCTGTAGGCTGGTCCGGCACACTGGGCTCCACAGCCGGTACTCAGGGATGCACCCCGGAGGCGTCGCAGCCTGTAGGAGGGCACAGCGGAGACATTCCACAGGAGGGGCCAGAGCTCCCAAGCCCAATCGATGGCATCCCCTCACCAGGCCGCAATCCGGGAGGTCGGGTTCACCCAGCAGCCGCACGTCGCCGCACGCCGCCGCACGTCAGGAGGCTCCTCAGCAATCGAGCTCCGCGGCTGCAGTCTGCACTCTCTCCGCCGGGCCCCGACTGGCGCGAAAGCCGCCACTCAGCTGCACTAAGGAACGGCGATCCGTGTCACCCCCAAAGGATCACCGGAGCAGTCCGCCGGTTTACAGGGCCATCAACCGGATTCTAGACAGCGCTACAGCGCTCAGAGACGCTGTGACTGGCAGGATAATGAAGCCCCCGGCCCGGAGCTCAGCTAAGAAGCGTCCGCCATCTCCGGCTGCTAGCCACGCCCCTCGCGCTAAGTATGCCTTAACGCAGGAATTTAACGTCTGTTAAATTCCTGACTAAGGCATACCTAACATGGGAGGTGGATTCATGTGATACGACTTAGGGTCGTATCATCAAGCATATTGCCGTTTTACATGGAACATCGCTGGAAAACCAGTGATGTTCCATGGAAAAGGGCGCTATCGCTGGAATATACATCGCCATGGTGCTAAGCTAGCCTGGCGAAATATTCCAGCGATAGAAAAAAATGGGGTATACAAGGTCAGTGATAATTATCGCTGCCTGTTGCAAATATGCCCCTTAGTTACCACTTTATTTTGCTTAGTGCTTTTTAAGAGGCTGAGAAGGCAAGATTCAAAACAATATATGACATTACATCTAATGATAGTTGAAAAAGATGTACAAATTCCATTCCAAAACAGCACAATATAAAAGCTGCAATGCATGTGTTTTATGTCTGCATCAGGGCAAGTGACATCAAGGGCAGTGGTTCTCACCCTTTTGACTTCTGTGGACCCTCACTGAACCATTACTGGAATCCAGGGACCCCCACGGAATCATTACTGGAATCCATTGAACCTCAAAACAATACACAAAAATCCAAGCATACATCAAACAGATTCACAAATAATGAAATATTTAATTTAATTTACAAACTACTGAAAATATTTAACATTTTTAAATTTTATTTGGAAGACTGAAGCTTTTCTAAAATGTGTTTTTTAATCCTGTTACTTCATCTTTTTTGCTCCTAAAGTGTGCTCTCTTTTTGTCGGAGCTTTAATTGAGGATACTCAATGTTAATACTATATTCTGTTTGCTGTGCTTGGGCAGCTCCTATCAATACGGCTAAGAATACATTTGAACAAAGGAATGTCAGGACCAGAATAAGTTCCACAGAGGCATGAACAATGGTTTAAGATGAAACGTGTTGAGCGCTTCAAAAGTTTCATCAGAACCAGTGAATTAAAGAGAGCAGGTTGTTGAGGCAAACACAAAGGGCTGACAAGTAACCCTTAACTCCCACTGCAAGGCTGTGCTGTACCAACATCGAGACAAAAAATAATATGTCAAAGAGAGTGGCCTGCACACTCCACAAACTTTTTACAGCACCCGAATAAATGGACTTTGTGGAAGGGCGTCTGGCTGCATGAATTACATCTATCAAATCAATCCGCAAGTCAAAAGAATTTAACTGTCGCCACTCCATTTCCTTGCATGGAGGGAGTAGGTTGTGAAGATTCAGGTGCAGGACCATCACCTGTTGGGGAGCAAGAAGTCCTCCTGGCTCTAACCCAGAGACAGTGAACACGCTGAGTGAATTACTGACTAGGTTTATTTGCAGACGTGGGCTAGAGCTATGAAACTGCTGAATTGGGTCAATCCTGTTTTATAATACAAACGAAGATCTCCATTTTTAAATTGAGGGTACTTTAGAATTAATCACTGTGAACTGATGACTGTGAAAAATCTATGGGAGAGGATTGAGCCTTGAAGAAGTCTCGGGAGAAGGGACGAAATGCGTTGGCTACACTGGTGTGAATTTTTTGTACATCTTCAATAAAAGAATTTATCAACACACAACAAGCTTGAATGATTTTGAATCAATTTATGAAATATGAATGCAAATCACTAGAAAATGTAAAATTGTAAGTGATTAATCTTGTTCTGACTTGAAAAGACAATATTTGATATATTAACAAACAGTGGGTGCTGATCTATTTGATGCACAAGTGTGTGGATTATATCCACGTATGAGGACCAAAGAGGCTGTTTTCCCCTGATCACTGCACCACTCAGCTATAATGTACCCCACAGCTAGATAGGTGCGGTATTGACAGTCTACGCCTCTTTTGTAAATTGTTTGATCTACATATCTAGACTAGGGGAGGGAGAAGAATTCCGCTCTGCCAGCGGAGTTTGCCCACTCTGTGCTCCTTGCGGAGTTCTGAAGAACTTCGCGAAGTGACGCAGAGCAGAGTTTTTTCTCTCGAGTGGCTTGCCATCAGTAAGGTGGCAAGCACTCACAAGAAAAAATCACGCTCTAGACCTCCTAACAGCAAGATTTCTCATTCGGGCGGTCCCCGCAGGTCGTGACTGCTCGCGCTGAGAAATCTGCCATTCGCGTTGAGGAAGCTGCTGCTCGAGTAGAATGTCTACTCAAGCTGGCAGAAAGCAGCAGTGTCCTCTGGTGAGACGCATTGTGCTGTTCGCACTGATTTTAAAGCACGGGACAAAATCCCAGTGCTAAAAAATCAGTGCAAGTAGTGCAAATTAACAGACTCCACCACTAGCGGAACTCCGTGGAATCCAGCAGAGTTTTTCTGGCACTTTGCGGAATTCCGCTGAGTAAAAGTCTGGGAACTCCACCCAGGCTTAATTTAGACTCACTATCCAGGGGTGCTCAAAGAAAAAGCATTCTGCTTGACTTTACTTGTGGAGGCTTGCATCACCAAACTTTAAGGCGTCGGGTGTCTCATCATAAGTCAGGGTCACCGGAGGCTGGTGTGTGCCATCTGGCCCGTGTTGGCTGACTGGAGGGGCTGAGCATAGCTTAAATGGTAAGAGGGACTCAGAAGATGTTGCATCTCACTGACAAATTAAATAATAAAAAAATTGGCTTTGGCTACCAGACCAGACTATTGCAAGTCTATTCACTTCTTCTGCTCTTAGCAGTAACAGAGCAAAAAAGGCACTTTCTACTATTGGTGGACCAGTTAGTGATTCCAGCTCTGTCTCTAGGTAGGCATATTGTCCATTGGCAACTAAATATAGCCCTTTATTAGTGTAATGAGTGGGAGGACAAATGTTTGCCTCCTCGTCACCAACAGTGTTGTGAGGGACTTTAGGTATGCTCTTGACTGCATCGGAGACAGAGCCGAAGAGGGCCACCATCCTCTGATAGTATTGTCAGGGAAGAGGCCAAGGCTGTAGGTCTGGCTGTGCAACCACTGGCTGTGCATTAATTATTTAATACTGTGACAAAGGCCTAGCACAGGCTGATGTTGGTTTGGGGTCAGCAAGAGATGTAGCGATTGGATCTGGTACCGGTGCCAGTGGGGTCTGAATCAACACAAGCATCAAACTTGTGTGGAGTCGATGGCCAGAGTGGAAGTCTGGAATGGCTTCGGGATGGGCGCAGGATTGGGTCCAAGGGACAGTTATTGTCGGGGAAGGGCCTGCAAGTGAAAGTCAGCTGGGGGATCTGCTGCTCTTTTTTCACTAAGGCTTGCCAGAGGCTGTCTTGAAAATGTGCAGCACAGGCTAATTGAAGGCCGCTATCTGCTGTTTGGTTGACAAAAGCCCAGGAAATGTGAGACTTAAAGGGACCAAATATGGGACCGAATTGAAATAAGAAAACACCAGACCAATCCCCTTTGAGTGGTGGGATAGGGCCCAGTCCTGCTTGGCTTTCTTGCACTTATGATGCATTTTCAAATTTGACCAAACTGAAGACTTTGATTGGCAACAGAGTTTCAAGTGGGCCCTACCTTATGACCCTGACTGAGAACAGCCCTGCAACTTGGAGCAGGAGTGGGACCTCTGTTTCAAAAAATACCTTTTCTTATGCTCAGCAACTTAAAGTTTCCCCTCCAGCTCCTTGTTTGTTTTGGGGTGCATGAGATGGAACTTATTGCAAAACTTCGAGTCCTGACCGGAGTCAAAGCTCTATGTGCACAAGTCATTCAAGTCCATGAGACATCTGTTTCCTGCAGTTGTGGCATGGCTTGAATCCTGTTGTTTTCTGGTTTCAGGGGAGAAACCTTCCTTGGCACACTGTCTGTGACAAAGTTTGGAACCTTCAGAAAATCAACATTTGTTGGGAACGGAGCATTCCTGAAAAAATCTTTGGATCCAGTCTGGTGCCTGTGGATATTATAAAGGTCGTGAATATGAGGTTGGGTGTATCCATCAGAAATCATCTTTGCCTGAAGACAGCACAAAATAAAATGCACTGCATGATTCCACGTAGGAAAACAGTGTGTCAAGTGATTAGAATGAAAGGATTCTAGGAGTTGAAATAACAGTGAACATGTACACGTTGAATGCATCTTCACACAGTGACGCCAGTCAGATTATGATTTATCAGTTTTAAAAAGTCATGCAGTGGTTGTTTTTCCAGCACGCTGTAACCTGACTCGGGCTCTGCTTTATACCCTGAGGTCAGTGGAAGGCGAGCTGAACCCCTTTCTGGAATGTGCGTTAGTCCCTCGCTGAGTGACATATCCCCGAGCCTTTAACACTTGATGGGGTGAAAATAATCTCATAGTCTGAATCCTAAAGAGGGTGAAACATAATCCAAAGCAGAATTCCACGGTTTTGGAAACAGGTGTGAGGCAGGTCTTCTGTGGAAAGTAAGGACAAGATTGGTCCCCAGAAAGCAAAGCCCCACATGATGCAATGCATGGAAGAGTTATTGTACACCTGCTGGGAAAACTGAAGCGTTAAGACACACAACACCCAGACAGAAAATGCCAGCAAACCATAATCAAAACAGGAAAACGAAAGGCTTGTGAAAGCGCAGGCTCCTGGCAAACTACTAAATCCAACCTTCAGAAAGCACCTGATAATAGGAGTGTGGACTCTTTTGTAGAACAGGAATATTGAAAAGTAATTTGATGGTACTCGGTCTTAAATTGCCAGTAAATGTCAATGTGGATGACTCTACCCTGCAACGACTAGATCTGAAAACTACACAAGGGTTCCGGCTTTATAGAGAGTTGAAAAACGGAGTAGTAGCTACCACACAGTGGAGTGCGGGATGTGCTGGGCGTGGTAAATGCATTTTTCTTTAGAAAAGAATTAATTATATGCGACATTTGTTGTTTTCCACACCGAATTATGAATCTATCGGAGTACATCACGTTTTCACCTGCTAAATTTCAGCATTTTTGACCAGATTTAAATCACTGTGGGAAAATTGTGCCCTCAAATCTTGGAAACGTGTTTTCGGAGGAATCGGCTTTTACTAGACCACTTGCAATCAGGGTATCTGTGTTTTGTATTTTGGCTGCTTGAGCAGTTAATAAAATGTTTTGAGTTGCAAAAGTCTCAATATGTTAACGAGGTTCCCTGCCAATCAACGCTGGGTCCATCGTGGAGCGATGATGTAATACAGCAACACGGGTAGAAATCGATGACAGAGTGAAGAAGCATTGGCAAGCCCAATAGGTTACGTTACGTCTATGGAAGATGTATTTGCTTTGTCAAAGTTTTGTTTGGGCATGTTGTACAGCCGAGCCACTTCTGTCAGCAAGGTTGAAAGTAAAAAATAAAAGCGCTATGATGCGATCAGCACTGGCCACGTCATAGCACTTTTCTTGCTTGACTTTCAGCCATGTTGCACGGCAGCCACGATGCTGTGCAACATGGCTAAAAAAACTTTGACAAAGCCAATAAATCTCGCATAAGCAAGACCTATTGGCTTTGCCAATGCTTGGTAAACTCTCGAACGTTATGCACTGCTAGAACTTTTAGCGGCACAGTATGCCAGTGTGAAACAAGCAATAGTTCAAAGGTGCAAATAAAAGAGCGATAAACATGGACAAATGTGGAAGTATTATCCACTTATGATAACGCAAATTCTGTTTAATATTATTACTTCCTGCCATGTCAGTCATAGGCCGCATCCTTGTCGATTAGCACATAACTATTTTGTATGATGCATGTGATGGAGCAGGGTTTTCGTGTAATAAAGAAACCTGCTCGGATTGAACCCTCAGTAATATTTACTAACCGTGTGCAGTGAAAATCTATTGAAAAGGCGTAACATGAGGGAAAATGCTTCTGCGCTAGCGCGAAACTAAACTGCTATGGTAGGCCGCAAATCAAGCTAAGTAAGTAAAATGACTAATGCTGCTTTAAGTGCACATTACTAATTTTGGCTGAAATAAATAAATCACTAACAAGGGTTGCGCAGGGATAAATGCAGCATTTGGGTTGGTGTGTAGAGAAAAACATTTTCATGAAAGTAATAAATGTTTGTGTTTTGTTCTCTGTAGAAAACAAGCGTGGGTTTTGTTCTGCATGACAAATAATGGGTTAAGAAAATGGTCTGAACGTAAAATCTGTGAAAATATGAAAAATGAGCAAGAGAGAAGGAACCTGATTTTGTCCTTCAAAAACCTGTGAGTCTGCCAAGTTTCAAATGAAAGAACAATACTATGAATGAGGAGAGAAACTTCCTCTGCAGAGAGGCGCTCAGCGGAAGATCGTTATACAAAGTATTATTTGCTGCCGGAGTGGAGGAAACAAGTGATAGTGAAATGGAGAATATTTCCTGGGTTACAGAACTGATGTCACTGCTGTTACAAAAACAATAGATTCTTAAAAGCTCCTTTGTGTGTAGAGAGTGGAGTGACCATACAGCCCCTTTCCTAGTCAAAAGTAGCGAAAAGCCCAGGTTAGATACTTCTGTGGGATGGTCTTTTGGGTTTTAGGGTATAACTGAGATGCCTGGAGGGAGGGGTTAGAGAGGCAGACATTTTTCGCTGTCCGTTGGGGTGAGATCATCGCTTGTCGCCGGTTTGCTGTCCTTCTCTCGTGTTTCCTGAACTTAGTCTTTGCTTTTTCAAATCTACTTGAGGGGCCCCTGCTGACTTCCCAGCCAGGAGTTAGTGTTTCCTCATTGGGTTAGTATTAGCCTGATATCTAATTTGCATAATTATTTGCAAATGTATTTTTCTTTCTGAAACTTTTGTCTCTACGCCTATCCCCTCCTCAAGGCATTGTCATTGATTATGAATTTGTCATATTTTCTCTTCTGATGTTGTTTTCCTTGTGACGATCTTTGATTGGTGCTGTATTTGATGTTTTATGAGCATTCATTCACATTATTTGGATAAATATTATAAATATACAAATGAGTCTGTCTTTATTAGAGTATTTTATTCATGAGTATTAATTTGTCTACCCTGACTACTTAATAAAGATTGCATCACTTTATTTGGTAAATAGGTAAATAGGAAAACATATTAATGGATAATGGTAAGTTGGTATAGTTACAAGGAATACAACTAACCCAGCGTGAAGGGACTTGTTGGGTAATGGAAATTGGGCCTTTTTTAAAAAAATGTATCAGTTACTGAGCACTGGATCACATGACTATGCCATCACCATTTCATTTTTGCTAAATAGTAATTCTTTATTAGTATAAAAGTAAACAATTTGTTACAGCGCTAAAGATACACAATGGAGAAACCCTAGCCCCCCCTATAACCCTTTCAAAGACAATGCTCGCAACAGTGGGAAATCTCGCTAATCTTTAGTACCTGCATAGCTGCCAACTGTCCCATTTTTGACAGGACAATCTCGACAAGTTGGAGACCGTCCCGGGTAATTCAATATCCCAGGACAGTCCCAGCAACGGAGCACGCTGAAAGCATGCACCTCAGCGCTGGCCACCACGGACACCAGTCACTCGTCCCCGCGCAGCTGGGGCAGCAGATGTGTGGTTGGTTGTGGAGGGTGGGGGAGGTGAACAGGGGCTCCAACCCCATTGAGGGGAGCTAATCAGACATTGTCCCTAAATTATTTTCTCAAATGTTGGCAACTCTGGTACCTGGCATAATGATACATAACATACCAACGCTACTCAAGTCACATAACACATTGTAACCGTCTCTTGCGAAGATAAAATAAGAAAGTCTGAATCCGGTATGTCCCCCTTCCAGTAACCCCTTCAGACCATCCCTTCCCTCTCTCAAATTCACCAAGCATACTGGGAAAAGGAAAAGGGAAACCCATTCCCGGCCACCGAAAGAGCTTTGTATACCATCCTGCCACTCCCCAATCGGCTCACCCCTGCAAGAAGTGTTCCCACACCTCTTTAAACTGAGTCATGCTATCATTCACTTAGTAAACTAGCTTTTAAACCTCCCTTTGTCATACATCTCTTCTAACCATTGTTTATGTGTAGGGACTGTTGAAGACTTGCAAAATGTTGGATCCCCACCTTCGCTATCACTAGTCCTGTCACTAACCACCGTCTCAAAGCGGAAGATAACTCAGGGAGTGTAGAGGTATTGTGCAAGAGTGCTATTTGTGCATTAAATCTCAGGGTTGTGTCAAGATCCCTTTGAAGAGCACCCCATACCTGGTTCCCGTGAGTGTTCACCTTGTCACATTCCCATAACAAATGTACAATATCTCATGCATCCCTCCAGCATCGAGAATGGGGGCAGAGATTGGCATTGTGTAGTCTCGGAGAGGACTAATGCCATCTCTGTATTATCTTGAAATAACTATATTTCAATCCGGATTCTCTCAACCCTTTGTCGTGTTCTTCTAACAACAACCTCCAGTCCTCATCATCACACTGTGTTTGGAGACGTGCTTCGCACCAAGATTGTAACTCTCTCGCAGTAGAGTTTGAAAAAAGACGATCAATCAGGAGGGAGTAAACACCTGAGATAGTACCCCCAAATTCCTTCCACGTTCAAATGTATTTTCATATCCGTGAGGGTTTTTAACACATAGGGAGGTGCCCCCCACACACTCTTTAGGGTCTGTGTCATTTGAGTGTACCTCCAGAGCTGCACGAGTGGTAAGGTACATTCATGATGAAGGTCCATAAAGGACTTAAACAACCAATCCCTGAAAAAGTCCATCACCAAACTAATTTTCCAACCCTTCCCCACACTCCAACTGACCATCTCCTATCCAATTCTAATATCTGAATTATTGTTGCTCATGGATCACTGTACATTCCCTGAAATCCATGTCATAAGTCTGTAACTGAACCCCTTCCGGACCATGGTACGAAGAAATCACCCCCACGCCACGCTATGAAATGCCTTTTTGTTGTCAAGGGAGAGGAGCACCTCCTTATCAAAGACATTGATAACTTGCCAAAGAATGTGAGACACGAGTCATAGATGGTTGGCCAATTATCGACCCGGAACAAATCCCTCCTGCTTAGGATGGGTCAAGGCTAAAATTCAGGTCTGCAAGCAAAAAGCCAGGATTTTAGCCAGATTTTCGATGTTCACATTAATGAGCTATATTGGCCTATAATTGACTCATTCCAGTAAATCCCTGTCAGGTTTGGAGATTAAGACAATACGGGCTCTGTTGGAGTCTGTGGGAGTCTTCAGTCTAAGGCTTTGCAAAAAACCTTACACCGTAGCAGGACAGCCTCTAAACCCTTGACTTTCCCTGCAGAAAGTGTCGGGATGTTTAGCACATGTATGAATGTGTCTCCCTCCTCCTTGGTTTCGAGAGTTTCTGAGCTAAAGAGATGTTTATAAAAATCGTGAAACTCATGGATAATGTCATTGGGTTGTGTCAGTAATTCTGCCTTTTTATTCCTGATGGTAGAGATTGTTCTACTCGCCTCTGCTTTTTTAAGTTGGATCGCCATTAGAAGACCTGCCTTTTCCCCCTCTAATATTGTCTCTGACGCATGTGGAACAGAGCAGTCTCAGCCCACGAGGTATAAATGTCATTCAGTTCATATGTGGCCTTGATCAGAACCCTAAGAAAATCCAGGTGGGAAGTACAGGCATATTTGGAAATGAGACAATAGAAATTAGCTGATTTAATATTGAATATAGTCATGAAGCTCTTGAGCTGGGACCACCAGAACCTTGCACAGGTTTAATGTAAGGTGTATTTAAGTTGTATTGCTGACTGTAGGATGTTCCGTGTACCTTATTATTGTGTTCTTTCCACAAGAGGCAACATGTATTGTACCGTACTGTGCAAATTCTCAATAAAAACAAGTTAAGAAACATATTTTGAATATATAGCTGAGGATCAAATTATGGAGATGTTTTTCACCGAGGGGCGTTGAGTGACCTGAAATAGAGAGCAAAGCTCGACTTGTCTATAATGTCACTTAGGACCCTGAGGTGAAAAGCATCCCTGTAATTCACTTTTTACCCATCTATAATTTCATGGTGTGCATGTCCCCCAAAAGCATCTGCCTCTGCTTTTAAATTCTAAACAGAGGCAGCGGAGTAATGAGGCAGGCGAATATAACATGGGCTTTCCTCCTGGTCCTAAATGTAGAAAAAAAATACCTTGCCTCCTGCCACTTACCCCTACCATTGTCTATGCCTTCCATTCACTCTCCTTCAGCTGCTGTGCCCCCTACTTTCCAGCGCGGCTCTGACAGGCTCTCAGAGAGCCCTGTCAGAGTAGACTGGAATTCCTTTATGACTTACCACAGTAATTAACAAGTTCTTTTACCCACCGTTGCTATATCATCACAGTGAATTACTGTACTTTCAATCAATCAATCAGGCTATAGCGCGCTACTCACCCGTGAGGGTCTTAAGGCACTGGTGGGGGGAGGGAAGGGGGGAGCGGCGGGTCCGGGTCAGTCGAAGTGCCAGGTCTTGAGGTCCTTCCTGAACGTGTGCAGGGTGGGGGAGCGTCTGATGTTCACGGGGAGCTCGTTTCAGGTTTTAGAATCCAGTCATTCATGCTAATGCTTCTCTATGAGAGCCATGCTTTAAATGCTGTATTATAGATGGGTAACAGTGAATTAAAGGGATGATGTCACTGATGGGTTTTAAGTGACATCAAACAGAGAACAAAAGTGAAGCTCGCGCTGTCTATGATGTCACTCAAAACCCCGAGATGAAAAACATCCCTCTAATTCACCTTTTGCCTATCTATAATTTTATGTTATGTTTTCCCTCCAAAATCTTCTGCCCTACCTTCTACTGCTACGCAGTGGCAGAGGAGAAATGGGGTAGCCATACATAAAATGGATCCCTTCCAAAAGGGTGAAAAACAAAACAAAGTACCTTGACCACCTCCCACCACCTCCCTGCCTCCCTTCCCCTCCTGAAGCTGTGCTTTTGCTCTCAGTCATGCAGACCAGCAGCGCTGGGCTGACAGCCCTCAGGGAGGCCATCAGCCTGGCTTGGAGGGCCTCTTGACATCACAACACTGGCTAACCAATGTAGTTATCCACCATGGCTATATCACAGCAGGGGATTATGAGATTCAGAAACTGAAATAAACGATAGAGGCTCTCTATGAGAACCATGCATAACTATAGAAAAGTATATTGATGAAAACTAGACTTGTATAAATTAGGAAATACAGTGTTGTAGTGAATTAACAAGATCTCTTCATGCGATCAGGTTTCAAGAAGTAGTTTAATGGAGCACCCACACAGCAGATGTGATCTCTGTAACAACTTGGAATCTTTAACTCCTTTCAAACAATAGTACCAATAAGCAAACCAGCATTTGTTACCTGCTGTCCCTGTATTATTAAATAGGACATCCAGCATTAAATCACACAACTTGTATTGAAACTGAATAAAAAGGTGGCTGAAGGGATACAGGCTATTGCTTCATTTGATTGATTTTTGTTGGCCTTCTCTACAGTGGAACATCCCTACTCTCCTCCTCAGTTCTCTCCTTCATTACTTTTCACGTTCCCAAACCTCACTCCTCCTCTGCCTACCCTTTCTACCAACCTGCTTGATAGGAGGAGGGCACCCAATATCCTTACTCTACTTTTCAACCTATTATCCTTCTCGCCCCCTCCCTCTTACTGTGGCAGCGTAATTATGTTTACAATGGAAATTGCACGAATTTAAGACTGAAATGCAAGCAATTTATATTCGAAAGCAGGCCAAATCCTCATCCAGTGACTTAAATTGTCCAAATGAAATTGCGTGCATTTCACAAAGTGTTCCAATTACTTTGTTGTGCCACCTCGTCTCAGCGATGTCATGCGCAGAGCCCAGGCAAGGCGAAAATCCGAGTAGCAGGAAGGGCGCGATGGCCAGAGAGAACTGTACCACAGGTGCATTGTATTAGGGCAAAGGCTGTTGCTGGTCGCCAGATCCACTGCTGGGAGGCCAAACGGAAGTGTAACCCTTAGGCAAGGAGTCAGGCAAACAGAATGAATTCATATCAGAATATGTGTGCTTTAGTGACAGGACTGGGTGTGGAAATGTAAAGAGTCGGCTGGTGGGGCCGGCCAGGATTGTCTGGAGACGTGAAGAGGCGTGGGGGCTCAAATGGGGTAAAGTGGGAAGGGGATGAGGAAAATCGGAAATAGCGAATAGGTGTTTATTTGAAAACCCACCTCTGCACACTCAATGCTACAAGCCTGGGCCCTGTCACATGCGCAGCCCGTGCCACATCCCTATCCCTGTCATACGCTCTGCCACACTCTCAGCGCTGTTATCCTCCATGCACACAGCCAGGGCCTGGCAGCCTCCCAGGCCCACTCTGGCACTCAGATCATGGCACACTCCCAGCCTCCTCGCGGGCCGACTTCAGAAAGAGACTCAGGACCTGGCTCTTCGACTGAGACACAGCGCCCAGATACCCCTAGGGGTGACAGTGTTGTGCTTTATAAATGCTGTTTGATTGATTGAATGAGCCTACCACCCCCCTATCCCCGTCACACTCCCAGTCACTGTTGCTCTCTTAGACCCTGTTATCCTCCTCATCCCTGTCACAATTTAAATACCCATTACCCTCCACAGTCCAAATCACACTCTCAGTCACTGTCACACTCTCAGCGCTGTTATCCTCCACATCCATGCACACCGCCAGGCCTGGCAGCCTCTCAGGCCATCTCTTGTTACCAGATCATATCGCACTCCTAGTCTGTCGCCCTCCCCATCCCTGTCACACTCCCAGCCTGTCGCCCTCCCCATCCCTGTCACACTCCCAGCCTGTCGCCCTCCCCATCCCTGTCACACTCCCAGCCTGCCGCCCTCCCCATCCCTGTCACACTCCCAGCCTGTCGCCCTCCCCATCCCTGTCACACTCCCAGTCATACTCTCAGTCCGTGTCATCCTCCACTTCCCTGTCACAATTCATATAGTCATTACCCTCACTAGTCCAAATCACACTCTGTCACTGCCACACTCTCAGCGCTGTTATCCTCCACATCCATGCACACCGCCAGGCCTGGCCGCCTCCCAGGCCATCTCTTGTTACCAGATCATATCACACTCCCAGCCTGCCGCCCTCCCCATCCCTGTCACACTCCCAGTCATACTCTAAATCACTGTCATCCTCCTCATCCCTGTCACAATTCATATAGCCATTACCCTGCCCAGTACCGGTCACTCTCCCAGCCCATCACCCACTTCATTTCTGTCATACTCCCAATTTCTGTCACTCTCCCTAACCCGGCCACTCTCATATCCCTGTCACCCTTCCACTCACCTTTTCGGCATATGCCCTCCTCCCATTTCCTGTCATACTCACAGTCTCTGTCAGTTTCCCACTCGCCATCACTCTCTGAATCCAGTCCCTAGCTTCCTCCGAGTTCCCCTTCACCCTCCATATATCCCTGTCGCGCTGCACGCCCCTGTCACACTCCAAATACACGGCATCTTCTCTACCTCATTCCGCTCGACCATGCTTACCATTTTCTCATCACTAGTTCACTTTTAAGCTGTTTTGAAAATGTAATTGTGGAGTTTCTATTCAATGCTGTAGAACTCAGTGATGTCATTAGAATGACATCACTGAGAGACTCTGTGAATCCTGCCAGTTGATGAAGCTGGAGGTTACTCTATGGATGTGTACTCATCATCTTAAAGGAATAAAGTACTTAAACTACTAACCACTGCCTTTGTGGTTACTACATTTTCATGGTGACGAGGGTGGGATTGGGTGCTGTATTAACTCAAAAATCGATGGAGGGTGAGAGTGTGATTGGGTTTGCATCTAGACGTTTGCAGGGAGCAGAGAAATCTTACTCCGCCATTGAGAAGGAAGCATTGGGTTGTTGTTGGGCAATAAACCATTTTAAATTTTATTTGTGGGGTTTGCCATTTGTTCTTAAAGCAGATCACAAACCATTGGTACACATTTTTAAAGGTGGAAAAGGGCTTGAAGGTGGTGTGACTCCAAGGATATCCCGGTGGCTTTTATCAATCTTGGATTACAATTTCTCGATTGAGTTTGTAAGAGGTAAACAAAATATTATTGCTGATTGTTTGTCGCGTATGCCAGTTGAGGGACTGGAGGAAGATTCTTTCTTGGTATTTGAAGTAGAATCTATGTACGACGTTAATGATATGACTTTGGCATTGAAACAGGAAGAATGGAATGAAGCTTTAGATAAGGATGAAGAATACATGATGCTTAAAAATGTTATACGTGATGGTTGGAATAGTGAAGTTAATCTAAATGAAGAGTTGAAAAAGTATTTAAAAGTTAAGGACCAGTTAAGCATTCAAAAGAACAGAGTTTTGAGGTGCAACCGAGTGGTTCCTCCTAAGATGTTGAGAGGAAAGTTACTTAAATTGGTACACGAAGGACACTTAGGTAGAAGTATGTGTAAAAGAAGGTTAAGGCAGAGTTTTTGGTGGCCTGAAATGGACAGAGATGTGGAAGCAATGGTAAATGAATGTCAGCCATGTTGCAATTGCGATAAATGCAGAGTAATTCGTCAACCTCCTCTGGGATCCCTTGACGTTCCTAATCGGCCATGGGAGAAAGTGGCAATGGATTTTTTGGGTCCTATTAACAGGCTGGGTATGAGAAGTGTGGGTGTGGGTAGATCGAGAAAGAATTGCTGAAAGAGTTAGAGAGTCTCAAGAAAGGAATAAAGAGGATTACAACAAGAGAAAAGGAGTGAAGGATATAAAAATTGCAGTGGGTGACTGGGTGATCACTAAAAGAATGGGTTTGGTTAAAAAAGGGGAAAGTAAGTTTTCCAAACCTCAAAAAGTGGTAAAGGTAATGAATTATGTGGTAACTCTTGCTGATGGAAAAGTATGGAGCATGGGAAACTTGTGCAAGATTGATGTTCCAAATTCTTTTGAATGATTATATTTTTGTATCTCTTGTGATTTATGAACGTTTTGTTATTACTATGAATGTTAACCTGTATAGTTGTTGTATTTGGATCATGTTATTGTAAACTCTTTGTAAGGGGGGAGATGTGTGGAGTTTCTATTCAATGCTGTAGAACTCAGTGATGTCATTAGAATGACATCACTGAGAGACTCTGTGAATCCTGCCAGTTGATGAAGCTGGAGGTTACTCTATGGATGTGTACTCATCATCTTAAAGGAATAAAGGACTTAAACTACTAACCACTGCCTTTGTGGTTACTACATTTTGCTTTTAAATTCCTGCAATTGCAGGGATAGTAGTAACCTTTTGTCTCTTTTGAAACTTTTTTTGTTTTTAATCCAGACTCAGGATTTGAAGCGGCTAGAATGCAGGTTTTTAACAAAAATCATTAGAGGAGTCTGGGCTCATCTGAAGGTCAGTGAGTGTTCTTACCCCCGCTTGAATGGTTCTTCCCAAAGGAGGTGCAATTTCAGCGTCCTCCTCTAAACACGTGTCTGACCTCGTGTTCAGATAAGTAATGCACCCAATCCTTCAATCACAAAGCTCTCTGCACGTATACTCACACACCTGTGGACACACTGCAGCGGGGTCACTCCCATAAATCCTGGCTGTCTATCACCCCCTGAGAAGTACCTGCCTCAGGACAAACCTCCTCGACCAACATTGCTTGGAAAATGAACCGGAAGTGAAAAAGGAGGGTTAGATGGAAGAAATATGCGTATGGTTTGTATGTGCCAGCCACAGATTTTGAATGAGGAAATGACACTGTTACCGAGCCCACAGAATGCAACACGCCTGGGTGCCATGCTGCTGGACAAAACCGCTTCCCAATACAGCAGGCTATATTAAGGTGTAAGGTGGCTACTGTCGGCTGTTGTGCTGCTACCGCTCAAAAATATGGAAAGTCACACAAATGTAAATGTTTATCATTCAATAGCCCGCAGTACTGTACCCATAAATATTTACATTGGGTTTTTCAGTGTGCAAACAATGTTACAGGTTTAATTGCATTTTAAATTTAAATTTGCTGCCACATTATACTTTGCATTGTTATGGTTGTCTATGGCCAAACATTAAGAGGTTGTTGCGGTTAGGGAAAATGTTGATTTATTGTGTGTGTAATTAAACAATATTTGGCTGGCACCAATATTATCAACCCGCAGACATCCCTTCTCGGTACCAACCAAAGTAAGGAGATACGGGGTTGTTTTGTTTATTACCTACAAATGTAATGTGTGTATATATACAAAATACCGTACAGTGAAGATTAGGTCAATATTGTATCATGAGAGTTAATGTGTTAAACATAGCATCACAGCAGGTGCCCTATTTTAAAGTAATAGGAAGAGAAGAGATGATTGTGACTTTTCTTTAATCACTTAGTAACCTATGATTTGTGGGGCTTTATTTTATCTTTTCTGTGCTATGTTTTTTCCCCAAAGACCCCAAAAAAGCAGCAAAAGGGTGTGGTGAAAGCACTGTTTCCCACTCCCCCCCTATACTGCTTATTTTGGACCTTCTGCAACAAGAAAGTGAAGGTATAATTCAGGTGGCGTAACCCTTGCCTCTGCAGCCCCAACTCTTCAAGCCCTCTCAGCTCTCGGCTCATTCAGCCTAAGCCAATGTACATCTGTGATATATGGAAGAATCCAGGGCCCCTCATCACACTCTGCAGGGGCGGACCCATCATTTTGCGTTACACCACTGTAACTGGTGTTAGACACTTTCTTTCCGCGCATCTCTTCAGTCTAAAAGGATAGAAAAGAAGGGCAGAGGGCTGAAGAGTACACTAAGGCACAAACACTAAGTGGTTTATGTTATGTTATGTTATGTTATAAAGAACTTATAAAGCGCACGTACACCAAAAGGTTTCATGGCGCTAAACTTGAGTGCTGTTGGCAGCGGGAGGACCTATGCATAAGCTTGCGTGAATAACCAGGTTTTAAGAGCTTTCCTAAAGCCTAGCAGGTTATCACAGCTCCTGATTGCTAGGGGTATGGAGTTCCAGAATTTGGGGGCAAGGTAGGAGAACATACGGCCCCCTTGACGTTTAAGCTTGAAGAGGGGGAGCGTCAGAAGATGGAGATGGGCAGAACGCAGGTTACGCCGGGGGATATGTTTAGAGATCATGCAGCTAATAAATTTGGGACTTCTGCAATATAATGCTTTGAATATCAGACAACCAGTCTTGAATGCTATACGTTGGGCCATAGGGAGCCAGTGAAGTTTAAATAGCCAGGGACTGGCAGAATGCCAGTTAGGTTGTTTAAAGATTAGCCTTGCGGCCTGGTTCTGCACCAATTGGAGACGGTTGAGTAGGAACAGGGGCAGGCCAAGGTAGATGGAATTGGAAAAGTCAAGACGTGAAAGGACCAAGGCGATGACAAATTGAATAAGTGCAGAGTGAGATAGCAAATGGGCGATCTTGCGAATTTTACGCAAGTGAAAGAAACAAGAGGAGACCACCGTACTGACCTGTCCTTTAAGAGACAGGTCAGCATCAATGGTAACCCCTAAGCTCTTCACGGTAGATGAGGGGTTGGGGGGGGGGTCCTAGATCGATAGGCCAGTAGTTGTGGCCCCATAGATTCTCACTCTTCCCAGGCAGAACCAATTCAGTCTTGCCTGGCTTAAGTTTAAGGTGGTTGAGGTCCATCCACCGTTGAATATGAAGCATGGTGGCTTGAAATTCAGCAACTGAGTCGGCAGAGTCCAAAGTGAACACTAGCTGAAGATCATCAGCATAGTTGAAAGTAGTAACCTTTCTATTTTTTAGTGAGTGAATCAATGGTTTGAGATATAAGTTGAACAGAAGTGGAGACAGAAGGCGAGCCCTGTGGTACCCCGCAGGAGTTGGCTAACTTAGGGGCCGTAAAAGGACCGAGGCGAACCACCTGAGTCCTGTTTTCCAGGAAGGACTTTATCCAGTTGAATGCGGGGCCCTGTATGCCTGCTAGCGTGACACGGTCCAACAGGATTTTATGGTCGACCGTGTCAAACGCGGCCGACAGATCTAAAAGCACCAGGGCCTGAGGAATGTTCTTATCGGAGTTAGCTCTGAGTGTATCGAGTGCTGCGAGGATCACTGATTCCGTAGAATGAGCAGGTCGGAAACCAGCTTGGCGTGGCTCTAGGTATTCTGTTTATTCAATAAAACAAGAGAGGCTGCCTGCGACATGAGTCTCCAGTATTTTAGCCAAGAAAGGGAGGAGAGAAATAGGACGATAATTAGATAGCTGTAAAGGGTCAGCCCCTGGCTTTTTCAGCAGAGGCACCACTATAGCGTTCTTAAAGGCAGTAGGGACCGAGCCTTGCGCTAGAGATTGATTAAGGAAAGGCAGCACATGCTGGGAGAAGTTAGAGAAAGCAAGCCTCATAACTTGGGGGGGACAGCAGTCGTTAGGAGACCCAGATTTAACACGGGTTATTAAGTCCTCGAGTAACCAAGGGCAGATGACCGGAAAATGAGATAAGGTTGCAGAGTTAGCAGAACCGCTGGATACGGGTTCTAAAAAGAAACTAGTAGAGATGCTGGCTTTGATGATGGAGATTTTGTCCTGGAAATAAATGTTCAGGGAATTACATAACTCTTGAGTCGGAGACTGACTGGGGAGTATTCTCTCAGAGTTACATAAGTCATTTACAATTGTGAAGATTTCTTTTGATTTATTCTGTGCGTTGAGGATTCTAGCTGAGAAGTAAGCTGCCTTTGTCTCTAGTATTGCTATTTTATACTCTTTGCGAGCCTGTATAAACAGTAATTTGTCTGCTGTGGAGTATCTGGACCTCCATTTCCTCTCTTTTTGGCGGAGCATAAGTTTTAGTTTGTTTAATTCCGCTGAAAACCATTTGTGAGCGTCCGAATGACGGGCACGAGAGAATTTGGTGAGGGGAGCATGAGTTTTGGAAGCCAGCAATAACCAGTTAGAGATGTTTTTTTCCATAATGTTGACATCGGGGTTGAAAGCGGGGGCAGAGCTAGCTAACGTGTTAACGAAATCTAATTTGTTAAGTGTCCTCCATTTCCTAGTCACTCCTCCTATGACAGGGGAGGTTTTGGGCCTGATGTTTATGGAAGCAGTGAATTTGAGTAGGTGGTGGTCGGACCAGATGCATGGTAAAATTGAAGGCACTGATAAGATGATATTAGACAACCAGATTTGGTCCAGGATGTGTCCCTTTTCATGGGTGGGAGCTAGTACATGTTGATTCATGTTTAAATTTGAGAGCAGCTCTGAGATTTCTTTGGCATGAGGACCGCCCCGGGCATCCTGAAACCAGTAATTCAGATCTCCTATGAGCAGAACGTTAGGGTAGTTGATAACGAGGTTAGCCATTTGTTCACTAAGTGATGCGGGAAAAGTAGGCATAGCCTGGGGAGGGCGATCTATCAGCACAAAAACAAAAGAACCATCATTGGTATCGAGTTTGAGAACAAGGTTCTCAACATCCTGGAGAACAAGGGGGGTAAGGGTAATAAACTTGAGGTTTTTATTAATGATGGCAGCTACCCCACCACCGCTCTTTCCTGAGGACCGATTGGCGTGCAAGATGTAATAATCCGAGGGAAGAGCTGCCAAGATGTCGGGGGCAGAGTGCTCGGTAAGCCAGGTTTCGGTGACCAGAAGAATATCTGGCTTTTCAGATGACAGAAGCAGGAAGATGTCGAGCTGGTGCTTAACCAGAGAGCGGGTGTTGAGGTAGGAGATGGGATGTATGACGTTACAATGCATGCTGTTACAACGCATGCTGTTACAACGAAAGTTTTACAACGCGAGTGCATTGACAACGCAGGACATTACAACGCAAGTCTTTACATCGACTTGCACTAGATGGCGTGCTAACATTAAAAAAGTGTAATTTACTATTCCAACTCCAGTCCACGTAACAGTAGGGAAGGTGTTGGGATAGTAAACTACACTATTTTTAATGTTAGCACGCCATCTAGTGCAAGTCGATGTAAAGACTTGCGTTGTAATGTCCTGCGTTGTCAATGCACTCGCGTTGTAACAGTTTCATTGTAATGGTAGTGCGTGGTAAAAGTTGCGTTGTAAAGGTTGTTCCCCTAGGAGATGTGCCAAGCTGGAGGTTTAGCTGCAAAGGATCTGGGGGTGGGAGAGATGGGGGGGGGGTAGGGAGGTCGAGTCGCTAGGTATTTTAGAGATGTTATTTTCCATTATCTTATTGTGAGCAATAGGGTTAAGGGGGGCGAGGGTGTCAGCTAGGGATCTGAGTTCTATGGATGAGTATTTAATGATAATGGTATTGGTTATGGCCCCTGGGCCCGTTTGGGCGCGGACGGGCGCAGACGGGCTTGCCTTTGGCGCGCCTTTGGCTCCCGCGCTGCAGTGTTCATTTAAAGGTTAAGCCCAGCCTCAGCTCCTCCTCCTGCCGGCCGATTGGATGAGGCCGCAGGGTGGAGAGGTGCAGGGGAAGCGAGCAATGGTCAAAGTAAGTTTCTGGTGTAATTACATTGTAAATAGCGCAATATTTAAGCTATTTCAGTTTTTAAAAAGCAGTACACAGTTAAAAAGTTAAAAAGACGCTGACAGCGGGGGTCCGCGCGGCAGCAAAAGCAAGTCTGCCCGCTCCCGCGCTACAGTGTTCATTTAAAGGCTAAGCCCCACCTCAGCTCCTCCTCCTGCCGGCCGATTGGATGAGGCTGCGGGGTGGAGAGGTGCAGGGGAAGCGAGCAACAGTCAAAGTAAGTTTCTGGTGTAATTACAATTGTAAATAGCGCAATATTTAAGCAATTTCAGTTTTTAAAAAGCAGTACACAGTTAAAAAGTTAAAAAGATGCTGACAGCGGGGGTCCGCGCGGCACACAAAAAAAACTTACGCTCAGCAACGCTGAACTTTAAATCTTGGTGAAGAAATGTGTTGCACAGTGTGACAAACTCCTTATAAAGCACTCTCTAAATGTTCCAGAGGCCCCCAAAAAGTTGACCAGGAGCAATATCAGAGATTGCATCAATGCTGTGGGGGTGAACAACAAAACTACACGTTAAATAAGGAAGTTTTGAGATCCTGTACCAAGGAGAGAGTGGCAGACATAAGAATGCAGGCGGTGGCTTTGAAGGTGGACCATTCACTGCACTTCCACCACACCGATGTAAGAGAGGAATGCCCACCAAATTTCCACCATAAAGCAATCATGTGTAAGTACCATCAACTATTCTGTCCCAGTGGCCAGCACATCAGGTATGCCTCCACTGCAACTTGCCGCCAGGGGAGTAAATATTACAAGCAGGCAAGGACAACCATATGAGAGACCGAACATACAATCAAGCCCACCCCGTACATACAGTCACATCTCAGTCACAGCATACATGCAACATGAAATCCATGGCAGCTATCAAATGTCCCACAAACACTGCATCATGGGTCTTATACTGCATTTGTGCATGGCCATAATTTTCAAAGAAAACCACGTCAAAGCAAGAATTACAGCTATACCAGCAACCGTTAAACATCATCACGCTCCACAACCTGTGAATCACGCAGTCCTTGGTAGGATGAAGCATGCACCAAGGTACAACAGAGAATCAAATTATATGTCAGCACACATAGTCAGCAGACATTGGATAACTAAGAGATATGCAAAGCTAAACCTTCAGAACAACCACTGCATTGCCCAAATAGTAACACTCATTAGTGCTACTCTGTTTCCCTACAAATCCAACTGCACAAACTGTTGGCGAGACACAGAAGGAGCGGCAGAGACACTGCACAATTCATGACCTAACACAAGTAGAGTGATTACAGCAGAACCTGAAAGTCTTAAAGCACGTAATTCAATACAGGCACAGAATGAAGACATAGGGGCCCATTAGGATGGTGGGCGATTCGCCCCCACCGGGCCGGTGGTAGTCACTGCTGGCCCGGCGGGGGCGATCCGCCCGCCATCCACACCTCAAAGACCCCCTGCCATATTAGGATGGCTGGGGGGTCGAGGGCAGATGGAAAGACCGTCAGCTGCTTTTCCGCCGGTCAACTCGTCGACCGGGCGGAAAACATTGTTAATATGGTTACAGCGGAGATCAGCCTTTCCATGGCGGCGTTGCATGCGGTCTTTGCTATTGGGGGCCCGTAGCGGGCCCCCAGGAGGTTGGAGGGGGTGAGGGGTGCGCACTGCATCGGCATAGACTAGTTGGCAGGCACCGCACTGACACAGTGTTTCTAACCCCAACAAATTTACTTCGAAATGCCCAGTACCATGTATTACATTTTGCTAAGACATTGTGCACATTCTAAACAGTCTCATAGCCCAGTGGTGCCTTCTATTTTAAATTGTACTACACCATCATTAAATATCTCCAGTCAAGTTGGATGATATCTTGAAAACATACCAAATGCCTGGGAACCTTAACCAAGAGCTCCAGGGTAATCAAGGTTAACAGAGCTCAGATGTTGTCAATCGGAACCATTCACCACTGCTGCTGTGGGGCATAACCTTACTACTGGACTCAACATAAAGCACCAAGCACAACCCTCTTTAGCACTTGACCCTCAGGGTTGAGAAGTCGAGAAGTCCAAGGCTTACTCAGAGAGGCAGAATGGGGTTAGAGACTTAGAACTCAATAAAATGGCCCAAAACAATTAATCAGTCATTGTCCAGCTGGTTTAGTTTAGAAAGCAAACATGTACTTTATTACTACACACAGCACTATATCATACATAATCATCAAAAGGTATTGCAATTAGTATACTGTTTGCATTTAGAAGCCACTGTAATTTCTGGGATAATCCATTCCCTTCTCCAGGGTAGGTCTTTATGTGGTAATGCTTATTGGCCATCAACCCTGAGGTTAGTTCTAGGAGAGCTGTCTGTGTGGAGGTCATGCAGCTCAGATCCTCTTATGCCTAGGAGTTTGCCTTTTAGCCCCTCATAATGGTAGCTTTTTCCCCCCACGTTGGGAAACAATTACACAGAGTATTTCTGTTTATTTTGGTGTTGGTCCAGCAGTTTGTTGTCAATGGTTTCACTACTAAAGGCAGTATGTGCTGTGTACGGCTCACCAAGCTCGACTTGCCTGCTCCTTATCCCAGCTTCAGCTGGCGCTGGGTGCAGTCCACAGTAGATGTGCCAGCGTGTGCCGAGTTGGGAGAACATAAGCAGTAACATTGGTGGAGTAGCTGGGTAAAGCTTGCGCTGCTTGTGGTTCCATGAGACTCACTTTGTTGTTTTTTTCTTCGGGCCAAATAACAATTTCCCATCCAAACAGATGAATGACCCTTCAAGAGTATTGAGAGTAATTTTTGGTATTAGAATCCAAACCAAAATGTAGTAGCAAGGATACCTACAATTTATCCAGCAAGCAAAGTTAAATATTACTTCAACTGGAGACTAGGATAAGTTCTTCCATTCATCGGACGACCTCTTAGCGAGAGTTACTGACTCTTTGATCCACGTCGTGGCAATACAGATTTATCTATCTTTGACTAGTTTATGTATGGAAGAACTTATCCTGGTCTCCTGAAGGGTCATTTATCTGTATTTGTAAAAGTCCTGAAGATGGTGTAGTGGATGCAAACAGTTGTAGACAGAAACGTCAACATTTACACCGATTTCATAGATCATTGTA
This sequence comes from Triturus cristatus, assembly GCF_964204655.1. Taxonomy (NCBI): domain Eukaryota; kingdom Metazoa; phylum Chordata; class Amphibia; order Caudata; family Salamandridae; genus Triturus; species Triturus cristatus. The sequence continues at coordinate 481,580,407 of NC_140588.1, read as the reverse complement.
TCAAAGGCAAAGTTGTTTGCAGAATTTAGTTACAACGCCTTGGAACTATTTAAAAAAAAGGTGTTCACAATTGTAACAAAGAAGGACATTTATAATTGTAACTTCTAGTTGCTTTGTGTTTTGTATGATTTTGTACCCTTTTTAATTCATGAAATTTGATTAATATAAAATTCAACTTTATTAATATATATACCTGTGTTATAAATCTTTCTTTGATCATTTGTTTATATGCAAATAATTGGAATTTGGCTCTGGAAATTTGATTTTCAAACTACTTTGATAGAATTTGTTAACATTGAATGCAATAATTATACAAATATTTAATCTAATAAACCCCTTGTTTGCCCATTTACCCGCCAATATTTGTTTGCCCAAGCCTTCAAGGGTTAATTGGGTTTCCCATTTACTTTCAAGAATAGATTCGGAGGTAGCATTGTTATTATTCATTATAGCATTGCACTGTAGAGCAACAGCTGCCCTTTAGAATCTTTGAGACCCTCTTTTTCCATTTCCCACTGTTACCCTTTCGTATGACCTATACATCACCCATATTACACAAACAACATCTTACTTTGCAACTTCATTCCAATTAGATGCAAAAACCAAACCCTTGAAGGATGTATTTCTCTTACTGGGGACTGCCAACACCTCCCCAGTAATTGCAGCCAACACACATCAAGGGGAACACCATGTACCTCATCTGCTCAACTATGACCGGTATAAGTAGCCACTCCATAAACCCATTGACCGGCCAAAACTATGTTACTAACACCTGCAAGCTGCTCCACTTGTCTATTCACTGAAGACAACAGGATTAATCAAAACAACTGCCCAGAACTCAAACCCCTGTCAAACCCATGAGAACTTGACTTCCTTGGCAATACTTCTGATTCCCAACAGAAAACGACCTTCATTATCTTAGAATTCAACTCTACTCTCCAGATGGCATCCAAGCTCTACGTAAGTCTCACTACCCCAATGTGAAACTACCCACTTACCACTGGACAGCGGGAGAACAAGAGATAAATATCGCAATTGCAAGAAAATCAGACAACAATAAAGAATGAGAGCACCAACTGCAGAAAGCTCATAAGAGATACTAAAGCCGGGGATGTTTAGTTACAAGTTCGTATGATTGTTATTAACAGTTTTCATGCTTATTGCTGGTTTGGTGCACACTTCAAAGGCAACCTCAATTTGACTAACTGTTGCTGGACAGAGACTGTGAGGCTTCTTATTCGGAATTGTTTGAAAAATAGTACTGTTTTACTATGTGCAGTGAACCTCAAAACCGCAATAAAGCAATTAATTTTAAAAAAAAAAAGAGATACTAAAGCCACCTACCAGACAAGTACCATCAGTGTAGCTGTAGCCTCTGAGCAGAGCATTCTTCAAAGACATTAGGCACTTGGTGAAACCCACACTGACTCCACTTAAACACTCCACAGACAAGTGAACTGCACACAAGGGTTTCTTCAAAGACAAAATCAGACAACACATAAAAACAACATGACTGATGCAGGCATTATGGCTAACTTGTCTAAGCTGGGGCTTATCACTCCCCTACTAGTGGAAGGGCGGCAGCCCTAGACCTATTGCCCTCTCGACGGCCCTCTTTCCCCCCCCCCCCCTGGCCTGCGGCTCCCCGCGCGCGCTGCGCGGTCCCACTGGGCTCCGCTTGGCGGATGATGGCCCCCCTGCTCGATCGCAGGATGATCTCCTCCTCCCTCCTCCCCCCTTCCCCTTGCCCCTACCTGAGTTTACGACCCTAACCTTGACACCCCTTTATTGCCGCACATACATGGGGAGTAGTTTATATATAAGTTAAGTTCCCAGATCGAATCCTCATTTCACCACGGATAACTAACGATGGATGCGTCGCGCGGCGCCCCCGGGGGGCTGCCCTCCCTAGCGAGCCCCCGCTTACAAATGACAATGTGTTGTAGACACGCGCTCCCCACCTGGGGCGGATGCGCCCGGAGAATACGGCAAACTCTTGCCCTGTGCGCACTCTGTGCCATGCCGGATTTGCGCCGACGCTTGGCGGCTGGGGGGGCGCGGCGCTGGTGGGACGGATGCGCACCGCGTAGCACACTCATAACCATGAGCTACGAAGCTGCACACTAGACTCGCCGGGCCTACACGCTGTCAGATATGTCGCAGTGAGCTATACCACAGCATCCTTGTCGCGCTTCAGCCTACACTATGAGCACGACGCTGACGCTAGGCTGCCCGGAGGCCTTTCCATTTTGGGGTAATAGTGATGTCCTGTAAGAATCCAGATCAGGGCCTAGGTAGCCACCGGCACAGCCGCGGAGTGGGCTGGACCACAGCGCCATCCTCTGTTGCTGACAACACACATCAGGGACACCACAAAACTACACTGGAAAAAGGAAAAAACCCCATGTATCTGTTGTTTTGACAATGTACGCATCTCGTTCCTGTATACACGTTAACCTGCACAACGCCGCCGGACCCCCGGGTTGCCGGCTGAATGGCTGTGTTTCATCATCAGGAAACGTGCGCTTTGTTTCACTGATTCGCCGCCTGGACGGTGACCGTACTTTGTAAGATGAAGCAACTGCAAATAATAAAGGTTTTTAAAAAAAAAAAAAAAAAAAATGGCTAACTTGTCTAAGCAGTTAACTCTAATACCATATCATAGCAACACTGGCTATTGTAGGTATCCAGGTGATAAAATCTAAACATATTTTTCATCTCGGAATCCCCCTTTTACAATATATGTATATGTTCATTTATTTGGGTGTACGTATTCAAATGTAAATGCACACTGCCTAATGTCATTAAAATATTTGTGATAATTTAACTTGCTCGAATGTATTGTTTAACGTGTCTTCTAGCTAAGACTGATACCTTGATTTTCTAGTTATTAGTTCTAACTAGCCAAAAATATTTCATAGACTCCAATATCTTAATTTCTCAGTTATCATTTCTAAACTGTAAGCAAGGTTTTATGGAACATAGGTAGGCAAAAGGCTACAGGAGCTTGTATGTTGTTTATTCTAAAAACCTTAAGCAGCGTTCAAGGCAGAGTATATAAACTGTATTGAAACATTGTATCCAGAGAGGAGATTTGATCCAAGGATTGCAGCTAAGGGTTGTACAGAAGAGAGTTTTAGCTGTGAACACTTTCCCTTGCTGAAGGTTACAGAAAAGGCACATTAAGCTTTCTGACTGGCTTATCTGTCTGCCTGAGGACAATACAGTTGTTGTGGCTCAGAGACAGAAACAATAGCAGATTTCCTATTGTACATTGCTTCGGTTGTTCTCAGAAAGGTATGCGTGTGCAAGCAAGGCTTTTAGGCTTTCTAAAAAAACTCACAGTAAACTCCTTTAGGTGCTAAAACCAGCTTAGTTAGCCGAGGGAAGGGCAGAAGACACCAATGTCGAGAAATTCTAAATTGCTGTCATAATGTTAGTATTTTCTGCTGTTCTGCTTGTTGACAACTGTAGTTGCCACTTCCTTGTTTGTTTCAATAGTAACCCCTATTCATAGTGTGCGCAGTAGGAGAGGCTTTTGAGTTCAACAAAACCTAGAAATACATTCCTAGTGCGAATTCTTGAGTTTGTCAATTTATGAAGAATGAGGGATTGGAGGTCTACTAACTATTCCTGCGAGTCTCACAGCAGTGATCATTACCCAATACGCACCTTAGTTATGTAATGCTTAGTGGTTTGCGGGAGGTTGCAGTCCACCGGTTTCTCTGTGTCATGTTGGTGCAATGACTGAGTCTTTGGTGCCAGAGTGCGTAAAATTCTAGAAACCATAACAAAGACACTGACTGCACCATGAACAGATTTCCTTCATTTTTGCGATATACATTACATATATACACACTTCTCAACTTTTGTTTTTTTATACATTTCTGCTATATACATTACATACATACATACATACATACTTCTCAACTAATTATGATTTAAATGGTGTCACAGTCTTTGATCTCATCTCTAGCCTCCAAACCAGCAACATGCCTCGCATTGATCTCACTGGAATCACACACTCTACAAAAAGGTGTAATCTACCTACTGTGATATCAATCGGATCTCTAAACTACTAAGCACCTGAATTAGATATTGGTGGATTTGGTCCCGCCGTCCACTTACCATCGTATTCTCTATCCGCCAACTAGGGGTCTACCAGCTTTATTTAGCTGCTGGCTGGTGCATGGATGAAAGACCGTCGGAGTGCCACCGCCTCCGTCACAGTTTTTTACCCGTGTTGACGGCACCATTGCCAAAAGCGGCTGTCGGAGGGAATGCAGCCAGTTTGTCCGACAGGCCAATCACGCAACTGTGGCGGTGAAACCTCCACAGCTGAGTTCACAGATTGGAAGGGAAGGCAAAAACTTACCTTCTTTCTGTTTCACACTTTCTGTTCCATCATGGACCCAATTGTAAAAGTCCTGCAGCTGCTACTGATACTGGGCAACGACGCAAATCAACCCCGTCGGCGCTGGAATCAAATGCAAGCTGCTACTGTTAGCATTTAACTTGTTACCTTTTGACTTGTCTGTTTACATTTGCACAGGACTGGTGCTTCTTAAAATCTTACCTACAAGCAATAACATACCAATGTTTAATGTATATATGTGTAATGTTGATGTTGAATAAATTTAAAGAAACACACCTGCACAATTTGAATGTATTATTACATTTGGTGGAAGCTGCCGTCAAGAAAAAGGACACTTACACAAAAATGGACCACAATCAAAAAATCTAAATGTGACCATACAGGAGTGTTTAATTAATTTTAATAAACTATCAAATTACAAACCTATCCATTATACGTTGTTGGGATAAGTAAAATGTAATAAAATGTAGAAATTGCTCTAGACAAGGTGTAACCTTTATTTTGAAATAACTGTTAAATCAATGTCAGTCCCTAGCTTAATTCAGATAATATATTTATTAATGTAGCATGGCCCCTTGCCTAGTGCATTTCCTGTATTTTATTCTATTTCAATGATCACATTATTTTTTAAGGTGTAATGCATATGTGTTTATTATTATCACTTATCAAGGTAAAATAAACTCACCTGTATTAACATGTAAAAATAAATTGAAACATCTATGTGTTGGTGTAAGTGTCCATTATAATGATGAATGCTTACACCAACATTTAAATGTCCATCACATACTATTTAAACTAGTGTATGGACTTTACAAAGTAGATATTTCAACAAATTGTTGGATTTCCTGTCCTAATTGTAAGTAACAAAATGTACTTCAGATTTTATTCAGTAAGATTTCTAGGAATCAAAGATCTAAAAATGAAAAATAATCTCAAGACAAAGTCGTGAAATGAAAATAGTTGTTTTATTACAAAATTAGATATGTCTCTCTTAAATGCAACTTATTAGAATAAAAGAATAAATAGAACAACAAACAAATGTCCATGACTGCTCTGTTGTGCTGTTGCAGCAAACTTGCCACCTATGAAACTGCCAAGGAGAACCTCCTCAGGAAGGGGTATCAAGTGGGCACAGAGCAGGCACCTCAATGATCTTTCTTGGGAGGGATGGGTTTGTGTTTGGGAGGGCCGGGAGGGGTGGGTTTTTAAGGGGTTGGAGGGGTGAGTTTAGAGTTGGGAGTGGTGGGTTTGGGTTTTGAAGGGGTCAAGGACAGACAGACCACATTTTGAACAAGGAGAAAGGGTAGGAAGGGTGTCAGAGGATTGGGTTTGGGAGGTAGAGGGAGCTCCAGCTGGTGATGCACGTGTGTCTGTTGTTTTTGCACTTGCATGTGGGTCTGGTATATGTTGATTACATTTAGGTGTGTGTTTCTTGTCAGGTGTATGTTGTTCGGGTGAGTGTGTGCATTTGTGTTTGGTTGGTGTTGTGCGTGCAGGTGAGCATTTGGATGAGTGTGCTGTTGAGGTGGTTGGTGTGGTGTGTGTGGGTGTGTGTTTAGCATTTGCAAATGGGGATACGGTGCATGTTTGGATGTGTGTGGTTTCGCAGGTGTTTTGTATTTCGGTGACTGTGTGGGTTTGGGTTTGGTTGGTGTTGAGTGTGCTGTTGGTGTGGTTGTGGTGTGTGTGGGTGTATAATTTACAGTTGCATGTGGGTCTGGTGTATGTTTGTATGTGTGTCGTTTCTTCTGCTGTTTTGTATTTGTGTGAGTGTGTGCATTTAGGTCTGGTTGGTTTTGTGCCTGTAGGTGTGCATTTGGATGAGGGTGCTTTTGAGGTGGTTGGTGTCATTGTCATGCTTGTGGACGTGAAGGTGCTTGTGGGTGTGGTGGTGTTTGGGGTGCTTGTGGGTGTGCTGGAGGTTGTGGTGCGTGTGGGTGTGCTGATGGTCGTGGTGCCTGTGGGTGCGATGGTGGGTGTGGTGCTTGTAGATGTGCTTGTGGTGGTGGTTGTGGTGGTTGGTAGTTGTGGGTGTGGTGGTGGGTGTGGTACTTGTGGGTGTGCCGGTGGCTGTGATGCTTGTGGGTGTGGTAATGGTTGTGGTAGGTGTGGGTGTAGTGTCCGTATGTTGTTTGGGTGTGTACTTGAGTTTCTTGGTGTATCTGTGTTTATGTGTGGGTAAACTGCTTGTGTCTTTTGGAGTGGGTGTGTGCAAAGAAGTGAGTGTGCTTGGGACAGGACTGGGACTTGGATTTGGAATGGGGAAGAGGCCTGAGTTGGAGCACAAGGTTAGGCTGGTTGGAAGGCTGTAGTAAGCGAGGAGGCTATCTTTCCAAGGGATCTCTGCATGCCAGACATTGAACTGTGAATGGCATTCATGATCGCAGTCGGGCCTACAGAGATGCTGCGCAAGAGTCAATAGCCTCCTCACTCAGAGCAGCCAGGGGGACAGGGGCAGGGGGTGAAGTGCCTATGGTGATGGAAACCCTAGCGCTTTTAGGGGGGCAGGTTTGGCCAACTGGGAAGGAGCAAGAGGGCGGGTAGAGATAGGCCAATTCTCTCCAAGAACTGTTTAACACCTCTGAATGGTTCTGATTTGTTGTTAAGAACAGTGAACTTATGTCACTAAAAATGATACGAAGCAAAAATACCTATGTACAGTGTGTTTACCAGGCAGAAAAGAGCTGAATTATATTCATGCATAAAAATTAAACTATGAATCAACGTGTGTCAACAAATGCTGCAGCGTTGTGCCAATATTTATATAAACTGAAAGCCTATTTCCTAAGTTTGGGCATTTCACAATGGTAATACTTAATTCAAGTAACCTAAGTATAATTCAAATGCACAAAATATTATATGGGTCAGTACTGAAGTTGCTTATCAATGTGTCATGCACTATGCACATACCTATGCTGTTGAAGACATGAAGAAAAATATTTTTGGGGGTATTGACAAATTACTTCTACAGCATAAGTAAATACATAGGGCTTGATACATTTCTAATCCATGTTAGTACAGAGCTATAACATTTGTACACCTGACTCCAAAATATCTCAAGTTATTTTCAGTTTGTTTTACCATTGTAATTTTTTTTTTTTAATATTCTGGATTTTACTTAAGGCCAAAATTGGTACAACACACACTAAATATTTCATACACTTATTCATATATAATTTTTACTTCGAAAATAAAAATGCAAAGCACAATATGCAACAGAATACACCTTGATAAATTTCCACAATTTTCGAACGAGTCAGGAGTTGTGTCTGGTTGTGAGTTCTCCAGATGGGATACTCCAACATATATGTGACATAATGTTCCATCTGCAAAAGTCCCTTTAAGTATCCTTTTTTTCTTTATCATTAATTAATCATCTGGACATAACACAGGACATTTTAAAATGTTTGTGGGTATGTGTTACTCTGTCTCCAATGTGTTCACATACCTATCTGTTTTTTCTAAAAATTGTATGCCAATCAAAATATTTAAACAACAAACAGATTGGCTTACATGCACATTTGTGCACATCATGCAAATATGTCACTTTTAACATGAAATAAATTGCCTTTCTGATTCAAAACACATTTGGGATCTGTTTGAAATCAAAATTGTAGTTATTTATTCAGATGTTTCTGGTCATTTTAGCTCACGTGTTCACTCTTGTTTGGTAATAATAGCAACTCACCACTGTGACGTTTGGAACTTCCACTGTATCATAAGTATATTTTATGCTATGTCACCTGGAGTAGGGCTAATGTAACATCATTCACAATAGTGAAGGATCTTCACACAGGACACAATAATAACTTGTAGCCTGTTTGGTGCAACTGTCCCTTATCACATCAAAGATATATATATATATTTTTTGTTCTATGTTTCAAAATAGGTGTAAAATATATTGCCAACAGTCACAATAGAAGCAAACCTGACATTTAGGTTTAGCGACACATTCAAAAGTTTAACTTACCAGTCTCCACTCCACTAGGGATTCCTGTCAAGCCTTCAGGATGTAGGATCTTCAAGACCTTCTCCTCCTAGGGAAAAAGTTATAAGGGGGCTGGGAGAACCACCACCAGCCCTCCAATTATTCATAACACATTGGAGTGAGTGATGCTGGCAACCATCCAATGGCCCTGACAATGGTAGATTGTGGAACACGTTCAGCAACGGAATGCCTCCATCGGGAATCCGCTGCTAGGACAACACCAGCACAATTGCAAAAATCTAAATAGGCTTGGCACAATCTCGCCTCGCTGATGGCAACGGAGTAGTCTTCACCAGCAGAGGAGTCCGCTTCGTTGGCAGCGGTATATACTTATTAGATGTGTTTAAACATAAAGTACACAATTAAATGGGGATGTGCCATGGAATGTGAAGCATATAATGATATTATAACTTATTTGTTTATTTAAGTGCAACCTGGCCGAAGGAAGTTGATGTGTATAGATAAGTCGGGGCCTTAAGTAAGGTCAAGACACATTTATAGCTCCAAAATCCCTGCAATGGCCTGATACATGCTCAATATAAATGTAAATAGATAAAGAACTCCCTACCCTACTTCCATTTTTTGAAAAAAGACAGGAGAAGTAATTTGAAAGCACCAGGAATAGGGATGGGACTGTGGTAATGAGGGACATTATGCTGAAGAAAAGAGGAAGCATGAGAGAGAGTCATCAGAGAGCAGGTAAGGGACACCAAAATGTTTATGGGTGGGATGAGATTGGGGGCCCTCAGAGCATTATAGGGAGTGGGGGTGCAATGGAGCAATGGCTAAAAGGAGATTCATTGAGGTTGAACCTTCTTCCACACTGAAGAAATGTTGATGGACCTCAATTGCATCTAGTTTGACAACATTGGAAATCACAAGTTAAAGTGGATGTGCCTCAATGATCGTGAACATGTAACAAGTACTTCACTACCGGAAATAGAATTGTATTTCAAACAAGGCACTAGGGGCCAGAAGTACTAAGGCTTTTTGGGGTCGCAGAGGATTCGATTCACAAATTCGGACTTATTGCAACCACAAAATGGCCTTTTGGTATGTACCAAACACAAATTGTGATTCAGTAACATGTTATCGAATCGCAATTTGGGTTTGTGACTACATTCAGAAGGGGCATGTTTAGGGAGTCGATTATATATAGTAATTCAGAATAGCTTGTATTATTGTTTTGCGACCAAAATCCAGTAGCAAAACAATAGTATTTTACTGACTACTCAAAAGCAGCGGGAACCCACTTCCCTTTGGGAGTGTTGACAAAACATTTTTAAAGAGTAGGCAGTGGTCCCATTAACCACTGACTAGTCTAACAAATATGTTTGTAAAACTGCCCTTTTTTTACGCATCACATTTTCCTTAGAGGAACACAGGCTACATTTTAAAAAAATGATTGCTTTATTTAAAAGCAATCACAAACATGGCGGTTTTTGGAAAATGGCCCTCTCTGCAGGGTCACCCCCAAACTTTTTGCTGTTACCCTTCACTTTTGGTTGACCTTGTTTATGCTGGTATTAGTACTTTACCACTGCAAACAAGTGCCGAAGTACTTGTGTTCTCTCCCCTAAACATGGTAATATCTGTTCATCCCAAAGTGGCATATTTAATTTACTTATAAGTCTCTAGTAAAGTGCACTACATGTGCCCATGACCTGTGAATTAAATGCTACTAGTGGGCCTGCAACACTGCTTGTGTCACCCACTTAAGTAGCCCTCTAACCATGTCTCAGGCCTGCCATCGCAGAGCCTTTGTTTGCAGTTTATACTGCCATTTCGACCCAGCAAAATAAACCTTTTATCAGGTCTAAACCTTTGTTTTTTATACATATAAATCACCCTTAAGGTAGGCTCTTGACAACCCAGAGGACAGGATGCAATGTATTTAAGAGGCAGGACATATATTTCTACATTTTACATGTCCTGGTAATGAAAAACTCCCAAATCTGTTTTTTCAGTACAGCAAGGCCCATCTCTCCCATAGGATAGCATTGAGGTTACCTTATTACATTTTATACATGCAATTTCAAATTAGGAAGAGATAAAACCTCCAAGTCTGGTGTCTGTGAAATCCTAATTTAAAATCCTAATGTATGGTGAAGTCGGATTTTAAATTATAATTCTGAAAATACCATTTTTAGAAAGTAGCCATTTTCTTACTTTAGCCATTTGGTGCCCGATGCCTGTCTCTGACCACATGACTGGGATGGGTGATAGCTAGGCTTTGTGTATTCCTCCTAGACATCCACACACAATGGGAGCTTAGTTGTGACCTGATGGGCCATCCTGGCAGGATTAGAGGGAGGAGCTTGGCACAGCCTCACTTACACCTGAATAGGGTATGTCCTGTCCACACACAAAGGGCTGCATATCCCCCTTTTAGTGAGTCTAGAGCTGAGCAGGAAGGACAGGTCCTCTGAGCACTTGAAGTCTCTTCCACTTCAAAGTCCCAACTCTGTATAAGTACTGGACTTCTGACATCACCACTTCAGTACACCTCTGGACTTGTGGATACTGTGCCAGGAAGAAAAACTGCTATGCTGCTGAAAGGACTCTCACTCTGCTGGACTGCCAATCTGAGGGAGCTGCTGCCTTGCCGTGCTGATCTGCTGCCCTCTTGCCTGGAGAGGAAGAACTGGACCTGGAACCTATCTTGATCCATGTCCCAGAGGGACTCCGAGGACTAGTCTGCTGGCCTAGTATTCGGAGCCTCAGGAACATAACAGGCTCCCCACAGCTTCAGGACCCAATTTCAATGACGTCCTGACCCCCAAAACATGCCTCTACAGTCTCTGGGCCCTTGGTGTGGTTCTTGAGCTCTTAAAGTCCAGCTTTTGGGTTGTTTGCAAATGTGAATGGGCCCATTTGCTCTGGTACCACGTCGCTTGCACAGAGAATCAGTGCGAGCTGCTGTAAGTTAGTCTCTTTGCACTGCAAATCTCTTCCGTGGGCATGGATTGCCACTGCGAGGCTCTAACCTGCCCATCCGCGATGCCTGGCCTGCATTTCATGCCACACCAACCATCGCCAGCGATGCTCTCCTTGATCTCAGCAAACTTCTTCCCTACAAACGGGACTCTTGGCACAAACTTAAGAAAGTAAAATTTCCGCTGGAATAATCTGGGACTGTATCCTTGTCAGATCTCTCTAAAAACTAGGAAGAAACCTGTAAATATAGTCTTCCAGGGGACATTGCTAAAACCTAAAGTAAGGTTAAAAAGAATGCAAAGCAAGTTAAATCGAAATAGGAAGCATTCCAAGATGGCAGTCAAAAAACAACTTACAGTACAGCATACTAGTGTTGCAGAATGGGAGACAGGGATGGATTGTCCAGCGAGCTCTCCTTTAGAACACTGCTCTTCACCTGAAGATGTTCTGAAGTAAGAAGTCTTTTTGCTTTTCGGTGTAAAAGCTAGTCAGGGTAGCTGCATCTTGTTTTGACATTTAGTTTCGACGCATTGGGGTTAATCGGTTAGGATTAGTGTCTCGTTATGGAGCAGCGCACGTTTTCATTACTAAGTTTCCACACGTCAATAGCAGCCGCTGCAGGTAAGAGCAGCACTGCAGCGGGGCCAGGTGAGAGGGCATTTCGAGAGACGACCACAAGGTAAAATTAATTATTTATTACATTTTCCCTAGTGGTCGTCTCTCGATATCCCCCTCACCCGGCTCCACCGCTCTTACCTGCAGCGGCCACGGCTGGTCATTAGGATTAGCGTCTTGTTAGGGAGCAGCGCAGGTTCTTTTCAGTAGTTACCGCACGTATAACTCTAGGCGGTTTCCGTGTTGAAGGGAACTAGTTTCCCCTCTTCATGCGCCTACTCTCTCTCCTCCTTTCTCAGGGTTAGTTCAAGTGCTGAAAGAAATCCAGACGCGCTCGTCTCTCGCACAAGTATTTTTTTCTTTGGGTCTCGGTCCAGCTCATTTATTGTAATGTCTACATCATCTATATTTGCTGTTTGCTGGTGTTTTAACTATATGATTCGGCTTTCAATTGTACTTTGATGAATTGATATTGATACCTGTATGTCTTTTTTGTTTGTTTTTCCTTGAGTCTTGGTCCTGTCCATTTATTGTAACGCTTTCACCACCCATATTTGCCGTTTCCAGGTGTTTTAACCATAAGATTCAACTTTTAAACAGTTTTTTGATGAATTATATGTTTATGAATAATATACATGTTATTATGATATATTTTTAATTGTCTATATTGTATTTTATGTAGTAACGCTTTTTATGACAAGTACTGTCAAAATAAAGCTATTTGGATGGAAAAAGAAAGATAGTGCAGCGCTCACACAAGTGTAAATAGTTGAAAGGGAGGCAGTTGCACAATAAGAGGACAGCATCGGAGTGTCTAGCAGTCAGTTCATGAGTTCAATTCCTGCTATCAAGTACAAGATGCTCATCTGCAATACACGCAAGTACCTAAGAAAAAAAAATAGGATTAACAATGAAATTAACTCTTTAAAGAAACAAGATGCTCTAGTCACAAAGAAGACTACAGAACTAAATAAAGACCTCTCCATAGTAGTGTAAAGAAGAGTGGCAACAGTCATAGTCTACTAGGGTATGTACATAGTAGTAATGTGTATAGTATCTACTATATTATTCTCCAATTATTATATGCAAAGAACGTCTTGAGAGTTTTAAAAGTTGCGTGCACATTTTACTTCCTCTCTTGCAGTTGTTTTTCCTTTTTCAATGCTTCATTGAAGTAATTGCCAGCAGATGTTAAAAAGGAGCTAATAGTGGAGTACTGGAGAAAAGAAATAGGAAGAAAAGAAACCGAAGAAAGACCAGAATGTCTCTTCTCACTCCCCATCCCCTTTGCCCCCTTCAAGTTCTTCTGTCACTCTTAATACTTATCGACTTGATGACAGAGGGCGTTGGAGATAGGCATTGGGAAAAATACATCATTCTGCGAGAGTTTATGAAAATTCTACCCTCCCTATCTTGCAATCCACCTGAACATTTGGATTTGACCCAATCTAGTGCAACCAGATATCCCCGGTTAGTGCTTTATGCTTTCAAGTACTATTTTACAGCTTATTCTTTAAAAATTCATAACTCAAATTCTACTGATTGGAATTATGTCGTTTTGGTCTTGTTTTATTTATCAAATTAAGCTCTATTTTTCTAACCTGGTGTGGAATCTTTTTGTTTGGTGTTTTTACTTTTTTACTGTTTTGAAGTGTTGCACAAATACTTTACAATATTACTTATATGAGGCTGTTAGCCTTTCCATTTTATGACTTTAATCTGCTTTGGGCTCGGAGGAATGGGCGGCTAACGTGTAGGCTTTGTAATTATCTGCACCAGTCCTGGCTGCATCTGCTGTGCTATTGTCCCTTCCTTGCCAACGATCATCGCCGCCTTCTGCTCCCAGTTTATCGGGATAAGTCTCTTAGGCACTGCCGGAAAGCAGCTGATTTGTGCTTCAGTAATAAGTCTGCTCAAGTTCTAGCAAGGGCTGGGAAGTTTATTAACAATATTTTAACCTCACTGCACACAGCTCAGCATTAAGAAACAGACAAAGAACACAAGACGGGCTCAGGGGGTTAAACTTGATCTCCTTGTAGAGCCTAATAACGCTCTTTCAGAGACTGCTTAGTGAGCGCTGTTGAAGCAATCCCAAGTCCTCTCTTATACTGCCATTGCACAAATGGACCTTGCTGAAAGCTAGGTATCGACATTTGAAGCAACTTTGGGATATCCTGCTATTGCCTTTTGCACTCCGCACTTTCATTCTGGCGCCAAATAGCCTATCTTGACATACTCGCCATTAACCAGAAATGCTGCTTTGGAATTGTCACTTTTCTTGTATTGCTTGCCTCATAATGTGATTTTAATTTTTAACTTCCGTTTTAATTAAACATCAACGTGATGTCTGTATGTTATAGTTTTAATTAACTGCATAATACTACTTTACATATTACCTCTAAAGTTAAGCCTGACTGCTCTGTGCCAATCTACCAGAGGGTGAGCACAAGTCAATTTAGGGTTTACTTATACCTTACCCTGACTAGGTCTGTGGTTACTTCTTGACCAGGGCTTATATCCTAGTCAACCAGGAATCCAATGTTTTTACAGTGGTCTGCTGACCCCACCAGGCCATTATCCCTTTAATGGCAGAGAATCATAGTAGATCACAATGTGTGACCTGCCTCATTAATATTCATCACATAGGTTGAATTACGACCCTCTACAATTTCTTTTTTTGTGAACTTATATAATAGGTCAGTTTGCAAAATACCTCACTGGTTGCAAAAATACAGGTTGCAAATTTTTGCGAGAAATGTTTACAGCATCGTGCCCCTAGGTTTTAACAGTGACCACATGGGAAACCCCTTAATTCTTATACCCCAAAAGATATCTCAGTAGCTCATCCACGGGTGGATGGGTCGAGGATGATGTAAACCTCAATTTCAAGAAGGCAATGTGTCAAAAGACAAGGCACCAGTCAACGCATTAAAAATGCTGTCAGTTAAGTAAGGACAAACTCAATAAGTGCGTTCTAGGACAGAATTAGAAAACTTTTAAAGATTTATTACAGAAATTCAAAAGGTGCGGTCCAGAAATGGTAAATGCAAGTGCATTTGGCCACTGCCATGAAGGCTGTCAGAAGCAGATCGGTACAGGATAAAAACGACAAAATTGGAAAAAATCTAAATACCAAATGAGCAGCAAAATCAACAAAAATTAGACATCACCCCTAGTAGCGTTAGAAAATTTTCAGGAAAGTTCTGGCTCACCACCAAAATTAAAAGTTTATATAGGAAATCTTCCCATAGAACATAACTAAAACTGCAAAATTATCAAGATGTGAACACAAAAAAAATTATAATTTCAGCAACTCAGAGCACGGTTCTATTAAACTTCATATTGCCTTACCATCTAAGCGCTAGCACACTAAATGAATATTGATTCAACCCTTCTATGCTAATATTATTTCGGAGATGGCAGGACGAACTAGTTACAAAATAACAGCGAAAACTATTGTGAATGAATACAGTACAGAGAGCTAGTGGAAGTGACCTTGAGTGATCACAATATTACTTAACTTGTGTCGGAAAGTTTTCAAAGAGAGCAGCAAGAACAACATAAATGGAAATATACGAACATAACTTTGCTTGACTGTGTGCTATGGAAATAATAAACAGGGAACGTGCAGGGAGAGAAATCCATTTTGAACAAGATGGTGTTGAGGTCTAACTAAGACCTAGTATAAGCTAGGAAAAAGTAGTTTCACAAGTCTTAGCAAATTCGTTTCAAAGGCATTAACATCAAATAAGTGTACACGTGTAGCTTCGAGTGTAAACCACATTTTACACACTATTAATAATGCATAATTTTATAAATGCACAAAACTCCCACAAATGCACTGTATGTTCCTTAGCGTTGCACTAAATACTCCATTTCATTTATTCATAGTCTATGTTTATCACCAGCAAGGTTTCTTGAAAGGTATGCAACAGACCTGCAGAAAGAATCTGTGTAATAAAGGTCTCATTAAATTTGCACTTGCATCTGAAGATAAGGGGCTTCATTCAGGCTGAGCAAAAATAACTAGAAGGTAAAACAGCAGTCCTGAAGGTGAACTAGAGCCCCGGCATTTCTGAAATAAATAGTCCCATGATTCCATCTTCTAACAGTTTAAACAAAGTTTGAAAGATACAGCGAACCCTGCAGTGGGTGTTTCTAAGCTCAGAGGACAAACAGAATTACACACTGGGCGTGACTACAGAGTAAATATAACTTAAGGGAACAGTGCCTGCCAAGGCTGCTTCACCCAACCCTTCTCATTCTTCAGAAATGAGGCAATGCTGCCGCACCTTCTGCTGAGGCATAACAATAACTATCTTGTTATTTTGTCAAGGACAGGCCCGCCACGCCTTCCACACGTTTGTGCTTGACAGTGCATTTCAACATTTGATTTCTGGCATCTCCAGCCCGCCTCACGCTGCATCTCCAGAAAAGTTCCAGGCAGTTTAATTGCAGGCTTAGCAGCCAGGTTTTCGGTGTACATGTGTGTAACATTTCTGTTTACAGGGTGCCTTTGTGTGACATTTACCTACCTAGTGTGAAGTGTTATCGCCAGCAGTTGATAAGGAAGACTGGAGCAATGGAAACATTTCTCGTCTTGTTTTACTTTTCATGAGCCTGCTTGAATTTCTGCATCCAGATACTTTCAGTAGTAAAACTAAAAGTACCAGAATTCAAAGAGCAAAAAAAAAAAGAATTAGATTACTTACTCCAAATTAACAAATCCTAATTCAGCCTTTCTTCCTCCTTAGTAGCTTAGGTCAGAGCTGTCAAGCGAGATAAACTGGTTATTGAAATTTGCGGGGAGCCAGTCTGAGATTTGCCGATAATCAACGTGATGTGGCTAAGGAAATATTACGATGGGATAAAGCAGAGCAAAGGATTATGGAAGGCCAGGGTCGGACTGGCACTGTAGGGCAATCTGGCAGTGCCCGATGGGCTGGTCTGACGCACCAGTGTGTGGACCGTTTTTTTAGCAGTTTGTGGGCCACTTTTATGGCTAGGTGAGTCCGTTTTTACTGTTGATTTCCTTTACAAATTAAATTACAAATAGCTTTAGAGATCCATCCATGAGCACGGAGGAATTTTGGTCGTAAAATTAAAGCAAGTTTGCAGGCCAGATCGGCAGGTTTCAATGTCAAAATGAGTACATTTGAAAATGATTCTAAAGCTGCTGTTTGGATCGGGAGATAGGACGCAGGAGCCCGCGGGCAATGTGTGTTCCACAGCCAAATAAGAAAAGCAGAAGGCCAGAAAGGAGAGGCTTAGAGAATCGTGCTCAGTTGTAGATGCCTCCTGGTTTTTAGCACATTTACTGCTTCTAGTACAAATCTAACAACGCACAAGTCATACCTACACAGTCAGCTGTAGAATTTTTGACTAATACCTGCTTCTATTGGCATGTTTCAAATGAACAAGTTACCTCCAGTAACACTCTTTCTGGTGGATACTTAATCAAACCGTTGGCCACTAGGTGGTACCATACGGCTCCGTGCTGACTCCACACCACCCCGATGTAACAGAGTGGAGCTTCCTATAAGCGCCAACCCTAAGGACTCACATCAGTTTCTTGTGTTTCCCTTTCCTCACTCTCAGACATGGAACATGAACAACTGTTGGTACCAGTGTGCTGAATACTAACTTGGGACCCTTTTAGATACCGCAGCATGAGAAGGTTGGAGGGGGGTGAGGAATCTGCCGTTAGATAGAATATCCACCAGAAAAGAGCGTAACCAAAGGTATGTAACTTTTCTTCTGCTGGATACTTCATCCACAGATTGCTCACCTTAGAATAGATACCACGGTAGTACCTCCAGAGGTGGACGGTCTGTGGAGGGGACTCAGATTAAAATATCTTGCAGGACCTAGTGAGAGAAATTTCCTTCCTGCAGGACCTGGCTGTCAAGGTAGTAATGACTCATGAAAGTATGCACTGACCCCCACGTTGCAGCCGGGCAGATGTCAAGTACAGCCGTTCAACGAGCCAACTCAGTGGTAGCAGCCTTAACCCTGGCAAAATGACCTTCTGGGGACTTCTTCTTGGTCACCGTGTAGCAGATCTTAATGCAGAGGACAAACCACCTTGAAAGGGGCATCTTCTGCACAGCCTTCCCTTTATCGTTGACTTTGATCACCCACCTGATGGTCCTTGGTTTTATCAATATAAAAGCTTAAATCCTTTCAGGGCTCCAGTTGATGAAGCCTCTCCTCTTTTGAGGGGTGAGAGAGAGGAAAAAAACAAGTACAGCGTTAGATTGCCTAACGTGGAAGGGTGTCATGACTTTTGGCAAGAATGCCTTCTGAGTACTCAGCACCAACCTGTCTGGGTAAAGGGTGGTACAGGGCAGTTGCTCTAACAAATTAAAGTGAGAAGACACAATGAGCAGCCATGCATCGGCTTGAAGGGTGAACACATGAGAAACGTAACATCAAGTTAAGGTCCCACTGTGACATCACACACAGTCTGGGGGACACGTGTTTCAAACCTTTTATAAATCGCATCATAATTGGTGATTTAAACAATGATGTTTCGTCTGGCAAACATAGGAAGGCCAAAAGAGCTGATACATAACCATTAATAGTACACAGGGACTTGCTGGGCGACACATAAAACACAAAAAACAAATGTCTGACAATTCTGCTTGCAAAGGGTCAATTTAGCGATCAACACAAATTTGTCCCATCGCCTGGCATAAATGGCTTTGTAGAAGGGCACCCGGTCACAAGGATTAAATCCACTACTTCAGGCAGCAGATCAAATGCAGTTAAGTGCAGCTGCTTAACGTCCATGTATGTGGGTGTAGATTGTGCAGATTCTGATCGAGGACCCTGCCCTGCTGCTGAGAGAGGTTCTTGTGAAGTGACTGCCTGAACAGAAAAGAAATACTTATACCCAGAAGGTCCAGATACCACACTCTCTTGGCCCAGTCCGTAGCCACTAGGAAAACTCGGGTACAGTCGTTCCTCATCTTCTTCATAACTCTTGGCAGGGAAGGCAGGGGCAGGAAGGTGTGCAGGAGTCCAGTCTTTCTGAATTGATGCAAGAACTGTCTAGCATGGGTCAACAATCCCAAAGAGTGCGCCGTAGCTCTACTGTCCTTAAAGCGCTCCAACAGAGTACCCACCTTCTCTTTGAAAAAGTGGGAGCTATCAAAGGGTATATTCATGAAGGTGGCCTATACATTGTATATAGGAATGTATATGGTTCTTTAAAGAGGGCAGTCTTCAACTCTTGCCTAAACTGGAGCAGCATTGGTGCCTTTCTGATAGATACATGGATGTTATTTCTTGCCAGAAAATCCTGTGGCACATATCCATGTGTGGTGACAAATTATGACACAAGTACCGACTGCCTTCCCCAAGCAATTCGTAGTATCCAGACCGGTGCAGATAGGGAAATGGCCTTTACGATGCGGGCTGAACCACGTGTGCCGTTTCCCCACAAGTGGAACCACACTTGCCTTAACCACGCATATGTGTGGTTAAGGCAGTGCGCGGTCTAGATGCGTGGATGGGTGGGCACAGGAAAAGGAAGGCTCGGCAGAGGGAGCTCCGAGACATGGCCTGGTAAATTGGGCTGGGGTTGGGTTTTGGGGGGAGTAGTTTTTAGGGGTGGGGGTAGTTTTTATGGCTCAGCGGGGTTCGGGGTTGTTTTCATGGCTCTGGGTTGTTTTAGGGCTATGGTGGGGTCTGGGTTGTTTTTAGGGCTTAGAGGGGGGTCAGGGTTGTAATTAGGGTTCAGCAGGGGTCAGGGTTGTTTTTATGGCTCATGGGGGTTGGGGTTGTTTTTAGGACTCTGGGTTCTTTTTAAGGCTCATAGTGGGCGGCTGGGGTGTGATCTTTACCACACATATCCCTTTACCACGCAATTGCATGGTAAAGGCATGCGCTGTAAAGGAATACGTTGTTCAGATGCATTCGTAGTACGGGCAGCGTTCTAGAGGCATGCGTGGTTTAGCCATGCATGCATCTGTCATACAACCGCGCAGATAACATATTTAACCGTGTCTTGCCCATCATGAATCGTCCAAGCCCAAGAGGCCTTAAGGTTCTCCAGGACTCCCAGCAAAATCTCACTGGACTCTTGAGGGCATGTGTTAGCAAACCGTTAAACAAACAGAATTTACAGATTGCAGTGCTAGGCTGCCAGAGGAAAACATGTGCTTGCCAAACTCCTCAGTCCTCTTGGACTTCTTTGTAACTGATTGTGATGCCCTTGCCCTTTCTCTTTAAAGTCAGAGTGGTGAGATGGGATAGAGTCCCACTTTGATTTCTTATGCTTGCTCCTCGACTTGACTTAATCTTACAGGAGGACTTTGGGTGCAATATTGAGCTGTCGCAGAAACAGGTATGCCCCCGTGACTTGGATCTGAAACAGGACTTTTACGAAGAGCGCAACTACTTTTTGTCTTTGGTGACCTACAGCTTCACCTACTGGTCTCAGATTGCCTTAGATTGCATGAGGGTGCACTTATTGCATGACTTCGAGTCATGAGCCGAGCCCAGACACCAAACAAACACCTCGTGCAGGTTCCTGATTGGCTTCTGCTTTCATGCAGTCACGGCATGGTCTTAAACCTGTTGTTCCTCGCACAAGGGTTTGAAATTGTCTAGAAGTCATCAGAAAATGAACAAATTTGGGAATGGAGCTCTGGATCCACATTGGTACGCGCAGAAAAAGCTGACATCAGCACGCAGGGGCCGTGCTTATATGTGGCTTTGCTCTATCAGTTCCTAGGCGGTGTGGAGTCAGCACAGAGCTACACAGCGCTGCCTAGCGGCCCGTATTCTAAGGTGAGGAATCTGCAGTTAGAAGTATACATAAGAGTAGTCAAAATGTACATCATGTCACTGGACATTCCTGGATGGTGCCAAACTTATAGAGTATTTCCAATAATGAGAATCTGTAAGAACTGCAGGCACAATATCTAATAATTCTGACTGATCTGAGAAATCATGCTCTTGTTAATTTATTTCTTTATTTTAAATTAATCATTAAGTGCATCCAACACCTGTATGTACTTTTGCACTGAGCACATCAAAGCTTCTCTCCTTCGTATACAAGACATTCACAGATATAGAGCAGAGGCGTAAAGCCTAGCATGCTGGAAATAGTCAGGTTTTTAACTGCTTACAGAACTCTAACAATCAATACAAGTTCTTTCCTCAGTTCAAGGGAAGCCTATTCCACAGCTTTGCTAAAAATAATAAAAAGGCCCTGCCACCAGGAGTGCATCAACGGAAAGTTGCAATATTCAGTTGAAAGGCCTTCTCTGATCTTAAACAGCGTCTAGGAATATAAAACGAAAATCTGTTAGGTAAAGAATTAGGGGTCAGATGTACAAAAGAATAGCGACTTGCAAATCAATCGAAAAATGGTTTGTGAATGGAAAAATTACCTTTCCCCATGTACGAAAACCATTTGGAAATCAAAAGTTTCCAAACCGGTTTGCAAGTCGGTATTTTTTGCGACCGAAAATAGCGAGTCACAGATAAGAAATCCCAAATTGCAAATCACAAACGGAATGTTAGAGGCAGTCGCAAATAGCGAATAGTCTCAAAAACGACCCGTTTGCACATGCAATTTACCACCAATTCATACTAGGTGGTAACTGGGTGCAAACTATAAAAGCAGGCCTAGAATACATCAGGGCTGTCCACAATGACTGCCCTGTACGTGATAGCAGGGAGGGTGCGCATACCTGCTGCTCAGCAGAGAAGAAGGCGGAGACAAGCGAGGATTTTCAGAGTCAGGCTGACCATTTTTGACCAAGCAGAGGAAGAATTAGATGACAAATAAAGGCTAAGTAGCACTGCCATTTTGGAGTTAATAGCCCTTTTAAAGCCACACCTAGAAAGTAGTACTCTGCGCAGCAATTCCATCCCCACCCATGTTCAGGTGTTGTGTTCGTTACACCTATTAGCCAATGGCAGTTGCCAGGATGTGGTAGCCGTTGCAGGATGGGGGCCCCAAAGAGCGCTGTTGCATTTCTGCCACACATTTCTCCATGCCATGCTTCTCTACATCCACCCTCACATTTACATGCCCAGGAATGATGAGGAAATGCATAGTACCAAATTGCAATTTTACAGGATTGCCAAATTTCCCCAGGTCAAAGGGTGTATAGATGGGACACTTGTGCCCATATGTCCTCCATCCCATCTTGAATACTGTTTAGGAACAGGAAATATACTCACTCCTTTAATATACAAGTGGTTTACAAAGCTCACAATATAATAAATGACATTGTGTTACAATATCCAGGATGCACCCATGAGTCCTTCATGTTTAGGCACAGCGGAATATACAGACAACTGGAAAGTGGGGAGTTTGATGAGGGATACTTATTAGGTACTGACAATGAATATAAATGCTGATATGTAAGTGCCCAATCCCCACAATATGTATGTTGTCTCACACTAATATATGTTTTTCAGGTGACAGTGCGTAAATGCGATTTCCAAGATAAGGAAGTGACTAGTTAGCAAGTTGCAATTTTTCAGCAGACAGCGTCTGTACATGCCGATTTGCAATTAACGAATTGCGATTCTCTTAAAATCACTATTTGATAATCGCAAATCGGATGGTTCATACATCTGGCCCTAGGTCTCTTATCATAGAGTGTTTTGAGCACTTGACATGGAGATTTTAATTTGGTCCTCTGGCTGTTGGGAGCCAATGCAATTTCTCTAAAAACTCACGGGGCAATGTGTAAAGTATTTGTGTAACACACCCCCACAATAATCCAGTGTACCCCCACAAAAAGGACACCACTCCGGCATTAGAAAAATAAAACTACCTTTATCTAAATCTTGAAAAGGTCGACAAGAATGCATCACATACAATTACAGGTTTCCAGTAGAAAGTCTTTAAAGGGGGCTGTTACAAGGATGACCTGGTAAAGGCAGTGTTTTGGTTGGAGAAAAGCGCTCAGATAAAACAGTTCCTCAGTCCCAAGAAAAACGTTACAGATTTTAGGCAGACCATCTGAGTTTTCAAAAGTTTTAAAGGTTACTAGCACATGCCCGCTCCTTCATGCTGACAGGTTGGTGACTCCGCTGTCCTGAAAACGTCACTGCTGCAGTACTGACTCCAGGGTCAGTCACGTAGGGATTAGGTTATTTAAAAACTTTTGAGTTGCCCCGAGTTCAGGAGTAAAAAGTCCCAGTACCGCAAGGCCCTTCTGGGCCCATACGGACCGTGATTGTTACCAGGCAGGGGGCGGGGGGGGAGACCACGCGATCAAGTGAGTGTCCCCACAGGACCGCTATCAAATAAATTCAGTCTCCGGCGGGCCTGATCTCAAATATACTGCCCACACAGCCTCTGGTTCGCAGCCCGTACCCTGCCCAGGGCAGCCCAACATGCAGTGTTACCTGGGGGGATCGAGTTGGGCAACGGCGCGAGGCTCCTCCGGTCTCTGGGACGCGTGACTGTGAAGGTGCTGCACGTGGGAGCAGGAGAGCTCTTCCTGAATCGAGTGCAGCTCTTCTCCTCGGCTCGATGCTGGTGTCCCGCTGGGTGACTCGTTTGTCAGCAGGGATGCGTCTTAGAGGAAACCCTGTTCCCGGGCAATGCCTGACCTCCACAGGGCTTCCTTGTGGGCAATATATATCTTGTTGTCGACTCGCGGCCAGCGGCGGTGGTGATTTCAGGGGCGATTTTAAAAACGTTTCACTCGCGCCAGCAGCGGCGTCGGTCCCGAGGCTCCGGCGAGGTTCGCAGCTTCAGGGCTTCCCAACAATGCAGATTATACGAAGGTGAAGTATTGCAGTTCTTTATTCAAGTTAGTAGCCTGCGTGGAAAGCTATGCTCATCCTAGGCCAGCCAGTCATCAACTGCCTAGTTCAGAATCCTCTACTCCCAGGTGGAACGTAGAATACACTAGACACAGTGCTCCACACTCCACGCTAGGAGAGAACTTAACCTAGAGAAGATTACAACACATCCTCTACTCTTATACAAATAGATGAAAACAAAAATGAAGGAGATAAATGGAAACTGAGAATAAAGAGACTAAGGAAAGATGAGAGAGAGATAAGAAGTAAAGAAACATTGTGAAATACTTTTCAAAAATTACATGGCACAGGTAATGCCTTAACCATATGTTATCATTTAAACACTATAGAGAAGAAACCAGATATTCAAGGAATTTGAACATTAATTTGACCATTAAGTACATATGTAATCTTTCAAATAAATTGGAGGATGACAACCTCTTACATGCCTCACTTCCCTTGCAACAGGAACCATTGGTTCGGCCTCATTTGAAGAGACAGATGCATCACCACCCCCTAGCCTTCCCATATGGGTGGAACTCCTGGCATAAGAACTGCTCATGAAATCATTGTCAGACATAGATAAGAAGATATTACTAGAACTAATGTTTTGACATTCAGTTCTGACATTGCCACTAGCACTACCTTTCTGGTACAGGGCCACACGTCTATAATTCCACTTGTCTCCATTATCCAAAACAACACCATAAGGCAAAGTGTGTTTGACCTTGTAAGGACCTAAAAATTTTGAAAGACGTGCACCTGGTCTACCATTGCGTATTTTCACCCAATCACCGGAGGAAATATGTTTCTCAGTTTTTTTATTAGTACACCCTCCTTGTTGAGGAGAGAAGGAAGAACTATCACTGGGGGTGGAATCTTTCAAAACAATATCTTTAATCCAAGTGGGAACAAGTTTGGTGTTGGGAAGTCTACCACGCATCATTTCAAACTGCGTCTTGCCTGTCACTCCATGCACACTCGAGCGATATGCCCAAAGCAATTCAGACACTAACCAATTGACCTCTTTCCCACAGGACATGGCCATTTGAATAGCACCTTTGATGAGACGGTTTGCCCCCTCAACCATACCATTGCCTTGTGGATTGTAAAGAGAGGTGCGAATGTGTTTGATGCCAAAGGAACTCAAAAATTTCTGCATCTCATCAGACGTCAGCTGAGTACCATTATCTGTTATCAATATTGATGGTATACCTTTCTCCCCACAAATTTCCTTTAAGGTATTGATGGTAGTTGATGTAGTAATATCTATCAAGAACTTAACTATTAACCACTTTGTATGGACGTCAACCACTACTAAACCAAAACGTAAACTATCCTTAAGATCATTCATGGGTCCAATGAAGTCTAAGCAAATAGTATGCCATGGTTGACCTGGATCCGTTATGTGGCCCATGGAGGCTTGGACCCCCAATTTCAAACGCTTGTCACTTTCATTACAGATCTCACACTTTGCGACCCAAGAATCAACGTCAGAGTCCATACCAGGCCACCACCAATTCACTCTCAATCTTTTTTTTGTTCTTGTTTGGCCTAAATGTCTCTCATGAGCTAAACTGATTAGATTGTGTCTTAAGGCAACAGGTGGAATAAACAATTCTCCTCGCATGATTACAACATCACCACATACAGATAGTTCATCCAGAATCTTAACGTAAGGTCTAATGGAAGGAGAAACTGAGCTTTCTCTCCTATTACCTAGTAGAATTAACCGTTTGAGCTCTAACATGGAATTATCTATTGACATTTCTCTGATCCAAACAGTTTTAGTTATGGCTTGCGATTCAAACACACTTAATACATCTTGAACTGACGCAACAGCTCCTTCACTTTGTTTCTTTAAAACAGCATTTTTATCAACAGTCTCCCAATCAAGAGACAGTCTAGATAAGCAGTCAGCTTGCACATTTTTCCAACCTTGAATGTAAACTATATTGTAGCAATACTCCTGAAGGGGAGAAGCTAATCTAGCTAACCTAGCTGAACACTTAGTTGTACCTCCCGGTGACAATACCTTGATGAGAGGTTTATGGTCTGACTTAAGTGTGAATTTGGAACCCCACAAATAAGTTCTAAAGTATCACACAACCCCAAGCAGCCGCTAATGTTTCACGTTCTATCACTGAATAATTTTTTTCGGAATTAGTCAGTGTTCTAGATGCAAATGCCACTGTTTTTTCATGACCATTGTGCAATTGAGCCAAGACAGCTCCAAGACCAGTGGCACTGGCATCCACAGTGAGTACTGATTGGCGTTTGGTATTAAAAGGAGTGAGAATACCTGCTTCACAAATACTTTTTTTTATGTCTTCAAAGCATGTCTGTTGAGGCGTGCCCCAGACAAAGGCGACACCTTTCTTTAAGAGAGATGTCATAGTGACTGTTTTGGTAGAAAAATCCTGAACAAACTTTGAGTAATATTCAATGAGTCCTAAGAAGGACCTCAGTTTGTCCTTATCAGAGGGAATGGGAGCCAAACGAATAGCATCTAAAAGATTTTGTTTGGGTTTTACCCCAAGGTCTGAAATTTCATACCCTAGATAGTCAACTTTATCAACAAATATTTTGCATTTTTCACGTCTGAGAGTTAAGCCAGATTCTCTTATTTTGAATAAAGCCTCTCTGAGCGTGTGATTATGTTGATCTACACTATCACCAAAAATAAGGATGTCATCTTGAAAGAAGACAATTTTTTTAACATCTTTAAACAGTACATTCATCATCTTTTGAAAGATGCTTGCAGCCGAACAAAGGCCAAACGGCATCCTGGTGCGCTGAAAAATGCCATCCATAGTGATAAAGGCTGTGAGTGGCTTGGATTCATCATGTAATTTAATCTGGTGATAAGCGTTTTTTAAATCTAATTTCGAAAAAAAATTACCAACACTCAGAGCCAGAATCAACTCATTGATATTCGGTAGAGGAAAGGTGTCAACTACCACATTTTGATTAAGTGACCTAAGGTCAATGTAGAATCTAAATTTTCCATCCGATTTTTCAGTGATAACCACCGGAGAAACCCACATGGAGCTCTCCACTGGTTCTATTACCCCAGAAGTAACCATATCTTCCAACATTTCTTTAACTGCTTCCCTGGCAACTATGGGTGTCCTGCGCACCTTGTGTTGTATAGGAATGGCATTCGATTTTAGAATTATTTTATGCACATATCCCTTCAAACAGCCTAGTTCATCCCTAAATACATCTTTCGCTTCCTCTAAAATTTTTCCTAAAGATGGGTTTTCAATCACCATCACTTGAGTAGGAGCCCTGGGATTAACTATGATCGAAAGATCGTATTGATGCATCCATCCAAGAATGGGTGGTCCATCAGTGGCAACATATACGGATCGATCTACCACTAAATTCTATTGTGGAATTCATGTATCCCAACAGACTTCTTGTTTCACCTTGATAACCCCCAGGATTAATGTCTTTGGGTAGTAGAGTAACATCCGACCATGACATATCATATATGTCTTTTGGAATGATGGTGTACATGGACCCACAGTCCACCATCAATTGCACTGGTTTCCCATTTATCAAGAAATCTGCCTTAGGTCTATTCTTTCTACCTATTTGGTCATCAATGCTTAAAATGTTATCAGCAGGATCATCTACACTTAAAATGTTGTCAACCTGCTGAGTGGGTGTATTGATTATACAGGAAGATTCAGTGTCATGAGACAAGGTATTAGAATTACCTTCTATTTTGGCAACTCTCTGTTTAAAAGATTGCCTGCACATATTAGAAAAATGGCCTCTACGTCCACATTTCTTGCAACTTTTCCCTATTGCTGGGCATTTACTATAATCCGCATTATGAAACGAGCTGCCACATCTATAACACGATCTAATTTGTTGTCTACCTATTTGTGGAACTTTACCTGACTTAAATACAGCAGCAACATCTGAATAATCTCTAGACACAACTGATACACTATCCGAAATATTTTCTTGTTTTTTGGTCAACTCACGCATACAATATTGAGATTGTTCAAGAACTTTGGCAATATCTATAGCATCTTTTAAAGAGGGATTTTTTGCAGCCCAAAGTCGCTCCTGTGTTTTCTTGCATTTGCACTGTACTATTAATTGGTCACGAACGAGTTTGTCAGTCTGAGGAAATATGAATTTTGTGATCAGTTATGTCCCCTATCGTAGACCCCAACGGCTCCATGTGCATGCTATAAGTACATGTATGTTCCCTCCTGCTCCAGTTTTGAAGACGCAAATATATGTGCGTCCACCGTCAACATGTCCTCTTTCAGATCCACCATGAATGGGTCAGATATTCCATTCCTAAGTATGAAAGGCCACCGACTTTATGTGGTTCACTTTCCACATTTTACAGATTCAGGCGAGTAGGCCCCGAATTCTGTCATCAAGCCTTTTCCTGCCTTCTGCTTCTGAAAGCTCCAGTCTGAGCCTGCATCTGTATCCATGAACTTTGTCCTACTCCCTGCGCGGCTAACGGTGCCTGATCCAGCCTGTCGCCTGCCAAAAACTGTATTTCACCTTCAAGATTATCTACTCCGCTCCTCATCCGATGCATTCCTGTCTAGTAGTTTATGTAAACATTCCTCCAGCTACCGTGCAAAGGGCCAGGCCTCGCTGTCCTCATGCAAGTAATTCATAGCCCCGTTACCATGGAATATTCCTACCCCCTCGCATCTAGTGTAGACACTTAGACGCTTGTACACGCACTAACAGTCAGTATAGAATAGATTCTATCCTAGAGACCTCTCCTTTTGGATAACACAGTTCTTTAAACATAGGATATTAGATATGATTTGGGATTAGGTTGACATGACCCCCAGACTTCTGTCTCCACATGTAGAGCTAAATGTCAAGTCCCCTTCACCCTCTAGTTGCACGTCAATCACACGTCATGCGGCTGCGCGCGCATCTCTGCCAAATATTTCTGCTGACATTGCAGGATTCTCTTATGGATCCACCCACTTGTGACATCATGTATGATGACGTTTATTAAATTACGCCCATACATCCGCCTCTATTAGTTACGTATGCACCTTTTATCTGTACTATCAGCTGTTACGCCTCTTGCATCTGTTTCACTGTAATGTATTTTCTATAAAACTGCCTATCTGTCAATAATGTATGCCCTTCCTTCCTGAACTTTCGTGGTGATGGAATAGAAAGCCTACAATTCGAATTGTATTCCTTTGTATAGGAATAAAGCCTTTTAAAACCTCTGATACCACGGATTCTGCCTCTTATATTTACTGAGTTATTCTTAATAGACTTTACCGCATAAAAAATAGTACCGGTAATGAAATATTTACCACATAAATTGGCGCCCGAATAGGGACACTTTCTCATCTCACGCGCCGGCGGTGCGTTGCAGGCCCGGTCTCCTGCCACAGCTGAACGGACAAAAACGCGTACCTGCAGGATTTCCTGTATCTCCCTCCGGCCAAGCGGGGACGACTGAGGCTGCGATCGACACCCAGACGAGGCGGTGAGAAGTGCGAAGTATCCCGACCAGAGCCTAGCTGAGAGAGCAAGATCCGAGGTATACAGAGGCCCACCAGGTTCCGAGTCCAGTCGAGTAGAGTCCAGTCCGGTCCAGTTTCAGTTCCGTTCCGAGGCCTTCCGTTCCGAGCTACCCGGTGAGTACCATTACCGGGGAGGCATTTAACGTGCACATAGTCTGTGCCGGTCAAGACGGGTTTGGGTACACAAATCCGGTCTGCACTGTTTTAGCAGTGTATCTGTACTGTTTAGCAGTATATATAGTATGTCTTGCATATAAATAAGTACTATCTAGTGTCAGTATTATGTCAGTAACTAGTTTTCTATTAGTTATCACTGTTCGTAAAACTGTTAAGTGTTAAATGTTTTAAATACGTTCTATATATATTGTGGTGTGAATGACTGTTCATTATTGTGTTTTCTTGTATAAAGTGTGTTCTAGTAATAAGGTCTAAAAATGCCGCTCTTTTCGAAACTAAGACAGATCAAAACTAGAAAAGGTGTACTCGAAGAAGCTGTTCCCATCCCACCTAGGGACACTCCAGGGTACTTTATGTATCATAAGCATGGCCTAGATGCCGTATTATTCCTTGATTTATGGGTGGACTACACCAAAGAATTACCAGAGAGTCAGAGATGGCCCGCAGCGGGGACCTGGGATGCAGATTGCATCATGAGAGTAGAAGAAGAATTATGGAAAAAGAAAGCCAGACAGTCACAGAAAGATGCCATTGAATTATTGCGTAAAGAATCATATAGACGTACAGAAAAAGCACTCAGACAGGAAGAGAAAGGTAGAGAGAATTCAAATAAAACCCGAGAAAATCTATTACTTGAGGAAGGTACCCGAGTAAAATCAGAACAAGTAGATAGACAAAGAAACACTCTTATGAATGGTATGTATCCTCTTCTGGCCGAAGGGTTACCTAAGGCTACCCCGGAAATAACAAAAGACTTAACTCCTCCATTGCTCCCGATAAAAGCACATCCCAAAACACATCCCAAAACAGCAAAGGACGTTTTCCTTTCCTCCTATTTAGATGACGCAGCTCCCGAGTATGCTAATGCCATACCACCCACACCGCTTGCCGATGGTGTTCAGCACCAAGAGCATTCGTCTGTATCCCCGCAACTACAAACTCCTACACAAGTTCCAACAGGCCCGTCCGTTTCTACAGTTTTTCCCGCATCTACAATCTCTATCCTACGCCCAACGAATCCTTTCGTGCCTAGCACCTCAGATGGTGCTACAGGAGGTACGACAGACATGTTTGCCACACCGCCGCGAAATAAACAGACCCTTAGAGATTTAGCACTCCAACGTACACCCCAATTAGCGACATCCGACATGTTTAAAGAACAGCTTGTGGATTGTAGATACGACCCAGTACCAGGTAGACAGGATAAATTGCTCATATCATCACTACGTATAAGACGAGCTACATTATATTTAATGACGATACCAGGAATGGGTGAACACCTAGACGAAATATATCGCTTTGTCCAAACAGGGCGAGGTCCAGAAAGTATTAACGAAGCTATGGAATACCAGAAAGTGGATGTCCAAAGACAACTACTACGTTTTTTCATAAATTGTGTAATTAGGAATCAAGACAGGCCTGGGGCAGATCACGATACCATGCAAAGACTTGCCAAATGGGGTCAGAACATATCAGAAGAGAAACATGATAGACAGGCGTGTATAATCGCCATGTGTCGAAAGATCCGCAAGGAAGTAGAACGAATACATAAAGAAAGACGAGAAACAGACAGAGTAGAATCAGAAGAAGAGGAGGAGCAAGAATCAGAGCAATTAGAAATGATAGCTTATGTAGGTAGAGGAAGACCCCATAATAATACCAGAGGTTTTAACGACCCGATACGTCCAATACGTCCAGAATATAATAGACATTTTCCAAACCCTATGTTAAATACAAAATCCCCTGAACACCTATTCCAAGCCGCTGATAAATTACTCCGAGATCGAAGGGGGTACCACATGCTCGATTCCATGGACGAACAAGAATTAGCCAGGTCAGCAGTACAATGGGCTGACAGTCCCGGCGAATACAATGATGATGTACTTGCCCACACGTTTCTGAATCTTGACCCATACGAACAGCGTTTAGCTAGTATATACATGATTCAACACCTCCTTATATTATATAAAAGCCAACACTCCGATCCAGGACCTTTACCTGACATATTGACAGAACTACTCACGAACATATGGAGTAGGTCAGGTACTGATTTGATTAAGGAAATTCTAGAATCCCGAAACCAATATTTAAATTTCGTATGCCCAGAACACGTTCCAGTTCCCATAATGGGAAGAAGAATGTATCACATAGATAGACAGAACCCGTTACGCGAAGTGCACCCAATAAGAGGTGACGGTGATAATTTTACACGCGTGTTTGTGTACACGCCTATAACTAAACTGGAATTATTAGAAATGAAGAAAGTAGTACCCAGCCATGACAAGGACCCAGAAGGTTTCCACCGTGAAATAAAGGACATGTTACTCATGGGAGAGTATACCTACCCCGATATTATGAAAATATTAAAAGTCCTATTACCCGCCGGTGTTTATGAGAAACTCAAAGAAAAGGAATGGGAGGTGGGAGACCAAAAGATAGATTGGACAGCATTGGAAAACGAAGAAAGGGCCCGAGCTGCAGGAGCAGGGCTTGGGGAAAAGACTACAGCACTAGCAGGATTACTAATACAGGTACTGCCACGTTTATTAACTACGAAAAAGGAAGACTGGGGTGCAATCTCAGCCTGTAAACAAAAGCCAGATGAAGACACTAGTGATTTCTATTCCCGATTTGAAAAATGTTTTAGTATAAATAGTGGCATAAAAGCCAGTAGTGAGTCATATCCACATCTGTTTGTGACAAAATTAGTTGAAAATTCTCTGCTGCAAGTCAAGAATAGAGTATTGAAATTCGAAAGTACCTGGCAAGGTAATACCCCATCACAGATGTTACAAATGTTACAATATCACCACAATAGAATTAGAGAAGAACAAGAACACGAACAAAGACGTATGAAAGATACAAAAATGAAAATGCTTGTTGCACAGTCAGTTCCAGCCGATGGTCATCAAAAGGGTGATTCCGCAGGTCCAACGAAAGGGACATGCAACTATTGTAAACAACAAGGTCATTATATACACGATTGTCCAGTCCTGAAACATAATATTGCCACAGGTAGAACGCAGGAAAGACCACGTCCACCTAGACAGGATCAGAATCAACAACAAATCCCTCAGCATGCACAACCTAGGTTAGCTCCGCAACAACTAGCTCCGCAACAGGCGGCTCCACGACAGATCATAGCAACACCACAAGCGCAGCCTATTGCTGCAACACAAGCAACGACACAACAGATGCATCAGTACGCACAAACAGATTATCCCGATTATCAGCGATACTCATGAGATAGCCTAGAGAGGGAAGTTGGCTTACCCCTTATTGAGGTTCCTGTAGACCAAGAGGGACCTTATGTACATAGTGAACTATTAAGGGAAGACAGAAAGTTTTTACTTGATACAGGGGCAAGCAGAACAACTATAAGGCGCAGTGAAGTTCCAAGGGCACCCCTCTCAGGCTCACAGAATATTTCCCTTGGATTCTCAGGAAAACCTATAATAAATGACGTAACACAACCTCTTCCACTTACAGTCGGTCCATTGACATGTACTACAGATTTATTGCTTACTAAATCATGTCCAGAAAACTTGTTAGGCATAAAAACATTGAAAGCTCTAGGAGCCATAATATGTTGTTCTCCGGAAGGAGTACGACTATTTTTACGTGACTTTAAAGGTCACTACGTGTCCAGAGACATGGATCACCGACTGCAGAATTTACCTACACATTTATGGGCACAAGGCCCCACTGATGTTGGTTGCATGAACATTACACCATATCGAGTTACACTGAAAACAGGAATAGTACTACCACGAATGCGACAATACAAGTTACCACCAGATGCTGTAGTGGCTTTACTGCAAATCATTGACGAGCTCATTGCACAAGGAGTGGTTGTCGAAACCGACTCCAATGTATGTAATTCCCCGATAATTCCGATTCTTAAAAGAACGGATCCAAAAGCACCACCAGTATATCGATTAGTTATTGATCTGCGCGAATTAAATAAATGCATTGTACCACAATACCCTGTGGTCCCAGATATCTCCTCATTACTCACCGCTATTGACTCAGAAGCAACGTTTTTCACTGTAATTGATCTCAAGAATGCTTTCTTTAGTGTCCCAATCGATCCGGAAAGTCAATATCTGTTCGGATTCAGTTTAAATGGACGAAGTTTTAAATTCACACGCGCACCTCAAGGATTTACAGAAAGCCCCAGCATCTATAGCCAAGCACTGAAACGAGAACTTGACAGTATCCACATGCCAGTTAACACTGCATTGCTTCAATATGTCGATGATCTGCTGATCACCGCCCGAAGCGAACATGAATGTGAAAAAGCATCACTGACGGTTTTGAAATTTCTGGCCGACAAGGGGCACAAGGTGTCCCCTTCTAAGCTGCAATTCTGTGTCCAGCGAGTTGTTTACCTTGGGCACTCGCTGTCCAAGGAGGGAAGGCAGCTTACATCCGACCGCATCCAGTTAATTGCTAACATGCCACCACCCAAGACACAAAAGGAGGTGCGGGCTTTTATAGGCCTCACTTCATACTGTAGGCAGTGGATCCCTCAATATGCATTTCTAGCAAAACCACTCATCCAGTTGACAACACAGGAGGCAGCCACATCGACTGTCCTCCCTTGGACTCAAGAACATACACACGCCTTTGAAAGCTTAAAGAAAGCTTTATGCCAAGCACCTGTCCTAGCAACACCATGTTACAGTAAACAGTTTACACTCTTTGTTACAGAACGCGAAGGTACTGCTTTGTCAGTACTCACTCAGGAACAAGCAGGATCACACAAACCATGTGCTTATTTCTCTAGTACATTAGATCCAGTAGCTCAGGCACTTCCTGCGTGCCTGAAATCGGTGGCAGCAACAGCTTTAGCAATCAGACAAAGCGATGCCATAGTGTTAGGACACCAATTGACAGTACAAGTACCACACGCAGTAGAGGTTCTCTTGAACCGCACACAAACACAACACTTGACTATAGCGAGACTTACCGGTTACGAATTAACATTGTTTCAGCCACATATAGAAATCAGACGTTGTAATACGTTAAATCCTGCCACACTGTTACCAGTAGGCGGAACAGATCCATTGGCACATGATTGTGTCGAAGTCATTACTATCACGACGAAACCCAGACAAGACTTGACAGATATCCCTTTGTCAGATCCAGACTTGACATTGTATGTAGATGGGTCATGTATGAGAACAAGTACAGGAGAGTTAGTGGCCGCTTACGCAGTCACAACAGACACTGAAGTCATTGAAACAAATTGTATTAACACCTTGTCAGCTCAAGCAGCAGAGCTCATCGCTCTAACACAAGCCTGTATTCAAGCCACAAATAAAAAAGTCAACATATACACAGATTCACGTTATGCATTCGGAGTCGTCCATGACTTCGGCGTACTGTGGCGAGAGAGAGGTTATTTAACTTCTCACGGGGCCCACATCCAACACGGACCCCTCATTCAAGCCCTATTAGACGCGATTCATCTACCTACTGCAATATCGATTATGAAATGCAAAGCCCACACAAAGGTTACCGATATCATTTCTCAGGGTAATGACCTAGCTGACAGAACAGCTAAACAGACTGCTCAGAATCAGACTCACACAACTGACATGACAAAGACAATAGTTCCGACACCAACACATTGCATGACAGTTAAGGATCCCGCCCTTGATGTAATTGACATACAGACACATGCTACACCAGAAGAAATAAAGAAATGGACTGAATTAGGAGGGATCCAAACGGATCAAGGATGGATGACGTAGGAAAAAATCTATATGGTTTCTTCCCGACTCAATGGTTCAAGTCATCATTAACACTATACATAGTCCAGCGCACCTAGGAGAAAAAGCTATGCTAGACAGCATTCAACACATTTGGTTCAACAAACACTTGCGAGCAGCAGCTAAACAAAAAGTTCGTACCTGTATGATATGTTGTCAGTTTAATCCAGGTAAAAGCATCCCCGTAGAGCAGGGTGGATTTCAACCTCCCGATCATGCTTTTGAAGTCCTCCAGATGGATTATATCCAGATGGAACGATGTCGAGGATTCAAATATGTTCTCGTAGTTGTCTGTGCTCTTTCCCGTTGGACAGAAGCATACCCGGTTTCAGATTACACTGCCCCGACTACTGCCAAACAGTTAGTTCGAGAATTCTTCCCACGGTACGGTTTACCACGTGTTGTCTACTCAGATAATGGCCAGCCGTTCTCATCCGAACTAATGAAACACGTTTCCCTTCTGTTAGGCTACCAATGGAAATTCCACTGTGTCCGACATCCCGAGGCGGCAGGTCTCGTGGAACGCCATAATCAAACTCTGAAAATTAGATTGTCCAAAATATGTAGAGAAAAAGGAGTTGATTGGATAGTAGCCTTACCAGTTGCGCTCTTTTACATGAGAATGGTAGCACATTCTCGAACAGGGCTATCCCCGTACGAGGTGATCTTCGGTAGACCACCAAATATGTGGGGGACGCCTATACCTCGCAAAATCACTGATGTTGACTGTAATATGCTGACAGATTACCTGGCTTCCTTGATGTCTGCACTACAATCTTGTCGTTCACAGGTAACCGCAGCTTTTCCCGATAATACTGAGGTGAAGCCCCATGACGTGGTCCCTGGTGACCTGGTTCTGGTCAGGAATTTCGACCGGAAGACCCAACTGGAGCCTAGGTGGAAGTCGCCGAAGCTAGTTCTACTCACTACAAGGACAGCCGTGAAGATCGAGGGACGGAAAGGGTGGTTGCACTCGAGTCATATCAAGAAATTTTATGGACTACCATCCAGTGTGAATACTCAACCCTGTATTCCCTCACAGACAGACTCAAAGCTCCCCTTGGTTGAGCAGTCAAAACCAGAACTTTACAAACTAAAATTAAGGTCTAGTAAGTCAGACAATTTGATTGTTTAAGTCCTCTCCAAGGTGAATCGGTTGAATTTGTCTCTGACATGTATCCTCTAGACCGGAATAGAGAAAGAAATCATCAGATGCAGCTTAAGAAGCATGCGTATTGTAAATCATTTCGTAGTCACTGCACAGTAACATTATTAATTTTGTTTTTTCTAAGTCTTCTGATCATCATTGTCAGCATACTATTGCACATGTATTACCCTATTCTTAAGCGTGCTTACAATATAACTGCAGAACATTCTTTTAGCGAATTACCTCCGCATGAGTTGTCCTATAGATTTGCGCTGCGCAACAACACATTCATTAGTATGTTACATCATTCCCATCAAACCAGCAATGCCACAAATTGTTGGATATGTGGCCGACTCCCTCCCTATCAGAACTATAAGGGAGTTTTGCCCCTCTTTCCCTATCCGTTCACACACAATGGCTCCTGTGGAGCATGGTTTAGTTTGATTAATTCCCTAGATTCAAATTCCGCAGTTTATCAAGACAACTGGGTATGGGGAAACCTGAACTTAGTTTTGCTTAAAGTCTGCTACCCTAACAAGGAGGGACTTCCCAGAAGAACAGGAACTGATCTAGAAAATGAAGTATATGGATTAGGTAATTTTACACTTAACCTTATGATCCTGAACGTTGAATCTGAAGCTACACCAATCTTGCCCGCCATGTCAGTATTCCCAGTAAAAGGGGAATTATGTGTAAGAAAAAATGGTTCCATACACATGGGCCATAGTAAATGCACCACTGTAATAAAATTCAGTGATCAAGGCAAGTCTACATTTAGAGCTTCTCGCCATTCCTACTTTATATGTGGCCAGACCGCATATATACGTCTACCTCTAGATTGGGATGGTACCTGTTACATAGCATTCCTTCTACCACCTGTTTTCCTAGCTCCTCCTGATTATCATAGAAATACCCATTTAGTACACAATAGACAGCAGAGAGATCTCCCAATTGTCGATTACACTGAAACAGCATGGGAAAAATACACAGATTTCAATAAAGGTTTCTTTCCCTATATAGGTACAGTCACTAATAGTAAGCTGATACGTAGATTAACCAGAACCCTTGAAGCAGTAGTGAACGAAACTATTTCCGCCTTAGGCAATTTAACAGAAGAGCAGTCTGCTATGCGGATTGTTGTGCTTCAAAATCGTCTTGTCCTTGACGTCATCCTGGCCGATAGGGGCGGAGCTTGTAGGGTCATCGGATCGAGTTGCTGCATTTTCATACCAGAAAATTCGCCGTCAGTATATAAAGCCATAACTCGCCTTCATAAGATTGTAAGCCAGATACACCAGAGTCCAGGCACCTGGACTTGGTCCGGTTGGTTCTGGGGTGTGTTGTCAGCCTGGGGATGGAGAATCCTATCCTTCCTAGGCATTGGCTTTCTCATACTATTCAGTT
Organism: Triturus cristatus; assembly: GCF_964204655.1. Classification (NCBI taxonomy): domain Eukaryota; kingdom Metazoa; phylum Chordata; class Amphibia; order Caudata; family Salamandridae; genus Triturus; species Triturus cristatus. The sequence continues at coordinate 481,542,666 of NC_140588.1, read as the reverse complement.
GCTGCTTATGTCTACAATGTGGGCCAGCGATTTGTGGTCTGTGTGCCACCTCGTGTATCCCACATCCAAGTTTTCGTTCAAGATCCCGGAAGAAGAAAGAAGAACAAATGATGCTATATGAACAGATCGATGGATTGATGAAGATCGATATCTCCTGAGGGTCCGTAGGGGACAAGGAGGGAATGAGGAAATATGAATTTTGTGATCAGTTATGTCCCCTATCGTAGACCCCAACGGCTCCATGTGCATGCTATAAGTACATGTATGTTCCCTCCTGCTCCAGTTTTGAAGACGCAAATATATGTGCGTCCACCGTCAACATGTCCTCTTTCAGATCCACCATTAATGGGTCAGATATTCCATTCCTAAGTATGAAAGGCCACCGACTTTATGTGGTTCACTTTCCACATTTTACAGATTCAGGCGAGTAGGCCCCGAATTCTGTCATCAAGCCTTTTCCTGCCTTCTGCTTCTGAAAGCTCCAGTCTGAGCCTGCATCTGTATCCATGAACTTTGTCCTACTCCCTGCGCGGCTAACGGTGCCTGATCCAGCCTGTCGCCTGCCAAAAACTGTATTTCACCTTCAAGATTATCTACTCCGCTCCTCATCCGATGCATTCCTGTCTAGTAGTTTATGTAAACATTCCTCCAGCTACCGTGCAAAGGGCCAGGCCTCGCTGTCCTCATGCAAGTAATTCATAGCCCCGTTACCATGGAATATTCCTACCCCCTCGCATCTAGTGTAGACACTTAGACGCTTGTACACGCACTAACAGTCAGTATAGAATAGATTCTATCCTAGAGACCTCTCCTTTTGGATAACACAGTTCTTTAAACATAGGATATTAGATATGATTTGGGATTAGGTTGACATGACCCCCAGACTTCTGTCTCCACATGTAGAGCTAAATGTCAAGTCCCCTTCACCCTCTAGTTGCACGTCAATCACACGTCATGCGGCTGCGCGCGCATCTCTGCCAAATATTTCTGCTGACATTGCAGGATTCTCTTATGGATCCACCCACTTGTGACATCATGTATGATGACGTTTATTAAATTACGCCCATACATCCGCCTCTATTAGTTACGTATGCACCTTTTATCTGTACTATCAGCTGTTACGCCTCTTGCATCTGTTTCACTGTAATGTATTTTCTATAAAACTGCCTATCTGTCAATAATGTATGCCCTTCCTTCCTGAACTTTCGTGGTGATGGAATAGAAAGCCTACAATTCGAATTGTATTCCTTTGTATAGGAATAAAGCCTTTTAAAACCTCTGATACCACGGATTCTGCCTCTTATATTTACTGAGTTATTCTTAATAGACTTTACCGCATAAAAAATAGTACCGGTAATGAAATATTTACCACAAGTCATTGCGCCAAAATTGCACTTTAGGGATAGTTCACGAAGTTTGGATACAAAGTCATCAACAGATTGATTTTCCTCTTGTTTATGCGTATAAAAATGATACCGATTCATGACAATATTGATTTCAATATATAGCAAGGGGAAGATATTTAAAAATTCGTTGACCTTCCTTGCCCAAGTTGTTTAACAAGAGTGCCTTTTTTCTTGCAGCACTGAACTTGGAACCATCAAGTGCGTCAAAGTAGTTCTCAAACATGGGTAGCCAGTCTTCCCATTCAATGGATGGAGGTCCCGAAGATGCTAAGAAGATGGGAGGTGAAATGATTGAGCCTTGTGATTCCATTGCTGTGATAGTAGTAAAATGAAAAGATTTTTTTTTTTATTTTAATTTTGAAATAAAGCTACTGTGAATGAGACCTTTTACAGTGTAAGCGTGTAAAACTCACTGAGGTGTGTGAATCACCGAAGAAATGAAGAGCTCTGAGAAACACACAAACACCTCGTTGTTTAAAATAAAGAAAGCACTAAAATATTCAATTTTGAATGTTGAAAAAAAATATTAACAGTGAATACCTTAGAGCGAGGAACAATCCTTGGTATGCGCGTTGACAGAAACGAGTGGATAATTGGCAGTTGCAATGCGTAGGAGTCAAGAGTAAACGCGGTATTATTATTTGAAGCAACACACTAAAAGTAACTTTAGCAAGATGGCCGCCGACGTCGTAATGATGTGCTTTCTGAAGGCAGTAGAGCTTGTTTCGTAGATAATATGCCCTGGAGAATTCCAATGGAAGCCCAGGTTCACACCAGAACATGGACTTCTATTGGAATTCTCCAGAGCATATTATCAAGCCGATTATCGCCACTTTAGCGGCCGTTTTCTGACGCTAAACCGGCGATAATTTTTAACGCCGTCCTTGATAATATGCCCCATTAATAGCTGGTATTAGACCTGTCAGCCTTAGGGTTATCTTCCCCCAAACTTTTTGTCTTACTCCTCCATTTTTGCTGATCTCGTTTTTGCTCTGGATCTAAAGTACTTTGCTCAGTTGGCCTAACTGGGTCTCTGTAGTGCGCTTGTGCTCCATTGCAATCAGCCTGAACTTGTGACTTTGTCCCAGTCCAGTACGACATGACCACATAACCACAGTTGGTGCCTTGTGATTTTTAGGTCGAGCATTCGAGACCTCTTGTATATACTTTAGTATATACTTATATGTGTATGTACTCTGGGGGCTCTGGAGATCAGCCCTAGTACTTGTCTGCTTCCGCTTAAGGACTTTTTTTGCTGTTCAACTGCCTCTATTTAACTGTCTTGATAGAAAACGACCAGCAGAGGTCAGTAAATTACCAGAATTGCTTTCTGCTGATGGACTTTATTTTTTTAATTTTTCTGGCAACTGCCTCTATTTAACTTTCTTGATAGAAAACAACCTGCAGAGGTCAGTAAAATACCGGAATCACTTTAGCATTCTCCAGATTCCAGTCCATAGAAATTGTCTTCCACGAGCACCCGTAGACAGTAATATTTTTTTCAAATCCTATATTTTCAGTAATATGACCACTGAAGGCCCTGATTTTATATTAAAAACAGAGCTTGGACTTTACCATTTCCCACTGAAAGGCAATATTTCTCTCCATGTGTTACCATACCTGGCGTGTCACGCAGTTTGGTGCCTACTTTCCCTCCATGCTAAAGAACAGTAGATGTTTCAGCACCCAGGCTAATGTGTTGCATAGCTAAATACATATAAGGTCCCAAAGGCGAGACCGATTGCATTGCAAATGCTTGTTGGCTCTATTTCCACAAAAATCTTTAAACCTGCATATCGCTGGTTCTACTGATTGGATATTTGTCATTTTGTTCTTTTTTATTTATTAAAAATGACTTTATTATTCTAAAATGGTGTAGGTTCCTTTTGAAGTGTGTTTTTACTGTGGTAATATTTGAAGTGCTGCACTAATACTTTACACATTGCTTCAGAGTTAAGCCTGAATGCTCTGTGCCAAGCTACATTAAAAGCATGCACTTTAAGAAGATGGTCTCATTACAATGTCTAAACAACTGTTACGCCTTACCGAGATGGTGTCCTAGAATGGCAACCAGCAAACGTAAACATATAAACCAAAAGTGGAGCAGGACGAAGGAAAAATCTGACTCTCTTACAACTCATGGGTAACAAAAGTGCACAGTACCACAGCTGTTGAAACAAAAACAGTTATAAGAATACCAATAATAAAAATGAATCAGGATCAAACAATTAACAAGCACTTTTAAAGCTAATAGGTTTTCCCTTTTGGACCTATTGGCTTTACCAATGGTTGTTAGCCATGCTGTACAGCAGCCAGGATGGGAGGAAACACCACAGACGGTGGGGTGGGGTGGGGTGGGGTGGGGAGGAGAAGTAATGGGCAAGAGTGTGTGAGGAGAAGCACACAGAGGATAAAGCAATGGGGGTGTATGGGGTGTGGGGTTAGAAGCAACAGGCAAGAATGGAGGACCCAGGTGGGGAAACAACATGGAGGGTGATGGTGATGAGAAGAAGCAATGGGCGAGTGCAATTTACAGAAGGGAAACCACACTAGAACAAGAGAGGGAAAACACATGTATGAAGTGCTTACACAAAAAGAAAAAAAATAGTTCCCTGAATGTGAGCATGAAAACCAGGCAATCAAACACATTGTAAAGAGGCAATGCTTCATGGGAAGGACAAACAAACGATTAAAGGAAAATCCTTCAAACAAGAAGCAGGAAAATAAGAGTGACAGTAAAGTCAACCAATGGTAAGCAATGGGCGGGCTCCAAACCCCTCTATGTTCTTGGTAAGCATATAATGTGTCTGACAACACACAGGGCCGGCACTGTCTAGCGTGCTCAACCTAAAAATCAGCCATACCAAACAAGCCACAAAATGCCTCCTTCACCCTAAACGTATGGCTCAGATTAGCTGGTGCAGACGTGCCTTCATGCACCTTATGTAGATGGCCCCGTTAAAATGCCTGAACAACTAGAGCCTCTATCTCACTAACATAACAAGTTAGAACGGCCACCAGGAAGTGTAAAGATATAAGCCAAAAGTGGAATCGGAAGAATCAAAAGGCCAACTCTTTAGCAACTCTTGGATGACAAAGGTGCACAGTGAGACACTGGTTAAAACAATACTGATAATAATTAAAATTAATCAGGCCCAAATAATTAAAAATCAGTCCCACTAAAATAAGCAGCTAAAATATTCCCTCTCAGTGAATGTTTGCACGTATTAGTGACTCATGGATTAGCTCATATTTTCTGTTCAAAAACTGATGTTTATTTTGATTAGACGCATAAACCACCTCAGGCTTTATTCAGATTGCGGGTCCTCATTTATTAGCATAGAGACCTACATTCATTAGTAATGAAAATCAGCAGCGTCAACTCTGTTGTTGCACCCTTTCGGTAATTAACATACACCAAAAGAGGTACAACAGGTCACTGGACAGAGGCCAAACTGAACGAGTTTGTGGAGCACCAACTGTGCCTGTCACTTACATCAGTTTCTAATGCAGGTTTTGGAACAGTTTGTTCAGGTGGTTTTAGAGAATTATAATAATGCATATATTTAGAGGAGGTGACTAGCGTTTTAAATCATTATTCTGAATTGCTCGTTCTTATCCATAACTACTCAAATACACAACTCTTAATGCAAGTGAGCACTGAGATATTACCCTGTGAAGCGCCTTCTGACTGTGTGTTTCTTAATTTGACATTCCATCTTCCTTCACAATGTGGGATGAAAAGTGTCCATCATAGCCACAGAACTCGAGTAGTGAGAATAAGTAGAGTTTTCTATTGCTACCATATTCTTTACAGAACACAGATCATTCCCACTTTTCTTTCCTTACAAGGGTATTGTCTTACATATTTAATACATCATAAGTCACAACATCAACAGAGGCACAGTGGCTCTGGATGGCCAATTTCTAGATATTCAGATGGTCAGCTTCAAGTCATGACCATCATAATGAGAATTCTGTGATAGTCTACCAGGTTTCTGTAATTTATTTATCTGCTGTTTTATGGCCCAACACAATAGTTATTGTGCAATGCATGACCTCTTTGCCGCTTATCCTAAACCACGTACATCATTAGAAATTCGCTGAATTAGAATACAAAACCAAGCATTTGGGTTCCCAAAGTCTACAGCCAAAGTAGATCAAGTATGAAGGACATCCAGGACATTTTGGACATTCACTTCAGAAAAGTAAAATCAACGACGAGCCACCATGGCCACAAAGTATCATCACTGCCTAATTTGTGTGAGGGCTACCAGTATTATGCACTGACACAAATTTTTTCCGACCAAGACTTGTTTTTCATCATCAAACTTTGACCCAGGGCAAGAGAGAGATAAGACAGTAAAATAAGAAAGATGGCACAAAAGAAAGACAGGAAACAGTGACAAGGGGAGAAAGCTGTGATGAGAAGCAACCTGCAAGAGTGTGCTAGAGACAGGAAGTTCATGGCGGTGGAGGAAAGAGGCATGAGGTGGAACCAAGGGTTGGCAGTCTTTCTTTCACATACTCCAACATTCAACAGTGCGTGTGGGGGGGCGTGGCTTGACGCCGACAGCAATGGCCGCCTAAAAGGAAAGCTCCGCCAGAGCCGGGGCTCTAAACCCCCACAACATCTGTTAAAAATCCGCCTGGGTGGGATCGGAGCGGCGAGCTGCACGTCGGAGGTCGGGCTGAACCCGAAAATCCCTGAAACAGCCGTTAGCCCCGGGCTGGGAGCCCGCGGGAGCCGAGAGGGCGCGGTGCCGGCGGCGCCTCTGAGTGGGCGCGACCAGGAGGACGCCAAGTGGGCGCGATAGTCGCGCGTTGCCCCTGCAGACGGAGAATAGAGGAGGCGGGGAGTACCGGGGCCGCCACACTCTGTCAGGCGTGAATTGCCGAGACTGCAGGCAAGGTGAGGGCTGAACGGCGCCACGTCGGAGGACCCTAATGGCTGCCTAGGCTGCGGAGTAGGTGGGAGACTTGCGAGGCCCTGCGGTGGCAGAGGACCTCGCACACGGTAAATAGCGGTGCGAGAGGCCTGCGTGGGGCGGCTGCTGCGGTCCATAAGCCGGAGTGAAGCACATCTGAGTGTTGCTGAGCGCAACCAGGGCAACGCGTTGCTCATAATACAGCAGGTGGCCTGTGGCGGGGTCCTGGGAGGCCCGCGCTCACCCTATGCCGGTTTGAAGGTTCTGGAGGTTAGTGCACTACGAGAGCAGGGGAGGCACCTAGGCAAACCGTGGAATGGTGGGACTACAGTGCAGGCTTTTGCGATCCTCCGCCTTTACAACCTGAGGCCCGGACGGCAAGCAACATCGGGGAGGGTGCGAGGCCCTGGTGTGACGGACGCGGCTCACTTGGCGGGCGGCGCGGGCGTAAGTGGCGCACTTCTTGAATCTGTGCTGCGGCGCCCATGGCTGCTCCATCAGAAGGAAACCTATAAACCTATTGTCAGAGCTGGATGCGTGCACACTTCGGGTGCAGCCGCCCGGTGTCTGTACCGGCTGGAACATGTGTGCATGGGAAATGAAGGACTGCACTACATCTGGTGGTCATTATTGAACACATCCTAATCTAGGGAGGAAGCCAAGCCTGATAAAACACGCCTGTAGACGTGAGAGCGAAAGTGAAATCTGGTGGTCAGACTGCGGTAAAACACCTCTCAATCGGACTTGCACGCAGGGATGGGTGGGGTCGCGCCACTGGAGGCACGCAGGTGGCCGACACACCACAACTATGAGACCCAAAAATGGCTCCACGGTTCAATCCAACAAGCAGGACAAATACGCCATTCCCAAACCGACGTCGCAGTCTGACAACGCGCAGGAGGACCGAGAGGGGGAGCCCGAGCCGTCTTTGCAGTCCATAATGGCGGGCATTAAGGGGCTAGGAACCACCCTTGAAACGAAAATGGACAAAATGTCAATTGAAATGTACCTCATGAGGGTAGACATGAATAAAACAACAGAGCGAGTCAAAGAAACTGAATCAAATGTCACGGACCTCCAGACAACTACGAAACGCTTGGAGGAGAGACTGAACGCTCTGACTCACCAACACCGCCAAATGGCACTTAAGCTCGAGGATCAAGAAGGGAGGGCCCGCCGCAGTAACATCAGAGTGGTGGGGTTTCCAGAGGGATTGGAGGGGCCGAGTGTTGACCTCTTCCTGGAGGACCTCATCTTAAACCACCTCAAGCCTAAAAGACTCTCCTCGCTCTTCGCGGTGGAAAGGGCACACAGGGCTCCGGTCCCTAAACCAAAGCCAGGGGCGGCTCCCAGAACGATCATTGCCAAGATCCTGAATTATAGAGACCGGGATGCCATTCTACAGGCTGCAAGGCTCCAGGGGGACGTTCGATACGAGAACGCAACTATCCGGTTTTTCCCGGACTTCACGCTTAAGGTTCAACAGGAGCGGCGGTCATTCGAAGGGGTGAAAGCAACCCTGCGACAGCGTGGGTTCAAGTATATGATGTTCTTCCCTGCGAAGCTTAAAATTCTTGCCGATGGGAAATCACATTTTTTCACCAGCCCTCAGGAGGTACAGGACTGGCTGGAGGGGAAGTCAGACCAGAGGAAGACCTCAAGGGCCACTGCGAGACGGACGGAGCCCGACAATCGAGAGGAAGTGACACCAGGGGAACATGTCGACCCTGGGCTACATACTGCACGCACTTGGAGATCGCGGTCCAGTAGCCCGGGTCGGACACCACCGAAACATAGGACTTCCATACTTCCTTTGGGAGAAGACTCCATAAAACTGTAATGTATAAGTATAGATGTGCTACCCTAAAGGGCAGTAGAAAGTGGGTCCACAGTTTTAAGTAGTAATCGAATAATTTGGTATTACCTCTTGGCAGCGCTGGGGAGGTGCATATCTACGCTCCTGGCCTATTGCACATAGCGGTGGGTGGGGTGCGTTCCTTACTAATATGACCAGTGCTGTCGGGGTGAGGGCCGCTGCTGTTGATCTCGTGTTTTGCAACTATTTCAGTGAAATAGGGGGGGACTCGGGCGGCCAAGGTCGGCTACTGCCCACTTCCCCAGGACATAGTTTTTCATTCATTGGGGCGATAGGCACTCTGCTGGTTGGGGATGTGGGTAGTTTTGAACCTACGTAGCAGGGTAGCAGGGAGGGGGGGTGGAACATCGGAGTTGGTACAATTGTGGTTTATAATTTGTGGGCTGTTGGTTGTGGGGGGGCAGGAGGAGGGGGAAGTTATTGTTGGTCATGCAACCTTAGAGTGTTCGTAACAGGGTCGGTCGGCATCGTACATGAATGGTCCCTGAAGAGCTGTTTTCCCATCAGACATGCAGTGGGACAAAAGCCTTAAACTTATAAGCTGGAACGTTAATGGGTTGGGTGACAAAATGAAAAGAAGTATTGTGCTGCAACACCTCAAAAGGCACACCCCGGACACTGCAAGAAACACACTTAATCGGCAATACATGTAAAGCACTCAACAGGTGGGGCTACAAAATGGTGACACATGCAGGGTTCACGACGGTGTCCAGGGGAGTGGGGATCCTTTTGCGACACACCTTCCCCTTCGATGCTCAGCGAACGTGGGCAGATCCGCTGGGGCGCTTCGCGGCGGTCGCGGGGCGGTGGGAGGGACGCACACTCACACTAGTGGCGGCATACATTCCCCCTGGTTTACAAGCCCAATCCTATAAAGACCTCGGCGCCTTTCTACTCGGACTACCTGAGGGACACATCGTGATTGGGGGGGATTTTAACGCCGTTGTATCAGGGGCGCTGGATAGGCATCCGCCACGAGAGATAGGACCGGGGCAGCAGTGGCTCCCTAATTTCCTTGAAGCCTTTGGCCTTGTCGACCTCTGGAGGAAGCGACATCCCACTTGCAGAGAGTACACGTTCTTGTCGGGAGCCCACCGTACCCTCTCTAGAATCGACTACATCCTATCTCCCGTACAGACAGACATGACCACAGCAGACATTAGGCACTTACCGAGAGGTATCTCTGATCACTCGCCAATATGGGTCCACCTGACGATTGGGGACAAAAGAGTTGGAGGCATAGCACCAATAAATCCCTGGTATCTGAAAGGTCAAGAGACCAGAGACGCAATGGTGAAGGTAATTGAACAATACTTCCTCGACAACGAGGGCACGGTGGATTCCCCTACTACTTTGTGGGAGGCATTTAAGACGGTGCTCGGGGACAGGCCATCTCAGCAGTCGCAGGCAGACGTAAAGATAATGAAAAGCAGTTGACCGATGTCGAACGCGACATCGCTCGGCTGGAGGAGCGAGCTGGGCATGACCCTGACGACGACATCTCCCATCAATTGCAAATAAGAGCGGCAGAATATAAAGCAATTGCTACAGACGCTGCAAAAACCCTAGCACGTGACAGGGATGGACGGATTTATGACCAAGGTGACAAGGCGGGCAAGCTGATAGCCTGGTTAGATAAAAAAGAGAGGGCGCAAAGAGTGGTGCCGGAGCTAAAAAGCACTTCGGGTGTCGTCCTCACTGAACCCCACGACATAGCTAGAGAATTCGCTATACACTTTGAGAGGGTGTACTGGAGAGACTCTGAGTTCACAGAGAGCGACTCCTCAGATTTTTTGGCAGACATTAAGCTGCACACCCTCACTGATCAAGATCGTGAAAAGATGGAGGAGGATCTCACGACGGATGAACTAGCTAGGGCAATAGGGGATCTTAAGGTGGGCAAAGCGCTAGGTCCCAACGGCCTCCCAATTGAGCTGTACAAGCTCAAGCCAGATAAGCTAGTGCCTCATTTGAAGGCCATGTACTATGACAGTAAGGATATAGGTAAACTGCCCAGGGATCAGCGCATAGCAACACTGGTCACCATTCCCAAACCAGGGAAGCCGAGAGATGAATGTACATCTTACAGACCAATATCCCTCCTCAATGCAGAACCTAAGATACTGGCCAAACTGTTAGCAAACAGACTCCGGCTTATCATAACTAAGCTAGTACACCCTGACCAATCGGGATTCATACCCCATCGAAATATGGCCCTCAATCTGCGGCGCCTTCATGGAATGCTGGGGTGCTGCCCCGGAATCCAGGAGGATGCAATAGTGGTCTCGCTGGACGCCACCATGGCATTTGACACCCTTGAATGGGCCTACCTCTTTGCAGTGCTTAAAAAGATGGGCTTCGCCCCCAAATTTATAGGGTGGGTACGCCTTCTATATGCTGAACCGTTAGCACAAGTGACGGTCAATAATAAAATGTCGGAAGTGTTCCCACTGGGCAGAGGCACCAGGCAGGGATGTCCTCTGTCGCCGCTATTGTTCGCCCTCTCCCTTGAACCGCTTGCAGCATGGATACGAAGTGATGTCTCTATCCGTGGACTCCGTTGGACCGAGGGTTGGGAGGATAGAATTTCGCTGTACGCTGACGATATCCTCCTCTATCTTTCATCCCCTGCGCGTTCATTGAGAGTGGTGCTAGATATTTTTGCCAGTTTCGGACGAAACTCAGGTTTCCGAATTAACTGGAGCAAGTCGACGCTCTATGTGCTCCACGGAAACGCTCCCTCCCTTCCTAGAGACTGCACGATACAGGTAGCGGTAGACGGATTTAGATATCTTGGCATATTTATAACCACCGATGCCAGGACTAGATATGAGCGAAACCTGGCTCCTCCCTTGCAGAGGCTTCGAAGGGATGTGGATGTCTGGAGGAAGTTGCCTCTGTCCCTGCTCGGGAGAGCAGAGCTGTTTAAAATGATGGCATTGCCTAGATTCTTATATGCCCTCCAGAATTACCCTGACTTGGTGCCTCATGCGTTCTTTAAGGAGGTCGAGTCCTTGCAGAGAGAGCTACTGTGGGATGGGAGACCGCGCATAGCACTCGGTAGGCTTACGCTCGGATGGTACGATGGGGGTATTGCCCTACCAGACATCAGAAAATACTATTGGGCAGCGCAGCTGGCTGCAATTAATCAATGCCAATACGGCAGTGGGGATGACCCAGCATACTGAATGGATAGGTGGTTACTGCCTGGTGGCGACTTCACAAGAGCACTTTACTCTAGACCAGCCAGGTTCACGCTCACAGGCCCCAAGAAACACGCGGTACAGGTATGGCACGTGGCCAATAGAGCTCTGGGATGGGCCAATAAGCTCACGATGGCCACCCCCCTATGGGATACAGAACGGCTGGGAACTTTGGGGCGAACTAAAGGGTTTGACAAATGGGACCTCATAGGTATTTCGCATATAAGGGACCTTTGGGGGCGGAATGGAGTGGAAACGTTCACTGCACTACAACAGACATACGATATGGCTGAATCAGAGCATTTTCGATATGTGCAGATTAAGCACTCTTTACAGACCAACATCCCAACAGGTACGGAGCTGCCCGAGGCATCCCCACTAGAGGACAGATTGCTTGACGGGCATTTACCAGAAAAATGCATATCCCTCACATATAAAAAGCTCATTCACCACACCCCTGATCCCCTTACTGCACTTAGAGAGAAATGGGTAAGAGATGGTCTGGAAATTGATGATGAAGAATGGCAGGAAGCACTTTCCTCACCAAAAGAAGTGGCCATATCGGCAAAACTAAAACTGGTACAACTGAAGATTCTACACAGGGTTTACCTCTCAGGGAAGCAACTACTGCTCAAGGGCAAAAGCGTTGATGGGCTGTGTAGAAGGAGATGTGGGATGGAGGGTGCGTTCCTACACGTTCTCTGGGAGTGCCCACTAATTCAAGACTACTGGCAGAAAATCCTGAAATGTATGAGCACGGTTTGGGGGGTGCCTTTGCTGCCCGAAGCCAAGAGATGCCTGTTGAACATTTGGGAGCCCACAGACTTAAATGTGAATGGGGGGATATGGGCCACTCTTGGGCAGATGATTGCTAAGCGCAATATAGCGCAGTCATGGGGAGCCGCTGCGCCACCGACATTGAAGAAATGGAAAGAGGACATGGATTGGTGTATGGTGTGAGAGAAAACAGTCTATGTAGCGAGGGGGTGTCCTAAGAAATGGATAGCAATTTGGACTAAATGGAATGTTTATCGGGGGGGGACTGTGTGCACCCCCATCTATCACATCCCCTGATGACCACTGTATGGTGTAAACCTGACTGCATGTACTGTAAATGTAAAATCCATGACGAAAGTAATATACCGATGCCTATAAAGAACCGCTACTATGGTAATGTACGAAACACATATCTGTACAGCATGACCACTGTTTTAAGTTCAATAAACAGAATTATAAAAAGAAAATTAAAAAAACAGTGCGTGTGGCTCCCAAGTAAACGTTTGGGCCCTGCACTTATATTACTTGTTCATTTATTACATATTAAGCATTGTGTACAAAGATATAGTGTTCCAGCAAATCCTCAAGTGCTGTTGGTCCTCTTCCCTTCACCCCACCGGTGCAGTCATCATGTTATAGAACAACATCAAACAGGAGTGCAGCAATTTCTTTTGAAAACAAATTCATGTATATTCATTCATAAATATTCATTCTGTGCTTTGCACACCTGGGGCTCTATTATGTAAAAGGCGCACTTTCCCTGTTTGCTCCCCGGCGCACCTTAAAACAGGTGCGCCGGGCACAAACAGGGAAAGTGTGCCCTATTACATGGAATGTGCTGCCGCCAGGGCAACCGTAAACTTGTGCTGCCCTGGGGGCAGCTCATTCAAGTGAAATAAGGAGCGTCTTTGAAGCAGCTGTTCAGTGTATCACTGTGCAGGCGGCAACCCGCCAGCACTTTTAAAGAGGAATCGAGATCCCCTTGCAGGTACGTGCACACACTGACTGCACCCGCCTTCAAGGGGATGTCTGGGGAGTCCATGGGACACCCTTTCCCCCGGCAGTGGGCTGCAATCAGAGGGTGTACTGACAGTGCGCCCCCTTTTAGGGGGTGCACTCTCAGTGAGCCTCCTGAGAGCTTCTTTGCCTCTGCACCCGCGTCTGTACTACAGCACCGGCACAGAAGCAAAGGGATTCCCTCATTTGCATGGGGACTGTGCCCCATGCAAATGTGGGAACGCCCCCTGAAGATAGCGCTTCAACAGAAGAACTCCCCCGATCCGTAGTTTTGGACATGGATTGTAGTACTGAGTATCGACATGAAGAATATCAACGTGGAAGAATATAGAATATCAAGGGACAAAATATCGAAAGGCAAGTGCATGTTTTGCAGAATAGATTTACTATTCCTAACTCCGCATCTTCGTAGTTTGAAGATAAATGCATTACGTAGCTACATATATGTGGAGTTCAGTAGAGAAAATCTGACCTTACTTACCTGTCGTTTTTTTTCCTATTCTTGGAACTTTGGTACCATCAATATTCTGACTTCAATATTTAGTATGCACACCTTGGCTATCAACCAATAAAAGGCACGCTCAATCATCGGCATTATTTCCATAACTATAAACGGGCATTGTCTTAGCATAAACTATTACATTCTACACAAAATACAAAAGTTCAGATGGAAGGGCTTGCATTTTGCATTGTATGCTGTTTGGAGTGCATCCTCTGCGCCGACCCCACTCCTAAAGGTGTAGCTCGCCCCATCTGGTAGAGCATGTCCTCTGTACTCAAAGCAAAGGCCACTCATAATTCTTTTCTGCATTGCTGAGCACAGCGAACAAAGAGGTGCACCCGTGGATACTAACAACCAAAACATAGTCCGGGAACGCTTGCAGTTTTGCATTCGTGCTACTGCACTTTAGCTGGGATTTACTGCGGCTTCCCTGTGCTTTTTTCTGTCTCCACCTCATTGTGTTCATCCAATTAAAGCCAATTCCTGCATCTGAGAACAGTACACTGCCGTCTGAAACTAGTGGTGAGGGTCTCTAGTGTGTTGATCTACATTGTGCTATCGTGAACAGTAGATGACTGTCTCTTCCACATGAATGGGGTGTTTGTAGCACATCTTGTTTACAAAGTGGATTTCCTTTTTCTGTCTCATCAAAACATCAATTCACTAAAACAAAGACTGATGAAAGCTGCATAATGCTGCACTGCATTAATATTCATGAAGCTGCCTGTGTGCAAACTGTGCTATTGAAATAGATTGTAAATTGTAATTGCAATTGAAATTTGTATTTATATAGTGCTTCCTACTCCTGACGAGGTCTTGAAGCGCTTTTTCAGTGAGTACCACACTACTCTGGAACCCAAGATGGATTAGTGGTAGATTAGTAGAGAAACAAGCATTTGCAATGCAATCGGTCTCGCATTTGAGAGTTTGAGCTATTGGCATTGTAATGACAATGACTTGTTTTTATGTGTTTTGAAAATCTGCAAGCAGTGCGTAAACACGTACTTTAAACTTATAGTCTTTGCTTACGAGAAGCAAGGCTGGCAGTAAAAGAGAAGCAGTTACTGCCAGCCTTGCTTCTCCTAAGCAACAACTATAAGTACAAAGTGCGTGTTTACACACTGCTTGCAGATTTTCAAAACACAGATATAGGAGGCCCTGTCATTTACAATGCCAAAAGCTCAAACTCTCATAAATGCGAGACCGATTGCATTGCAAATGCTTGTTTTAAATTGTACGGCAACAGTTTGACAGCACTGACTCAGAGGCTCTCCTAATAAAGTCTGAAGGGAATAGCCTAGGCAGGATTGTAGACTTAACACAGTGATGTTGTCAAGATGAAACATTGATATTTAGCTGGGAAACTGGGGCAAAATGAAAGTTTGGGGACATTTACAAGTTATTTGAGTTTGTGTTAACTCTGGCTTCCACATATTGCGAATAGCACAGCAACAGCCTAACTTACAATGTTTTAGACCGGCACATGGACGGCTAATGCTGGCACCTTTGTGTCTGCCTAGAGCCTGGTGCACCAAGCACTAGACTGTACACAAGATGCTTGATGCACAGTGCACGGGCTGCTGTGCAATCCCAGCCTCGATGCAGCATCTGTTCAAAATATTGAGAGGGGCCAGGAATGTTACATGACTTTATATGGAGGTTTTCAAGGAACTTTCAAAGGTTCCCATGATGAGAAATGGACGGCTGATAGCTTCCAATCCAACCTTAACTCTTCTTTAACTACATTTTTGAGTGAATACTCATGAATTATAGTATTTTACTTCAGTGAAATACCTTATGGGAAATAGTACTGAGAGAATTGGACAGTTCTTTTTCCCTCCTCAAGTTCCCATTTCTTTGAGATAACTGAGCCTATCGTGTCCCTGATTATGTACTTATGAACTCATGAGCATCGGTTAATAACCACCAAGTTAACATTTTGGGGCACAATGTTCACGGTTCTGAGCTTAATATTATTTTCACCAAGTCTGGTGTTCTAGAGTTGGAATAAATAGTGCCCCCCTTTAACACAGAAATACTCACAGAACAATGTTCAGTGCAAGAGGGGGAAATGTGTCCACTGCTACATATTTTAACAAGCCTTTGCAATGCAATAGGTCTCGCATTTGTGGGAGTTTAAGCTATTGGCATTGTAAATGACAATGCCTTTTATGTATGTTTTAAAAAACAACACGTAAATAAAAGGCATTGTCAGTTACAATGCCAACAGCTCAAACTCTCGCAATTGCGAGACCTATTGCATTGCAAATGCTTGTTCTTTATGCTTGGAAGACCAAGCATATCACAAAACAGTTACCCCTGGTACAACTCTAATAAAACAAGAATGCTGCCGGAGCTTCTACTGCTGCCGCCGGGAGACAGATGGCCCATAAAGACGGGTCCCTTCAGCCCTCTGTTCTAAACACAAAGAGGAAAGGAAGGCGGAGGTGCGGCTGTGGGAGCCCGATCTGACACCGGACTCAAGCTGGGCTGCTGCTGCAGAGTCAAGAAGGAGGCCCGCACCCGCCGCAGCTAAGGCGGAATGACATCTGCTTTAGGGAAAGTAAAGAAATAGAAAAAAATTAATTTGTTTTTCATTTCTTTGCTGCTGAAGCAATCGCAGCAACCGCGTTTTAGCTTTAAATGGTTAAAGCTAAAGCGTGGCTGACCGCATTGTAACAGAAAGTAAATACATTTAAAAACAAGCATTTGCAATGCAATAGGTTTCGCATTTACGTGAGATTGAGCTATTGACATTGTAAATGACAATGCCTTTTATTTTTGTTTTCCTTTTTTAAAACATAAATAAAAGGCATTGGGCCATATGTAGGTAAATAATATTTACCGAATCTTAAATACCGAATTTTACCAATTCGGTATTTATGAATCGGTAAATGTAATGTAGTTAAACAATCGGTAATTATTACCGATTCGGTAAATATCGGTATTTAAGAATCAGTATTTACCGAATCGGTATTAATGCATCCCTTCCCATTCATTCCTATGGGCCTGGAGGCCCATAGGAATGAATAGGAAGCCAGTTACCATTACCGATTCGGTAAATACCGAATCGGTAATAGGGGAGGCATTATCATGGGTGGCAGGGTGTCACATTGACACCCTGTTGCACCCCTGATTCGTGCATGTGTGCACATGTGGCACACATACATGCCCTAAGGGCATGTAGTCTGCCACATTGCACTTTTCAAATAGCACAATAATGCTTTTTGAAAGGTATTCGTCATTTACCATCAACTTGTAGTTGGTGGTACATAACGAATCCAGACACCAATGATGCACTCACTTGAGTGCCCCCTACATAGCATTTCTGGATTCGGTATTTACCGAATCGGTATTTTACCGATTTCTTAATTTCCGATTCGGTAAATACCGAATCCAGAAATCAGCCCCCTACATCGCAAATGCCTAAATACCGGTCGGTAACGGGATATTTACCGAATTTCGGCCGTTACCGACCGGTATTTGGCTTCCTACATGAGGCCCATTGTCATTTATTAGGTCTCGCCTGACCCAGCGCATGCGCTGGTCTGGCGAGACTTTTTGAGAGGGCTCCAAAAAGTGCTACCAGGCCAGCCTAGACCTACAGTGCATGTGCGCGGCCGCGCGCGCCACGCTTGACGCAAGTACTTTCACTTTCGCGGCCGCACGACCACTTGGCATAGCCAATAGGTCTCGCTTTTGGGACCTTATAAGTATTTAGTTATGCAACTGTTGCATGGCTAAACACTTATAAGGACCCAAAGGCGAGACCTATTGGCTATGCCAATGCTTGTTTACAATGCCAATAACTTAAACTTGCATACATGCGAGACCTATTGCAATGCCAATGCTTGTTATGGGAGACTGAAGGCACAGGAAAAAGTAATGTGGTAACAATGGTGTTCTACCCAGGTGGCAGTTCTAGGCAGCATTTGAACTGATTTAAAAACCAACAACTTCTGATCCCTAGAGCAAGTCGTGGTTCCAACTTGCGTTGTAATGGCATGCATTGTTACAACGCGGTTGTTGTAATTACCTCGTTGTAATGGCACGCATTGTGTTGCATGCGGTGTAAACGAGGTTTTCCCTGCAGGCTAGACGCAACTGACAAATCTTAAATTCACTGGGCCCCTACGACCACTGTGCCCAGGTGCCACTGCACCTGCTACACCTTTGATAGCTATGCCCCTGAGAAGTGGTGCAGATGCCAGCTCCAGCAGTCTTCAGAGCCACATTGCTTCATAGCTCTGCCGCATGCTTTGACAGTCATTCCTCAAAGTAGTTTTTACAGGTGGCAAACGGCTTTCAGTTTGTTTTGGACATATGAGGATTTGGTGCATGGTAAACTACATTCTAGCATAAAAAAATGCATGTCGCCTTGAGCGTGAAAGCGGCTTTTACTTTTAGCAGATGGGGTTTTCATGAAAAATAAGCATTTTTCTTTTATGTGGCTCCTCTGCATTACTCTATGCAGTCTCTATGCAGCCCTGTCCCCTAAAGGCGAGTCACTGTACAGCACCCACGCATACCTACGCGAGGCAGATGAGAAAGGTTGTAGTACTGATACCCAGTGGCTCGTCAGCGTGTGGCTGAGGTTTTGGGAAGTGCTTGCTGTGGTTGTGTGCATGTGTTGGTGAATGACGGTACAGCTGTGTAGGGCATGGGTTTCTGCACCGGTTTAAGTGCCATGGCAGCTGCGTGTAGGTCTGTGCCCAAGAGATTAGGACATGGTCGTATGTGAGGACGGGTGTGAGGGCTGAGTGGCATGGTAGTTGTGTGCAGGTGTCAAGGTGCATTAGGTGCAAACGGTAAACACTGCTCTGGCTCCTAGGCAGCGTGCCAGGGCAAGCGACTGTGTGCAGAGACACAGGCCGTTTGCCATGAGTGTTCTTTGTAGCCACAGTGTGCCATGGCAGGCGGCTGTGTGCCAGTGCACGAGCTGTGTACCAAAGCACAGGTGTGTTCACACACGTTTGCATAACCGCACGGTGACAGGCAGGCGCTTCTGTGTAAGGCCTTGAGCTGTGTGTCGGGGCAAGCGCTTGTGTGAAAGAACATAAGCTGTATGCCATAGGCAGGGCTTGTGCGGGCCTAAGTGAAACAGCAGGAAATGTGTGTGAAGAGCAATATGAAAGGAAGAATGAAGCATCCATGCTCTATTGATAACAGCAGAAAATAAAACACTGTAAATTAAGTCAATAAATAAAATAATGTGGTCAAGTAGCACGAATGGTATATCAAATAATGTGGTCAAGTAGCACGAGGGGAATTCAGTGTGGAACAGTGGCGCGTGTGCGTAAGCGGCTGCACGGCTTTCTTTGCTGAACACGGCGCACAGGGGGGAGAGCAAGCGTAGGAAGGCACTTAATAAAAATAAATAAGCAAAATAACATGGGCATGCAATACGAAGGGTATGGATGTGCGGGAGGGGCGAACAATGATGCGTGCGAGTAAGTGACAGCACAGCTTTTTTTAATCACCACAGTGCACAGGGAGAAGAACGGAACACGCTGAGCAAAGAAAACCCTTCGCAAAATTTGCACTAACACAAGGGTACAATCAATTCAGTGGTCGCCTTGCGGGCGTTCGTGTGGGGGAGGGGGGAGGACAGAGCGTATTTAAAATGTATAGCAGGACACTCCAGTTAAAAAAATAACAAGCGGGCACAATTGTCCCTAAAGCTTCGAAAGTGAAAGCGCACACAGCGCGCTGAATGTAAACAAAGCACGTCACCCTGCCTCAAGTAGGACAAACTCAATAAAGAAAATAGTGCTTACAACACTGAAATAACACATACCACGTAAGAACAGAAGTAAAGGGGCCAGTAGCCAGGGAGGATACGAATGACGACATGGCTGTACTAAGGAGGGACTAACAAGCCTATTAAAGAATCAGATGGCAGCATTTACAGAGGACAAAGACACAAGCCAATGAAAAATATGGGCAGGGGGGCGTGGCCAAGTAAGATGGCTGACTGGTAGTGCACCGAGTCAGCTCCGGCCCCACGGACTCCTGTGAGCAGCTAAACTGGGGCTCTAGACTGGCGCTTTTTGTGGTGAACACTCGCGGGGTGCCTGTGACGAAGAATGGCCCGGAAGCGAAGATGAATCGGCTCCGCTGCGGCTAGGTGGCGAGCAATGTCCCGGGAGCGAGGTCCCAGCAAAATGGCGGCGGACAGCCACGATCGCTCGCCGAGCGGCGATTCCCCAGACTCCAGAGAGTGATCAGAGGCTGGTCGCGGTGACCGCACAGCGGGAGAAGAACACCGCGGTGAGGGGGAGAGGCGGTGCCGGACCCCGCTGACACCGGTGAGCGGACCAGCGCATGGGGACACTTCCCGGTGGGACGTCCGTGAGGAGGCGGTGACTGCGGCCCTCCCGGAGCCCGTGAAGAAGGTCGGTGGGCCAGCAGGAGACAAGTGGTCCGCTCTAGGGGAGATCGCGCCAGGCGGAGGGGAGCGGGGGCGCGGGGGGCAATCACCGCGCGCCCCGGTGGGAGACGATGCCTGACTCCAAGATGGCGGCCAAGTGGGACACCTGCCGGCGCTGGGACCGGAGGAGCATCCACGGCACTGACAGGGACTCTCTGGGGCACAGCACGGGGGCCTGCCTGAGTGCCTGAACGAAGCCGGGTCGGTCCCTGCTCTGGTCTCCGAGCTCCCGGTGACTGAGACGCGGCGGCCGGGCGCGAAGAGGCCAGAGAACCGGTGGAGGCGACGCCGTGAGGCACGGAGGGGGCGGTCTGATGGGGAAGTCGTCCCGTGCGCCCCCGACGAAGAAGGCACCAAAGCCTCAGGAAAACCAAGTGGCGAAGTACTTCCAGGCGCGCTCCAACGCTGCGGACGAAGGTGGGCCAGGCGGAGGGGAGGACATGGCCTTGACGAAGGACGACCTGGTGGCTACGCTCCGGGACTTCAAGAGGGAGCTATGTGGTGAACTCAAACGGGACCTCCACGCCAGCCTGGACCAACTGCGGGGGGACCTCACGGAGAAGCTTGGCGATTTGCGCAGAGATGTGGACGCCGTGGGGTCGCGAACCCTGGAGGTGGAGGAAAAGGTGCAATCCCTGGAAAATGCAGCTCAGGCTTCCCGGTCGGAGTGTGCGGAGCTTCGCGCTCAGCTGGCGCAAGCTGCCCTGAAGCTGGAGGACTTGGAGGACCGTTCCCGGAGGGAGAATATACGGGTGAGAGACTTGGAAGAAGGCGCAGAAGGTCCGGACCTGGAGGCGTTCGTCATAGGCCTCTTTGGAGAGGTGGTAAACAGGCCAGACCTCAACATCAAAGTGGATCGGGTGCACAGGGTCGGACCACCGGGCCATGGCGACCGCCGGAGGCCGAGGGATGTCTTGGCAAAGCTGCACGCCTTCCCGGTCAAGGAAGCCATCCTGGAAGCGGCCAGGAAGAAGAAGGACGTCTCGTTCCAGGGCCACGGTTGCTCTCTGTACCAGGACTTGTCGCAGGCCACTCTTGTTCGGAGGCAGCAGCTCCGCCCGGTGACCAGCAAACTTAGAGAGGACAATGTGCGCTACCGTTGGACCTATCCCTTTGGACTCAGCTTCGAATGGAAAAATAAAAGACACCATATCACGGCCTTGGGAGAAGGGCTGCGTATCCTGGACCTCCCGTCGGCACCGGAGGAGAGGGGTGGCCCGGGGCCGTCCGGTACAGTGGCGGCCGGCTCGCAGGGGGTGCAGTGGCGCAGGGCGCAACGCCAACGAGGAGGTCCTCACCGTGAGTAATGGTCGCGAGGTGGAAGTCCGGGACTCTCCGGGATGCAGTTCTAGAGCCGCCGCGGGGGGCCCTCAGGCCGGGAGGGCCCCGGGAGCCCGAGCGGCGCAGCCAGGTGGCTGGCAACGAGTCTGTGACGGCCCAGCGGAGAAGGAGGCAGCAATCTCCGCAGAGACATTGCGGCTACATAGACACTGAGGTTTTTGTTTTTCTCTATGAGCCCTTTGTTTGGCCCACATGTTGTTGATGCTCTGCCGGTTGCGGAGCAAGTTGATGAGGTTAGGAGTTCGATGGGGCGGGGTCTTGGTTACTTTCCCTGGAATTACCCCGGGTATGTGGGGTTCCATGGTTGGGTGCTTGTGGGGGGGGGGATACGGGAGGGGGGGGGGGGTGCGAGGGGGTCGGGTGGGGGGGAGATGGTACCAGAGGTAGGCTGCAACGAAGTCGTGGGGGGAGACCGGGGAGAGACAGTGAGAAGTTAGGAAGGGGTCCCGGGGGGGGTGGAGAACAGGCGCTGAGGTCTGGCATCGGCGGATCTTACAACACGGGGTGGAGAGGGGGGTCTACACTTACTTAAGATGGTGACGTGGGCTACATGGAACGTGAAGGGCCTGAACTCGCCCCAGAAGAGGCAGCAGGTCCTGAAGTACATCGTGGATAGGCAGGTCAAGGTAGTTGCGCTGCAGGAAACGCACCTTACAAGGGAGGATGTGGGTAGACTCAAGCATAGGGCTTTCCCACAGATTTTTCACTCAGCGGCCGCCACCAAACATAATGGAGTGGCGATATTGTTCCACAGCTCGATGCCCTTCCAGGTAGTGGACTCACAGAGAGATAGGGAGGGGAGATGGCTCATGCTCAAGGGGCGGCTTCAGGGCCAACTGTGCACCATCGCGGCCGTGTATGCTCCGAACACGGGACAGGCGGTGTTCACAGCACGCATGTTGGGGTCCCTGGGCGGGTTCGCAGAGGGCCCCATCATTCTGTTGGGGGACTTTAATTGCCTGGGGGATGGTGCCCTGGACGGTTCTCACGTGGCGGGGGCGAGATCATCCGTATTCTCCAAACGAGTCAAGGACCGCTTCGATTCACTCGGGCTGCGGGATGGGTGGCGGGCTCTTCATGAGACGGCAAAAGACTACACTTTCTACTCCCATGTCCACCGAACCTACACTAGAATAGACTACATCTTCATTAGTCAGGCATTAGTGGGGAAGGCGACGGGGCGCAGATTCTCCCCCTTTCGGTCTCAGACCACGGGATGGTCTTGTTGGAGCTTCAGTGGGGGGAGCGGAGTCGTGGCAGATGGTACTTTCCGGGGGCCCTCCTGCGCGACCAAGTGCGGAGAGTGGAACTGACCGCGGCCATAGGGGAATACTTCCAGGACAACCCACCTGCCGACACCTCGCATCAAAATACTTGGGACGCCTTCAAGGCGGTGATGAGGGGCAAGTGTATCCAATTACAGGCGTCGCTGCGGCGACAACAAGCATTGGAACGGGAGACACTGGAGGAGGAACTCAAGGGGTTGGAGGGTAGGCACAAAGATAAACCCACTCGCGATCTGCAGCGGCAACTCACGGCGGTGAGGGGTAAATTGCGGGCGATTTATAGCGCCAGGGCAGAATATACCTTACTGAGGCTGCGCCGCGCGGGGTATGAACAGGGGGACAAGGTGGGTTCTCAGTTGGCCCGAAAGCTCCGCATTCAGCGGGCAAAATCCTATGTGGAAGGCATTCGGGTTGGGCCAGACCTAGTCACGCACGAGGAGGCGGCGAAGACCAGAGCCTTTAGGGATTTCTATGGTGAGCTGTATGGGGGGAACCCGCTGGCGCACGACGCGCAAACGGCTTATCTCGATGGGGTGGAATGCCCCCAGCTGTCGGCGCTGGATCGGGACAGGCTGGACGAACCTATCTCTGTGGAGGAGGTGCGAAGTGCCATAAAGCGTCTCAAGTTCCACAAGGCACCTGGGCCCGACGGCTATACCGCCCACTTTTACAAACACTTTGTAGATGAGCTCGCCCCGCATCTGACGGCTCTATTTAGAGCGGTGGCGAAGGAGGCGAGAGTGTCCCAATCAATGGCAGAGGCGGTGATCACGGTCCTGCCTAAACCGGGCAAGGACCCTCTGGTGTGTGCATCATACCGCCCCATAGCACTTCTGAACCTAGATGCTAAGCTTTACTCCATGATCCTAGCTAGTCGCCTGGATGACCTGCTGCCCCGATTGATCCATCCGGATCAGTCGGGCTTCATTAAAGGGCGTCAGACGCACGATAATATACGGCGTACCATCCACCTTGTCGAGAAATCATCCAGATTTAAGATTCCAGCGGTGCTAGTGGGTTTGGACGCTGAAAAAGCGTTCGACCGCGTAGATTGGCCCTTCCTCTTCTTAACCCTGCGAAAATTTGGATTCGGGGACGCTTTCATGGAGATGGTGCGAGCCAACTACAGCCATCCCTCCGCGAGAGTGGTGGTCAACGGGACACCCTCCGCGCCCTTCCAGCTGGCTAGAGGTACTAGACAGGGGTGCCCGCTGTCCCCTCTGCTTTTCGCCCTCAGCATAGAGCCACTAGCCATCCGGGTGAGGGAGAATGCTTCCATTAAAGGGATCCGATTTGGAGGGGAGGACCACAAAATCTCCCTCTTCGCGGATGATATTCTGCTGACTCTGGGGGAGCCGCATGTCTCTCTACCCGCGGTGCAGGAGGAATTGAGAGACTTTGAGAGAGTGGCAGGGTTCAAGGTCAACATGACCAAATCCTACATACTCAATCTCACACTCTCGAGAGCGGAGGTGGCCTCGATCAAGTCCCAGACGACGCTCTCATGGGCCCAACACTCACTACAATATCTAGGGGTGCAGCTGACACCGACGGTTTCGGGACTATATGGGGCCAACTACGCCTCAGTATTGCCACACTTGCGGCAGGAGTTGCGGCGGTGGACGCCCTTATACATATCTTGGCTGGGGCGAATCAATGCGGTAAAGATGATGGTACTGCCCCGGATCCTTTACTTGTTTCAGGCCTTGCCGATCCCGCTGGAGAAGGCATTCCTTCCGCAGCTGAAGACGTTGATTACTCAGTTTGTATGGCAGGGAGGGAGGGCCAGGCTCCCTTTCACGGTGCTTCGGAAACGCAGGGCGGATGGAGGGATGGGGCTGCCGGACTTTGAGCTATACTATCAAGCGGCCCAATTGCGGGTCGTGCTGGAATGGACGGTGCGGGAATCGGAGAAGCATTGGCTTCATATGGACCGTGCGATAGCCGGCAGGTCCATCTGGGACCTGCTGTGGAAACCAAGGGGAGATAGACCGCCGAATGCATATCTTAGCACGCCAACGCGCACTACATTGGAGGTTTGGGATAGAGTCACGCGGAGGGAGGGGTGGACGACGTTCCCTTCACCTTACACCCCGATACACTTCAATCCGGCTTTCGCCCCAGCCAGTGAGGAGGGTCCCTTTGATGGGTGGCGAGAGGGAGGGTGTCTGAAGCTGGCGGATCTTTTCGATAGGGGGGAGTTCCGCTCATTCCAGGACTGTAAGAGTGAATTTGAGGTCCCCAACAGTGAGCAGTTCCATTATTTGCAGCTCAAACACTGGGCCACGGCGCCGCAGTACAGGGAGGCGGGCTGCCGGAGCCTTACGGAGGTGGAGAAACTGGTATTGTCACGGGCGGGCTCAATGAAGGGGGCGATTTCGTCTCTATATGAGATACTGCTGACTACACTACACACACCCAGGGCCAGGCATATGGAATTCTGGGAGCGTCTCCTGGGGAGGGAGGTCACTGAGGATGAGTGGAGGGGCCTGTGGCGGGACATTCCTAGGCATAACTTGTCGGTAGGCTTGAGGGAAGCTCACTACAAGACCATCTTTGATTGGTACCTATACCCCACTAAATTGGCTAGGATCTTCCCGGGGACCTCTGCACTCTGCTGGCGGGGATGCGGTCTCCTCGGGGATTTCAAACATATCTGGTGGGACTGCCCTAGTATTCAACCTTTATGGGCTGAAATTTTAGCGCAGATTAAAGAGATTTTGGGCTTTGAACCGCCCGGGGACCTTGCTCATGTCATCCTGGGTCTTCGGGGAGAGGACTGGGAGGAAGTGTCCAGGGGGGATAAAGCTATATGGTGGCTCTGCGTGGGGGCAGCTAAACTCACGGTGGCAGCGGCATGGAAGAAACAGGCTGCTCCCGCTCTGTCCCTGTGGCATGCCCGCCTGTGGCGCTTGCTTTCGATGGAGCGCTTGGCGCTGTGCTTTAGGGATGATCCCACGGCCTTTGAGGAGTCTTGGGGATCGTTACTGACCTTCTTGTCTAGGGGCCTCCCGTCAGCCGTCATCCCGCCCGCGTGGCGGAAGATGCGTCTCTTCCGGACCTGGCTCTCCACAGACTGAAGCGGTCTCTCCTTCTTTGTCTTTTCGGACGCTATGCAGCAGCCTATGGGGGGGGGGCGGGGGGAGGGGGGTAGCGGGGGGGGGTGGGGGGTGGGACGGGATACCGGAGGAGTCTGAGGAGGGGTTCCACTGGGTCACACACGGAGCATCTGAACCACCTATGGGGAATTCTGTAGAGCCTTAGGGCCGGGGGAATCCCGACAGTTATTTGTTATTGTATGACTATGCATGTGCAATGCTACTGTTGCTCTGAAAATCAATAAAAACGATTGCTATAAAAAAAAAAAAAAAAATATGGGCAGGGCTTCTCCTCGGTACTCTACCTACAGCAGATCCCCAGAGCAGCACTTGCACGTTGGCTCAGGCTCGACCAAATTTTTTTTATTGTTATTGGGAGGGGTGGACATGTGCACCTGTTAGTTGCAGTTGTGGCTGGCATCTATAGGGAGTGGTGGGGAGGGCAAATGGGTGGTAAAAATAAAAATAAATAAAACACCTTCAACATGGCCTCCTCCTTGCTGCACGTCCTTCTCCTGCTGCTGCAGCCAGATTTTCAACGTGGGCCCTAGCCAACTGCCTTAACCAATCTTGGTGCTGCTCTCATGCTTTTAACCAGCATGAGAGAAGAGCCAGGATTGGAGGGAGCTTCCTCTCTCCCAAGGGCATTGGAGTCCTGCACTTGGAGTCCTGCACTTGCTCTAACCCAGCTGTCTTAAGACAGCTGGATTAGGGTTTTCAAATTGCGCAAGTATGGCTGGCTGCTGGCAAACGGGACATTGAAAAGTGCCCAGGCAGCTCACCCTCCTCCCTGCTGCTGACTCAGCAAGCCCTGCCTCGCCCTGCCCCTCATTTTTGGACGAGTGGATGAAAAATAAACTGGTAATCGTTTTACCATATTATTTTTCATCACTGTGGCTTTTGGAGGAGTTTAGGTGGCTAGCGATGCTCCGCCGCTCTCACGGAGGCGCCGCCCCTAGTTAGCTGGATTAATAGAATAAAGAGGGGATAAAGAAGAGAAGAGTTTGGAAAGGGTTATTTGGGAGTCCATAGCAGTATGAGAGATTTGAGTTGAGTCAGAGAGTGGAGGTAGGGGAATATTTTGAAAGACACTCAGGACGAGTAATAGAATAGAGGTTGGGGAGTGTTACATAAAAAATATTAAAAATAATACTAATGTGTAAATACTAATAATAATATGTAAATAACATAAATTTGTCACATAAAATTTACTGAGTTAAAGCTAAATTAGTATTCTTGCTGACGAGATACAACAGAAAGGCTATTCGCTGTGGAGACGTAAATGTCTGGAAATACATATTTGAGAAGCCATATGTTTAGCCCACCTACATTTTATCAATTAATGACCTACCATTGCTACTTTGATTATATGTCAAAATATTGGGCACAAAAATATTCTGCTACAAAAGTATCAGGGTCTAAATAATCTCTCAAATATCATGAAGGTAAGTATCTGTAGACAACAATGGATTAACTATTCTTAATTCCATACCTATTTACTGTGAAGATTATATATACAGGAACAGACTTAAAATAAGCAAAGACGACAAACTGGAGCAATAGTGTGGGATTGCCACTGAAGTGAAATGCAGGACTCGCATGATGAATTCTATGTTTTGACTTGTTTCCTCAGAATAGACAAACACTACATATCCCACCAGGCTGTTGATCATCTTGATATGGGAATAAAAGAGACGTTGAGAAAAGACTCAGACACAGTTGTCATGCTCAAGATCGGTAACGGCCGAAACGCATCATTGTTTTTTCATTGCTGTTTTCCCTTAATAAATTTGGAAATTAATACATCACCCAGGCGTGCTTCTGACTATTCTTGCAGCATGAAATAAAACTGGGGCTTAGGCCCGACCTCTTCAATAGGCATCAGCAAAAACATGCCAAATATATATATATATATATATATATATATATATATATATATATATATATATATCAGAGTTCACATTCACCCAAGGTGCGGGGTGCACTCACGATCAGCGCGTTCAAATTACAGGGGAGAACCAAGGTGCCACCAGCATCAGCAGAGCCTGACGCGTTTCAGGAATCCTCCCTTTTTCAAAGGCTTATCTGCTCCAGAATGAAATGCCAGCAAACAGATACCAGTCTTATTTCCCTTTTTATTCAACTCAATAGTTCTCAGGTGAGTAGCAAATCAGCAATGAATTGTGGGACTGGTAGTCTGTACAAAATACTACCCCAGTGGGCTGATGGCAAACATCCGGAAAATAAAATTATATCACGGGAGCACCCTTCTGTTACTCCCCCTTTCCAGGTAACGCCAGAAAGTTCCACGGCGCCGATCAGAGACCAGCAGCGGAACCGCCAAAGTCCGCGGCGGTGCATCCCCCGGCCGGGTCGGCCGCATTTATCAGAGTTCACATTCACCCAAGGTGCGGGGTGCACTCACGATCAGCGCGTTCAAATTACAGGGGAGAACCAAGGTGCCACCAGCATCAGCAGAGCCTGACGCGTTTCAGGAATCCTCCCTTTTTCAAAGGCTTATCTGCTCCAGAATGAAATGCCAGCAAACAGATACCAGTCTTATTTCCCTTTTTATTCAACTCAATAGTTCTCAGGTGAGTAGCAAATCAGCAATGAATTGTGGGACTGGTAGTCTGTACAAAATACTACCCCAGTGGGCTGATGGCAAACATCCGGAAAATAAAATTATATCACGGGAGCACCCTTCTGTTACTCCCCCTTTCCAGGTAACGCCAGAAAGTTCCACGGCGCCGATCAGAGACCAGCAGCGGAACCGCCAAAGTCCGCGGTGGTGCATCCCCCGGCCGGGTCGGCCGCATTTATCAGAGTTCACATTCACCCAAGGTGCGGGGTGCACTCACGATCAGCGCGTTCAAATTACAGGGGAGAACCAAGGTGCCACCAGCATCAGCAGAGCCTGACGCGTTTCAGGAATCCTCCCTTTTTCAAAGGCTTATCTGCTCCAGAATGAAATGCCAGCAAACAGATACCAGTCTTATTTCCCTTTTTATTCAACTCAATAGTTCTCAGGTGAGTAGCAAATCAGCAATGAATTGTGGGACTGGTAGTCTGTACAAAATACTACCCCAGTGGGCTGATGGCAAACATCCGGAAAATAAAATTATATCACGGGAGCACCCTTCTGTTACTCCCCCTTTCCAGGTAACGCCAGAAAGTTCCACGGCGCCGATCAGAGACCAGCAGCGGAACCGCCAAAGTCCGCGGCGGTGCATCCCCCGGCCGGGTCGGCCGCATTTATCAGAGTTCACATTCACCCAAGGTGCGGGGTGCACTCACGATCAGCGCGTTCAAATTACAGGGGAGAACCAAGGTCTTTGGCGGTTCCGCTGCTGGTCTCTGATCGGCGCCGTGGAACTTTCTGGCGTTACCTGGAAAGGGGGAGTAACAGAAGGGTGCTCCCGTGATATAATTTTATTTTCCGGATGTTTGCCATCAGCCCACTGGGGTAGTATTTTGTACAGACTACCAGTCCCACAATTCATTGCTGATTTGCTACTCACCTGAGAACTATTGAGTTGAATAAAAAGGGAAATAAGACTGGTATCTGTTTGCTGGCATTTCATTCTGGAGCAGATAAGCCTTTGAAAAAGGGAGGATTCCTGAAACGCGTCAGGCTCTGCTGATGCTGGTGGCACCTTGGTTCTCCCCTGTAATTTGAACGCGCTGATCGTGAGTGCACCCCGCACCTTGGGTGAATGTGAACTCTGATATATATATATATGTATATATATATATATTACCTACTGTCAGTCGCCAGTAGGTAGTTATAGTTAGGACCTATTATCCATAGGAAATCTGCAACATTCTATTTGGAATAACTTTGGTGCCGGTTGACAAATCTGCGCGAAATTTTCAAAACTCGTGGCCCGCTCCGGTCCGCTCCTATCCTGAAACTCTCGGGGTGATTCGTCGAGCGGGGGTTGAGAAAAAAGGGGGGTCCCAAAATGTGTTTTCCCCATGCAATTTTCCATAGGGACCGTTAGTCACAGCTACATCCCGAACTGCTGAACGGAATTACACCAAATTTGGCAGAAAGGTAGACCTTGGTTCACACTCGTGCCATTTGCTTAAATGGTGTAAATCCGTTCAGTAGTTCCTCAGAAAATCAAAAGTAAAATCATAGATATATCTATTGGCGCGGTGGATCTGCGCACCCTGCCAAGCACGAGCTGTATGCTAATTGGCTGTCAACACTCCAAACCAGGAAGTGTTGGAACCGAGGCACATGAAAAAAAAAAGAAAAAACTCGCAGAATGCAAAAAGCGGGCAGGGTAGAAGCACCCTGACCCCCTAGGCCTGCTCAGGGCCCCAAAAAATATATATTTTTTTTTAAATTGGCAAAATCCGCTCTGGGTGCGCGGATCGTGTCAATAAAAAAAAAAACGAAGCGCAGGCTCCCGCGCTCCGTTGCTAATTTGCCCCCGGGGGGACAAATCCCAGGGGCTATTCATGTATTGGGTTGGCGGCCCGAAGGGGCCCCCCAGCCCCGGGGACTGCCACTCCCCGGGGCTTTATGTAAATATGTGGGGGGGCTCTCTACCTCCCCAGCCCCGGGGACCGCCACCCCCCGGGGCTTCAAAAATTAATGGCTGGGGGGCTCAAAGCCCCCCCCCCAAGCCCCGGGGACCGCCACCCCCGGGGCTTTGTGAAAATATTTGCTGGGGGCTCACGGGCCCCCCGCAGCCCCGGGGACCGCCACCCCGTGGGGCTTGTGAATGTTTTGTAAAAAAAAAAATGAAATACCCTGTGGGGG
Organism: Triturus cristatus; assembly: GCF_964204655.1. Lineage (NCBI taxonomy): Eukaryota > Metazoa > Chordata > Amphibia > Caudata > Salamandridae > Triturus > Triturus cristatus. Next base: position 481,512,028 of record NC_140588.1, on the reverse strand, counting down.
GCTCAAGCCCCCCCACACACCCCGGGGACCGCCACCTCCCCGGGGCTCTAAATATGTAAATTGGGGGGTCCGTGACGGCTTTCTAAATTGGTGGGAGGGGGACCGCGTGGCCCCCCTCTGGAGCCAATGATGGCCCTGCGGACCGCCAACCCCCGGGGCCGGCTCCTGCAATGTCCCGGGGTGCCCACCCCCGGGACACTGTAATTTGCTATGCTAGGCTCCCGCCCTGCCATAGCAAACTTGGTTTGAATTTTGAAAGAGAGAGCAGGGAAACCTGCTCTCTCTTTCAAAATTCAAACCAAATTGCTTTTCCACACGGGGAGCTGCATGTTAGCAGCTCCCCATGTGGAAGAGCAATGCCGGCTCCCGCAGGAGGCGGGGAGCCGACGCGACCGTGGGGGGATTGGGGACCCCCCCATGGCCCCCAACAGAGAGGGCCAGCCCCGGGGGATGGGGTCCCCGGGGCTATTAGTGGCGCCGGAGGGGTGCAACGCAGCCCCCCTCCAAAAATAAAAAATAAAAAGGCTGATTAAGGCCTCGGGAGGGGGCCACGCGGCCCCCTTTCCAAATTTATTTATTTTATTTTTTTTAATTAGGGGGCAGGCCCTGGGGAATGGGGTCCCCCGGGCCAAAAAATAAGAAAAAGAAGGGGGGCTATGCAGCCCCCCTTTAAAAAAAAAGAAAAAAGAAAAACCGGCATCGCGCCGGAGGCCACGCCCCCTCCTTTCAGCACTCTGCAAACACGCCCCTGGCGCGTTTGCAGATGGGGAACGAATTCCCTTTGAATACTGGGGGTCCCTGGGGGCCAAATAGCCCAACAGGAACCTCCAGTATGCATCAGGGGGCTGCGTTGCATAGAGGTGTCTGAGGCCATGCCCCTTCTTCCACTTCTCTGCAGAGGGTACCTGGGGGCCAACTAGCCCATCAGGTACCTCCAGTAAGCGCCACGGAGCTGCGTTGCAGAGTGTTGTAAAAAGGGGTGTGGCCTCTAAACACCTCTCTGCAAGGCAGCCCCCTGGCGCATACTGGAGGTTCCTGTTGGGCTAGTTGGCCCCCAGGGACCCTCAGGATTGAGGAGGAATGGGGGCGTGGCTAAGGCGCCGAAGAGGATGGCCGCCATTCTAGGAAGCTCCGCTGTCCCGTAGCGCGTCAGAGTTTCTCTGGGCTCAACCTCTTGACGCGCGACCTCCCACGATGTGGATATCGCTGCCGGAACATCTGCTGCTTACAATGTGTTCCATGTAGCTTGCGGGGTGAGCGATTTTTTACCTTCATTTTTCGTTTTTACCTAAGCGCGATCCGCGAGTGAAGCGCGGCCGCCATTTTGTTTTATTATCGCTCCTTATGTCGCCCATGGACGGTGCTTTCTCACCCACAAATCTTCTCATCTGCTTTTCTTTACTGGATAATATGCCTGACTGGGATATGGTTCCCTCTCCACAGTGAGTGTTCATCTTTAAATCGTATTTTTTGCCTCTGTTTGCTCTTTTTATATATTTTGAGGAGGTGAACTGCCAGAATGTTTTCCTTTAGGAACACATATGTTTTTTATTCAGTGACCTCAGGCTTTTCATTCTTATTTATCCATGCACTGTATTTTGGACTATTTTTAATTTTTTGAAGCTGTGAATAATAATTATAATACCTTTAATTGCGTGAGGAAATTATATTTTGCGCCCCTTCCCTATCTACCCTCCTCTTCCCAACAGTGCTTGTAAAGGGCTTAGCATAAGCATTGTGTATACATGATGCAAGATCACCTTCTCTCTTTCCTCTCTCGTGCCCCATGTGTCAGTCCGCACTCGACTCACCTCCTGTTCTCATTGTATCCCTGCCTCCTGCCTCTTTCCCCCTCCCACCCTCCTAAGTCGACAGATGCTTATGGCCAGCAGCTCACAACTCACTGCCCCTCTATCTTATCCCCATATCTTCTGTTTCCTTCTCTCAGCGCGTTGAGGTGATCCAAAGGCGGCATAAGGCACTACACAAATAATCAACGCAACTTACAATCACACATTTTTGCACAGAAAATGGAGCTCTTTATCATCACATAAAGGAAAAGTTGTTCTTTGAAAAAACTAATATGTTTCAAGTGTATTAAACGACAACTCCAACACTGAGTACGGAAAAAACCTTTTCGCATACTGCTTCGAAATGTTTCCAGTTGAATCACAGTTCTTCGTGGGTATGACTTATTGCTCTGGAATTTACAGCCGTTTAACACCAAACAGTAGGACAGTTATAAAAAGAGAAAAAAATACAAAAGTAGGTTCTTGTGGCAGTCAGATGATAGGAAAAACAGATTCAGACCCCTACTTGCCAAAGTTCTGGTGAGACATGCTTAATGTACCGGCCGCAGCAATGTCTGCTTTGATGAGATATCCGCAGGAAATCAGCTTATTTTTTAGTTTGACGGTGGCTGTTACTGTTTCTTCATTTTTTATTGTTTAAATGTTTTTGTTTCGACTGTTTTTGTGATTTGTTGCAAGATGAACTAAAACGGCATCTAAGTGTTATGCGTAACTAACTATAGCATTTCCCAAATGCAAGAAAATAATCTAAATGCTCAGCTTAAAAAGAGAGAATTTCATATCATTAATTAACGCATTAATTAATATTGGATTGGGTATGTAGTAAACATTGAGAACTGACTCTCTTGGCTGTCACAATCTGCGACAGGTAAGGGAATTTTGCCACTGGGACAATAGGCGGGTTGCCCAAGATCACACAATTTGGTTAAGTGGGAAATCCAGGAGTCAAAGCTAGGTACAGAACACTGCCACGTCGCCACTGGACCACTTACAAAAGGTACTTTCTAGTAAAGATATGGTTACATTAGATTCCGCGAATGCATTTGAAACCATTACATTAATGTAAGAACTACAGGCATGAGGCTGGGATATTCTTGCCTTGGCTGTTACTGAAATCTGGGTAGCCACACCTTGATGAGTAATATGGGCACTGGACTGGTTTACACAGCTCTAAAACTGGCACAGTTGTAAAGATGAATCTGTGAAAATGAAAAATGTTGCCAGTATCAACTTTCCGTCAAGATGAAGGCTGTGAAAGGCAAAAGCATCCTCCAGATGTATGAGCTTTGCCAAGCCTAGGACTGCCAGTAGAAAGCAACCACTTTGTTGCGTTTATTTCTTTAATCGGGATTTTTTGCACATCAAATTGAGGCAGAAAGTTTGCAATTACCCCAAATTAACCGAACAATTAACTTCTTTTTTAAAACAACCCCCTTCAAACTTTCTTGTTCAAAACATAAAGATGGTTGTGGTCTGAGGCACATGAGCTGATGCAGGGCAGCTCCCACCGCTGGCCACTCCACCCGCAACCTTTTCTGCCCACCGAAACACTCTATCGAGAACTCCTAGTCCAGGAAATCTCACACAAACCCCCATGAGAATCGAAAATCTAACTAGACTTTGATGGAGAACAGGAACTCCCAAGGGAATCGGTCCCAGGAGTGTTGTATCTTGCCATCAGGGTGGCATGTGGACACTGCTGCCTCTTCATCAGATGAATGTTGGGGGGCGCCATGATGAAATGTACAGGTCTGAGCCGGCAGCACCAAGCACCTGAAGAGTAGTTTGAAGACGTTCTCAACAGAACGGCAAACCTGAGTTGGATGAAGCTGCCAAGAATCGTGTGGTACCTCTGGCAGCTGTCACTGGCTAGTGAGCCAAGCCTTAGAACTCTGGCTTCCCAAGGCTCTAGAATGGACTTATGGAAGCAGACTGAGAGGGTGAGTGACTGTTACCAGGTACAGTTACCAGAGCTGCTGCCGAGGTGCTATGATCGAACTTTCTTCGATCTCTTCAAACTTCTGTCGTCTTTTCCTGAGGAAGTTGTACTATTTGACACTGGTGACGAGGATGGGATGCCTGCCTCCTAATGGCAGCTCAACACACTAAAGGTTGGGAGTTATACTATATATTGATCAACTCCAGGAAGGACTTTGGGGAGTGGGCTGACTGACCAGATCCTGTTGTTCTGACTAATTCTATTAGAGATGGCCATGACCCTACGGTTTCTTGGAATGAGTATACAACTACTGATATTTTTGTGAGCCTGAGGTGGATGGTGACTTTATCAACAGATTCTCCTCCCCCCAAGTAAAACATGTACATGTAGTACCTCTAACTTAAACTTTCAGTGAGGAGAACGAATCGTAGAGCATATGAAATAATTCTAGTTACAGTATTGTAAGGATTTGTCTATTTTATCTGCAGTGTGTGTTTTGGTAACAACGCTCGCCCGAGTACATTTGCGAGTATTCCCTTGCGGCGTGTGAAGAGATCTTGTGTGTCTGAAGCAGAAAAGGTGTTCACGTGCACCGAAGTTATTGTGTGAGAATTGGCAGCATGCAAAGAGGCGTTAGTGGGTGGAGAAGTTAAGGAAAAGTGCACAAATAACGGTACTGGGCGATGTAAAGTAATAAAGTGAGGAGAACTGTACTCAATATATCGTCAGGCAGAAAGCTGGATTGGCAATTTAAGAGTAATTTCTTTTCCTCTCTCACCTCTCCCTGTCTTGGAATGCTGACAGGAACTTCCACATCCACTCGTTAGCTCAGCATACAGATAATCCAATACCAACTTTATCACTACAGACCCTCTCTAGGGGTCAGAAAACTGACTTCAGTAACAACTACAGTTGGGATTTAATAAAGGTCATTGTGTTCAATCAGGAATCTAACCAGTCAATGATCCACAAACCTGTGTAGGTTGTAGGATATTCGGACATCTTTGTGGCATGAGGGATTGCGAATTAAGATACCATCATGTGGGCACCTTGATTCCAGAAAACAACCCCTACTGAAGATTTCAACTCAGTGATCCACACTCTAACATGGATCATTGAGTAAAACAGTAGAGTTTGTGATTAGCTCAAGCACAGTAATTGAGGGAAAAAATTGTTGGTGAGCTCTTGGTAAAGGGTGATTGAAGCGCATGTGTGGGTGTGGAGTACATGGTTGTGGTATATTTTGAAGCTGTAAGGGACTCCGAAAATTTAGGCATGCAAAGCGTAACGCCTTTATAATTTTTTCTGGCATGTCCAAGGGAGCCACCAGTAAGGTGGAGCAAATGGAAGAAGGTTTTTCACAATGATTCTGAGGAATGTAGGCCAAATTTGGGGCTAGAAAGGAAGGCAGCTCTTTTATTGCACTACTTAGGAGCAGAAGGACAGGAAACATCTTAGAACATCTACCAGCGCTAAGTGATGAAAGCGCAAGAGATTTAAATGCTTATGAAGTTAGTACAGAGAAGTACGACAACCATTTCTTACATAGAATTAGTATTATAATGGAATGTTAGCACTTTGGCAAACGCAATAAAAAAGAAGGAGAGACCGTGGAAAAATTTGTGTTTACATTAAGGAAGTTAGCAGCCACATGTAAGGTTGGAGCAAGCAATGAAGAACACATTAGGGATTCGTTTTTACTGACTTGTATTACCGCATCCTTAGGCTAGATAGGCTAATCAAGGTAGAGGGAGGTATAACAATAACCTACAAAGATCACATCAAAATAACTATTCTGGAGCAATTAAGCAATGATAGTATGGAAGCTCTTGTTTTCAGAATTGACCCGCAACATAGTTGGAAAGGTGCCTTGGTCTACCGGCCTCCTGGCCCACTATGGGACTTCTCACTCCAACTTATGGAACTGATCTCTTCGCATGTCATTCCCACAAAAAAATTTGTCCTTCTGCGCGACTTTAATGTTCATAGGGAAGACACCTCAAATCAAGATGCAGTGTCGCTCTTAACAGACATACTAACATTAGATCTAAATAAAATCAATGAAGACCCCACTCACTCTGCAGGACACACAATAGATATGATTTATACCAACTCCTCCAATTTGCTGTGCGGAGCCACCATCCCACACACATGGACTGACCACTCACTGATCGAGTTCCAACTCAGAGGCCCCAGGGCACAGAACACACCGTCCTCAACCTCCCTCAGTGGACGCAGGCAGTGGCACAAAATCACACCTGGACTTTTTCAAGATATAATGCCCACTCATTCGAACCTCGATACCGAAAATATCGAGGCAGGCCTAGCTCGGTACAACTCTACTATTAAGAAGACCATTGATCTCCTGCCCCCCCCCCCCCTAAAACGAGGGACTAGATTACCTAGACGTACCCAGTCAGCTTGGTTCACTCCTGTACTTAAGACAGAAAAGATCCTATGTAAAGAAAATGGAGGGGCGCTGGCGGCTCTCTCACAACGCATCTGATAAAGCACACTATAAATCAGTTCTAATTACCATAAAAATAGAAAATATGCACGCAAAGCCCATATTGCACTGCAACTCGAGCAGGCCGGGAATGCTCCCAAAACCCTTTATCAGCTCCTTAAAACTGTCACTCACCCAGAAGCATGCAACAATGAGCAAGCTCCAACACAAGCCCTTGGTGACAAAATTGCTACGCATTTCACAAAGAAAATCAACTTAATATACGACAACATTACCCGAGACGGAAGCTGCCAACATGATTTCCCTGGTGGACACGTACTTGTCCTGCCTAAAATACAGAAGCTGGAACACTTCCCTCTGCTGATACCCGAAGAGGTAGAATCTCTACTTAACAAGGTTAAATCAAGCTCACCTCTCGATATCATTCCAGCTAAGACCGCCTCACTGCTGTCCAAACAATTTGCTACCCCTATCTGCTCTATACTAAATCTATAGCTGGAAAAAGGTCTTCTCCTCACTGACTGGAAGGCAGCACAAATAATTTCAATACGTAAGCACCTCAAGGCCCCTATGGACGACCTCTCCAACTATTGACCCATCTCGCTGCTTCCCCTACTAAGCAAGATTTTGGAAAAACATATTAATAAACACCTCTTGGACTTTGTTGAGGCCTCCGGTTGTCTTGATTCTTCGCAGTCAGGATTTAGACCCAGACACAGCACTGAGTCAGCTCTGATTGCTGTCACTGATAACATCAGACAGACACTAGGCAACAGACAGGCAGCTCTATTGGTGCTGCTCGACCTGTCGGCGGCTTTCGACACTGTCTCTCACCAAATCCTGCTCAGGAGACTCAGTGAAATTGGGATTCAAGGGACAGCCATGCAATGGCTACGGAGTTTTCTGTCACACAGAACTCAGACTATAAACTTGGGCCATTTCCGATCAGAGACGACGGTACTGACTAAGGGAGTACCTCAGGGATCCTGTTTCAGTCCCATCCTATTTAACATTTATGTTGCCCCGTTGGCAGGAGTACTCAGGGATTTGGGGTTCACTCCTAGCTCATATGCTGATGATACCCAGCTTTTACTTTCCTTTGACAAAAACAACCCCAACGCTCAGTCCATCTTCTCAGAAGGTATGAAGACCATTGCCTGCTGGATGAGAAACAAATTTCTCCAGCTTAATGCAAGAAAAACTGAAATTATGCTGTTTGGTGACGCATCTTTGAGATGGTCCCTGAGCTGCTGGCCAGCGGAGCTAGGATCTACACCTACCCCCAAGACCATGGTAAAAAACTTAGGGGTCTGCCTTGACCAGAAGTTGCTAATGAAGAAACAGGCCTCTACCACCCCAGGTGCCTGCTTCCAAGCCCTAAGCCTCCTGCAAAGGGTATTTCCCTTTCTTCCCCTGTCCACTCGGAAAACTGTTATTCAGACACTAGTATTAAGTCACCTAGATTATTGCAACGCTCTGCTGATCTCAGCGAATCAAGCATCTTTAAACAGACTACAAGTGGTCCAAAATACCACAGCCCGGCTGATCTCCAAAGTTCCCTCCCTCACCTCTTCCCTTCCCCTCTTGCAGAGCTTGCATTGGCTCCCTGTGCGCAAGCAGATCTGTTTAAGATGTGCTGTGTTGTACACAATTCCCTAAAAGGTAAAGACCCCAGTTATCTGACAGACAAATTCACGAAATACCAGCCTCCCAGGGCACTTCGATCTAGCTGCAAATCTCTTCTTGTAGTTCCACGCTGCAAAAAATTCCCGCTGGGAGGTAAAGCGTTCTTCCATTTAGCCCCGACCTACTGGAACCAACTACCCATCCAGCTGCGGGAGTGTGCCGATCACCTACAGTTCCGGAGGCTTCTTAAGACAGCACTGCTTTAATAGGTCCCTTTCCCTGGCCGACGAAAGCAAAGTCCTAGCGCAGAGAGACCCCTTGGGGGGTGATTCAAGTGCTTTATAAACCTTAAATCAAAATCAAATCAAATGAAATCATGTAGAACAATAAAGATTTCCTTGCAACAAAAGCAGCCTGCAATAAATGTGGGAAAAGATGTCACTTTATAGTGAGTTGCTGGGGTGGCTGTATTGTTAAGAAAGCAGACAAGTGAACTTTACCAGAAGTATGTGATGAGATTGTGCTATAGATGTCTGATTGTGGTTTGAGTAATCCAAAAGATGTGATGAAAATTGATGATATGGTAGTAGAAGTCATGTTTGACTTGTGCTCTAGGTTAACCATTATCTCTGATGAGGTGTTTGAAAAAACATTTCGGCAAGAGAGTGCAGTTACAGAGAATGGACTTATGCCCGGGAGGGTATAGAGGACAACCAATAAAGATGAAAGGATACTTCATGGGTAAAGTTGAGTACAAGAGTAGATACACTGTCTGCAAAATATATGGTTTTGCTAAAATGGGATAGTATTCTGGGGTGGCCCATACAAAAGGATTTAAGTGCCTATATTAACCCTAATGCCAGTCCACAATTCTTGGTATATACTACTACCAGCACTGCGATAAAATAAGCCACTTTTGACAGAGAGTTCCCAGAGGTATTTAATGACAAGTTGGGTTGCCTCAAAACATATGTATGCAAAATAAAGTGGAAAGAAAAGGCAATTCCAGGAGCAGCCAAGGTAAGAAGACTACATTTGAGTGTACATCACGCTGTGACAGGAGAATTAGAAAAATTGTGCAAACTGGGGGTCATAGTGCCTGTTTAGGCAACTGAATGGCGGGCGCCAATTGTGGTAGCAAAGAAGTATGATGTTAAGATTCACTAGTCTATTGACCTTAGAGTCCTTTACAAAGAAGTTGTTGTTGATATATTCCCTCTGCCTAACATAACAGAGATGATTACAGCAGTAGCAGTAGATATGTTTTACTCTACTCTTGACGTAACATCAGCTTACTATCAGGCGAGTCTGCACCCTGATTCACAAGATCTGACAGCGTTCATTATACCTAAGGGGGCATACAAATTAAAACAAATGCCATTTTGTCTTGTGTCAGCGGCATCGGTGTTTCAGAGAGCCATGTCTTCAATTTTCAAGGGAATTTCTAGGGTTTTCTTTTACCAAGATTATGTGCTAATATTTGCTGAATCAGAAGCACAACACGATGATAGGCTGAGACAGCTATTGAATACACATACTGGCACATGCATCAACAAAGACTTTTGCGATTCTTTAATTGCGATTTTTAAGGAATAGCAAAAGTCTATGCATGTAGGAATCGCTATAAAAATAGCGATTCCTACAAATTCCTTAATTGCGACTCGCAAATTGCGAGTCGCAATTAAGGAATGCCGTCCCATTCATTCCCATGGGCCTCCAGGCCCATAGGAATGAATTGGAGATTGCATGAGCAATTTGCGAGTACCAGTAGGTACTCGCAAATTGCTCATGCAATTTCAAGGGTGCAAGGGTGTCAAAATGACAACCTATTGCACCCCTGAAATTGATCTGTGCACATATGTTGCACACACACATGCTCTAAGGGCATGTGTGTGCGCAACATGAAACTTTGAAAAATGCACAAAAGTGCATTTTTCAAAGTTTTTGCAAATTACCATGAAGTTCAACTTCATGGTAATTTGCACCCCCTATTAGCGAAATCGCTAATTTTTTCACTTTCATGCATTGCATTTATGGAATCTCAATTTGGGATTCCTTAAATGCAATCGCAATTTAAGGAATCTCAATTTAGAGATTCCTTAAATTGCGATTTTTGCATTTGGGATGATGCATCCCAAATGCAAAAATACCGGTCGCAAAGGGGCAGATTCTGAGAATCTGCCTGTTTGCGACCGGTTTTTACATTGATGCATGTGCCTATTAGAGAATACAGTCTAAGGTGATCAAATAAAAATGTAGGCTGAAGGGTGCAGAAAGACATAAGATTTCTTCCCAAAGGATACAACCTGAAGCAGAGTTTGTCAACACTATGCTGAACTTAGTAGCCTCAAAAAACGAGGACGAATTAGGAATGATTGAATTGTACAGCCAATTCATAAGTAATTTTACGAGTTGTACATTTCGTACAAGAAATTTGCTAAAGAATAAATTGAGCTTCAACTGGGATGAGGATTGTGTATTATAGTTTGAAGACATAAAAAAATTGGTTAGCTGCTTCTCCGAAACTGAAAGCGTTCATTCCAGGCAAGAAAGTAATTATGGCAACTGATGCCAGTTTGAAAGGGTTAGAGCTGTACTATTGGAGGAACATGGCAAACCAGAGGTGACAATAGCGTTTGCCTCTACGGCCTTGAGACAGGCAGAAATAAACTATTCTGTAATTGAGAAAGAAGCATTGGCCGCATACTGAGTGCTTAACAAATTTAAAAGTTTCTTTACCGGAACTGTTTTCAAGGTAAAAACGGATGATAAACTTCTCAGAGAGGTGTTCACAAAGAAGGGTCTGGAAGTAATCTCAAGCAGGATTAGAAGATGGGTAGTACATTTCCACAAGTTTACATTTAATGTTGAGGATATTTCAGGGGTGAAGAATTATGTAGCTGATTGCCTGTCAAGATTAGTTACACTGGTGAGGGAACTTAAACTAATGAAGACACTATGGAGGATTTTGGCTTACCCATGGAAAACGTGTGTGTAATCACTAATGGAGTCATTGAAGACAGAAACTGGATACAGGAGTTAGGGGTAACAACTTATCCAGTTTTAAATAAGCTACAACAAATTTTTGTAGAGGGATCGCAGAGAAAAGAAAAAGACTGTGAATAGTTGAGACAGTATTCGATGGTCAGAGAGAAATTGTCAGAAATGGATGTATATCTATTTAGAGGCACAAGGTTGATACCTCCTGAAACACTTAGAAGGGAACCAACTCACCTCGCCTATGAGGGTCACTTTGGAATTGGAATTTTGGTGGCCATGGGCAGACGTAATGGTAGAAAGGGTGGTAAGGGATTCTATACATTGCTCTAAAAATGACCAAGGTATTGGCGTCATGTACTCTTCCTATGCATTGTCGATCTCTTCCCACAGGACAATGGATGAATGGACATCATACGTCCACCAACTGGAGAAAGAAGTTCACCATACATTTTAGTGCTGGTTGACTTGTTTTCAAGACGGTCAAAAATGTAACTTGTCTCAGATATCAGCTCTAGTGTTGTTATTACATTTGTAGTAGAGGTTTTTATACAAGAAGGTCTCCCTAATACCCTGTTGACAGACAATGATGAGCAATTTTGCTCCAAGGAAATGAAAGAGTTTCTGGACTGTAGTGGCATTACATTTTTAACTTTGTGCACTTTATCACCCAGAAACAAATGGGATGGTAGAAAAATTTAATTAAACACTTATGGAAGGAATTCAACTAGCATAGGCTGATGGGTTATGCTAGAAGGAAGCATAACGACATGTCAGGTCCCATATAATTTGTGCAATAAACCAAATGATTTTCTGTCTCTATAGTACTGCTAAAGGGAAACCCTAGACATGTGCATAAAGTGTTATGAGCAAAAACATGCACAGAATTTATGGGTTGAGATTAATTTATGGTTTCTGTTACAGAATAAGTATTGCCCACTTGGGCTAAATTGACCACCTGGAAATGAACATATAGAAAAGTATTTTCTTGCTATTCATTATGACATTGAAATGATGTGTTCAAGAAGTAGGCCAGCTGCATAAAATAGGCATAAACGAAAGCAAGTATTTTTATTAACAGCAATGTTTGTATTTATCAGTTCGATTTTTGATGAATTATGAAATCTATGTTGAAAATGAAATAAGCATGAAATGCGCTGGTATGAAAAATGTCTTTAATGTTTATTATCTCGTGCAACACGTGAGCACTTAAATATTTTGAACAAAATGGAGGACTCACTAATGTGAACATGGCCGAGTTCAGCCGAAAAGCGTTATTGGCGGCATTAAAATAAAATACGCTTTTGGCTTTTTGAAAAGACCCTGGAGTGCAGGCTTCTGGTTTCTCTATATTGCGATTAGATTTTGATAATTATCTATATATATATAGATAATTATCAAAATATGTATAGGTAAAGATTCCCTTATCTTTATGGCCAGAACTTCGTTTCTGGAAGTCTCCTTTTGTTTAAAAAAGGATGAGATGTTCTCATGAAAATAAAATTATAAATGAGTTAATATCGTTGGTGATTATGGTGCACTTCCTCAAATGGCGTGTATCTTTATTACCAGGGGTTATCTGATTAGAAATGCAGTGTTGCTTTAAATTAAGTCAAATGTTGGGTTGTTATAAAATATGTGGATGTATACAAAATTTATGTTACTGTAGCCCTCAAGAAGTTTCAACAGAACCAAACATGTTTGCTGCATATAATAATTACTGTACACGCTACAAGCAAGTCTTATTTTAAAAATGAATTTTAAAAAAAAAGAAATCGTTTTTTATTATCACATAGGATCATTTTGTGGCCACTTTACAACTGATTGTAACCACTTAGTAGAACTTGCCTGTAAAGCACATTTGTTTGATATAATCTGATGTAATACAGGAGAGTGATTCTATGAAGGATAATCTTTGGGGATCCTTATGGAGGCATTGTGGTGGTTGATTCTTGTAGTGTTGTGTGAGTTAGCAATGAAGGAACTCTTATGGATCCTGATGGACTCCGTAGAACTGTGACATAAGTGTTACAGTGTAGCGAAGTGAATGCGGGTTCGGAATGTTAAGTTTACGGTTACACGCAGAAGAATAAAGATGTGCAATACTAAGCTCCATGTGTGGCCTAGTCAATGGTGAGTACCCAGGCTGGGGAGGATGATAGAACTGGCTACGAGATAGGGGATAAGTAACCCGAAGATCGACAGTGCTCTCCCTGGGAGTTTGCAGTGGTCCAGCAAGCTGCTTGTGTGTGCTACGTGTGCCTCCGTCGAAGTGTAGAATTGAAGTTTGGCACAGTCAAAGCGCAGCCCCAGTCAGTGTGAAGCATTTGAAGATAATGAAAGCTACACTGAGAAGCCTACACATCGTTAGCCAAGAACCTGCTGGGAAAGCCGTAAAGAGAGATACCGCGCTACTATGCAACCTAAAGCTATACATCATACAGAGTGATAACGCTAAAGGCGGATACAACCAGGTTTTGATAGAGCAGCAAAGAGAGACAGCCAATTGCAAGCTAATGCTGCAAACAGAAGCGCTGCGAGGCAGAGATCAACCAGGTGTCTGCCAGTACAAACAGATGCCTAAATGCAAAGAGATACAGATACAAGAAAAGGTCATCTGCTTACCAGAACTGATTAATGAGAGTCATTATACCACAGCATTGGGTGATGAAGTGCCTGGGATTGTGTTGACGGAACAGTCCATACCAGAAGCGGCACAACACCAAAGCGGACGGGTGGATGCTCAGAACAAATCCAAAGGTCTACATAAAAGTGAAGGGCTCCAGTGGAGCCCAAGGGGGAAGTCAAGGTTCCACAGACTGTCCAAGATGACCCAGAGGCCAGAACAGCACAGGGCTCAGAGATGGTATGATTGAAGCAGGTCCTAGTGGACAGCAGACAGTGTTGGACAGAACTCCACCTTCAGTGTCAGCCAATCTCATAAATGGTTACAATGCTGCCACATTCTTGAAAACAACCACCAACATTCGATACCATCAAAAAGCCAAGTATTGGCGACAGATGGACTGCCTGGATAGAAATTTTTGATGATTTGATTGATGCGATAGAAGAAGCTGATAACAAGAATACTATCAAATACCTTAAGAATCTTGATTGTGAAGGTGTACAAGAAGTCATGAAGAAAATGCCAAAATGATGAAACTATATACTGTCAAATAAAAGCTGTCTTAAATCTCAAGTTCAATCCAATGCCAAATGTGGATTATGAAAGATACATTTTCAGTCAAGGATGACAGAAAGTTGGTGAAACCATTGACAAATTCGTTGAGAGACTGGACACGCACATCAAAAACTGTAAGTTCAATTAATTTAATGATGAGGAAGCTATACGCCTCGGAGTGATTGACAGATGCCTGCTAGATACATTCAGACAACGAATGCTGAGAGAAACTCTTAGTCAGGAGCGAGTTCTCATAGCTGCCAAAGCTGAAGAGCATGCTGATCAGCAAGCTGCTGACATGGAGGCTGGTGGTGTCCAGACAGAGTCAGTCATTATCAAGAAAAGTGAGCCAAAGCACAAGGCCAACGGACGCATAGTGATGTCTCCACGGTAAAAGAGGTTTTGCTTCAGGGGTGGATTTTCGTTTCCACATGAAGGTAAATGTCCCGCCATTGGACAGATCCTCAAAGGCTGTGGGAAGGAGAACCATTGTGTAATGGCCTGTAAGGCGAAGGAAAAAGTAAGTGCGTCAACGCACAAAGACCAAATGGCCGCCGGAACACTCCAGAAACGATGTTTGACGCACACACACAAGGCCAAGCGACCACACCAACTGAGGCAAGTCGACACCAAACAAAGTCGATCATTATCTAAATCATTGTCTAAAAGTTCTTCAGTATTAATATCAAGTGAAAGTGAAGAAGATGGTTGCTCAATATTGATTTTTACCTCAGAGAAACGTGCACTTGATGGACTGGCCGCATGTGAGGAAAAATACAGATTAAAGAAAAATCGACATGACAAAGCACCAAAGTCATTCAAACATTGTCCGAAAATCACACTAACAATCAACGGTTCCTGTACACCTGGGCTGCATCGACGCCATTAAGAAGTCAAGGTTCCTTTGTAGCAACAATGAAACACAAGAAAACAAAAGTACAAAAACCCATTCATGTAGTTCAAGGTATGTCGTCAAGTGCCTGTTTGCTCAGTTTCAGCACGGCTGCTGATATGAGACTGATATCAGTGAACTATGACATGAATGCTCATCACAGAATAGTAAGTCAATTCCCTTCATTGCTTCATGGGTAAGGAAAACTCAAGACTATGAAAGTAGAATTGCATGTTAATGTGATGTCCGTCCTATTGCTCAAAGACACAGACAAATTGCATACCATTTACAGAAAGCTGTTGAAAAAGAACTTTAATCCTTACTCAAACATGATATCATTGAGCGTTTCACTGGTCCAACGCCATGGGTTTTACCCATAGTGGTAGTACTGAAAAAGGACAGTAAAGGAGCTGTACGCATCTTCGTGGATATGCCTCCAGCGAACAAGTCAATTGAAAGAGAATGACATCCAGGTCCGCACATTGCCGACATGATAACACAATTGAATGGTGCGAAGATATTCTATCACTTTGATTTGAATAAAGGATACCATCAATTGGAACTCACAGAGAATTGCAGGTACAGTACAGCCTTTTCTACACATAATGGTCTGTTCCGTTATAAAAGACTATGTTTCGGTGTGTCATCAGTTTCAGAGCTTTTCAAGATGTTATTCGATGTATCAGAAAGCCTGTTATAAATGCCTTCAATTATAGTGATGACATATTGTTTTTTGGAGCTATACAGAAGGTACACAAAAAAACGTTCGCACAAGTGTGTCATTGGCTCGCTGATGCAGGATTACCTCTGAATGCTGAGAAATGTGAGTTCCTTAAGCCAAAGTTAAAATTCTTCTGCCATACCGTTTCTGATGAGGGTATGATACCTGATCCAGCTAAAGTGAAAGTGTTGTCAACTGCCAGTCCCTCACAAGATGTTTCCATATTACGTTCATTACTTAGCGTGGCCAGCTACTGTCCAAGATACAAACGAAGCTTCGCCACAATGAGTACGCCGTTAGGAGACTTGGCGAAAAAGATTGTTTCATTTCATTGGTCACTTGAATTGAGGCAAAGCTTCAAGAAAATCAAACAAGCTATTGGGAATGCTACTGAAATGGCATACTTTGATCCGAAGCTTCATACTGAGGTTGTTTTTGAAGCTAGCCCTGTGGGTGCAATCCTTGCACAGCACAGTGGACACCCAAATGCTCGAAGGCATATTGTGACATATGCAAGCAGAAGTTTGTCCCAAACTGAACGTGCATATTCATAGCCTGAGAAAGAAAGCTTAGCAGTGGTGTGGACTTATTTATTTATTTATTTTATTTATAACATTTTGTATAGCGCGAACATGACCCTAATGGATATCAGAGCGCTTTACATGACAAGAAGTAGCATAACCATTGGACTGGTAAACAAAAAAACATGCATGAGTGCCAAACATTTAAGGAAGTGAATATGATGAAAAAGGTTTGGTCTAGGTTAAGGTCAACAATAGGGAGGTCGATCATCAAAAGTATGTATGCATTTTGATTGTCACGGATATATTGTCTTAGGGTAAAAACTTAGTTAGCAGGAAAGGTTTTGCTTCTTTTTTTAAGGAAGCAGTAGAGGTGATTAGGCGAAGGTCCAGAGTTAGAGAGTTCCATATCTTAGGTGCAATCACTGAGAATGCTCTATCACCCGTTTTCTTTTTGTGGGTTTGTTGGGGTTTCAGAAGCAAGGTGTGCACACTTTGGGCCAGATTCACAGAACTAATCTGAGATAAAATCCTAAACTTACTACTTTTGGTATTCACAGAAGGCATTTAGTAGGAGTAAAGTTAGGATTTTGTCTTAAGTCTGTCTTAAGTCTGTCCTAAGTTTGTCTTAAGTTTGTCTTAAGTCTGTCTTAAGTCTGTCTTAAGTCTGTCTTAAGTTTGTCTTAAGTCTGTCTTAAATCTGTCTTAAGTCTGTTTTAAGTCAAACTTAAGACAAAATCCTAACTTTACTACTACTAAATGCCTTCTGTAAATACCAAAAGTAGTAAGTTTAGGATTTTGTCTCAGATTAGTTCTGTGAATCGGCCCCTTTGAGAGGATCTGCTGCCACATGATTTTTCTAGCTTTTGAGCCAAGTAACTGCGGGTATTGTAGTGTAACCCTTTATGCGTCATTCAAGCAATTTTTTGTTGAATTCTTGATTCATACCGTAGCCAGTTTAAGGATTTTAGAGCCGGTGATATGTGTGTGTTTTTTTTAGTTCCGAGGACAAGTCTTGCTGCCAGGTCGAGGGAGGCTCTTAGAGGGGCCAGTTTGTATTGAGGTAAGCCACATAGTGTGGAATTACCATATTCCAGTCTAGGCAAAACAAGAGCTTGAACCACTTGTTTTATCTCATCGTGTGGAAGGTAGGGTTTAAGTTTCCGCAGAATGCTCAGTTGGTAGTTTGCTCCTGTGGTGGCTGCGCTAATGTGATCCTACATGTTCAGGTGTTTGTGTAATATAATACCCAAGGATCTAGCGGAGTCTATGATGTGGGGCGAACATTTGAGGGCTGTAAGATGTTTTAACCAGAGATCAATCTTAGGGATGTTATTCGGCCGAGAGATGAGGAGAAGTTCGGTTTTAGTAGCGTAGAGTTTGAGATGGTTATCCGTGAGCCAGAGGTGTGTGATTTGTAAGATGGAATTAAGGGATATAATGTCCTTTGGGGAGGCGAGTGTCATCAGCGTACATATGGTGATGATTGTTGGTTGATTTTAGGTGGTTTGCCAGTTCCAGGAATAAATTGAAAATAATGGGTGATAGAGCAGATCCTTGAGGAATGCCAAGAGTGATCGCGTGGGGCTTTGAGAGAGAGTGTAATTTTGACTCTTAGGGATCTGTTTTGGAGGAATGAGGAGAACCATTGTAAAACGACACCTGATAAGCCCATTCTTTGTTCCAGTAAGTTCAGAAGATTATCATGTTAGGCAGCGGATAAATCAAGCAGTATCAGAAGGCATGATTCATTTCAATCCAGCATTTTTATCCACAATATGAGTAAGGGCCGATTCAGTGCTGTGATCTTGACAGAAACCTGATTGGTTCTGATCGAGGAGTTGATAGTTGTTTATGTAATAGCAGAGTTGGCTCTGGACAAATTTTTCTAAGATCTAAGATCTTTGCCAGAGTAGGGATGTTAGAGATGAGTCGGAAGTTATTAGGGTCAAAGCAGTCTACCATGGTTTTTTTTTAACGTGGGGATTACTTGTCCTATTTTTAGGCAGTCAGGGATCGTGCCTTGACGTAGTGAGACGTTTACAATCTTGGCCCAAGGGGGAAAATACAGGCTTTGATTTCTTTGAAAATAAGAGGTGGTAGAGGGTCAGTGAAGTGGTTAGATGGGTTTAAGGAAGAAAGAATGTTGAACATGTAATGTTCGCTGATTTGGGCGAAGGTGTTCCAAGAGGCATTGTTTTTGGAGGAGTGCCAGGAAGGTTCTTTCCCTTCCATATACTGGGAGGGGTGTGAGAAACTGAATGGGGTAGTCCGTACTAGATCCTTTGCTAATTGTATTTCTTTCTCTATCTTTGTGGTTTTATCCTTGAAGAAGACGGACAGTTCTTCCCATTTTGGAGGGGTGCTGGACCTGGAGCCTATCGGATTTGATGTGTTGTGTGATTGCTGCTTGACTATTTCAAATAGTTTTTTGGGCCTATTTCTGGCTTGGTCAAGCTGTGCTCTAAAAAAGTTAGCTTTCGCTTATCTTATTCTTCTGTTGTATGTGTTCCTCATTGTTCTTAAGCGTTGTAGTAGTTCCAAGGATGGGGAAGATCTCCACGCTCTTTCTGCTATTCTTAGATTGCGTCTTTCGGTGTTCAAATTGTCATTGAACCAGGGCTTTGAGTTTTTATTGGATATATTTTTCTGTTGAAGGGGCGCGACGGAGTCCATGATTTTCAATATGGATGTATTGTAGAAATCTGTGAGGTCATTGACATCATCCATGTTGGTCTGTGGAATCAAGGTATTATTGCAAAGGGTAGCTAGTTCATTGAGGTTTATATTACGAAGATTCCTTTTCCAGTGTTTTATTTTCTTCAGTTGGCCATTCTTTGGGATAGCCTTTAAGTTGATGAGGAAGGTGACGCAACAATGGTCTGTCCAGTCACAGGGGCTAATAGACTCAAGGGAAGTGGTGTCCATATTTGGGCTTGTGAACATTTCTATGTTTTCATATATGGGAATCCTTTCAAGCTTGTGACAGATCATCAAGCATTGCTAACCATCTTTGGCAATCCAAAGGCAAAGATGCCTCCTTGCATTGAATATTGGGGTCCACGATTACAAGAATACAACTTGCATCCTTAAAAGATCATCAATACAACATTGAATAAGCGTTCCCAAGAGAGACATTTGCAAAATTACATATTAGTACAATAATAAAATGTATTTAGTATTAGGTACAAAAATCCACAGACATATTTATCAGAGAGCCTAAAACTAGATGAGAAACAAGTATAGTGCAATACTCCCTCTTAAAAATACTACATCTTATAATGTACAAATAAGTAATATCAGTACAAAATACAGTACTCTATTATAAAGTGCAAAGGCCTAAATGGTGCAAAGCGCAAAACAGACTGTAGGAAGCTGGCTCTTTATATGATATATCAAAATCAGATATATCGTGTAAACAGTCTAGGGGTTCCGTTATAAGTGGACAGGGGCTTTCTCTAGCAATACTAAGGTGCTCTTCAAGGGGGTAGTGTGGTCGAACAGCCTTAGGCTTATCAGACGGGAGTGTTAGACGTTCACAAATACACACAATAGTCAATAAATAATGCAAATGACTCAAATAGGAGATCCACACCAATTTATAACAAGCATTGAAAATGCAATAGGTCTTGCCTTTGATTAAGTTAAAGCCATTTGCTTTGCTAATGGTATTGTACAGCAAAGCAAATGGCTTCAACTTAATGAAAGGTGAGACCTATTGCATTTTTAATGCTTGTTTTAAGGGCAAGGGAGAAAAAAGGAGGGACAGGGCAGGGGATGTAAGAGAAAGTGAGGCAGGGAAACAGAACACGAGACAAAAAGTGTGAGAGAGAGAAACGGAGAGGGGTGGGGCAGTTGCTGACATAATAATTCTACCTCATCCTGTATGTCTGAGTACAATGTGCACTCCGGCCATAGGCGCTGGATTATTACTGTACAATCTCTGTACAGCGCCGCGATGCCACTCGGGTCTGGTTAGTGCTGGAGACCCTCTTGCGTAAGATCTACGGGCATTCCGTGCTCACCTTATTCTTTTACAGTTCTACACAGCGCCTCGATGACCCTCAGGTCTGGTTAGCGTTACACCCCATACATGATGCCTTTGGCGCTGTGCTTACCTCTCGGGGTGCAGTGAGCACTACGCTATTCTTGTATAATCTCTATGCAGCGCCTCGATGCCCCTCAGGTATTGTTGGTGCTTGTGACACCCTTACTTACATAAATCCCCCGTGTCCTGTGCTTACCTCTCAGGGTGCAGAGTTCTGCTGAGCCTGCAGCAGCCGGTCCAACAGGGTGTGTGTCCCCCAGCACAGAGCCCCCACCTAGAAGCGGGCTCCGGGATAGGGAAGCAGCCTCTCCCCGTCCCATTTTGAGGAAGCGCACTTATTTAATGTTTGTCACCGTGACGCTGTTACCGGTGCCGCCGCTGACCCCGCCGTGCTCCTCTGCACTGGGTTCGCCGGTGTGCCCCGTGGTCTGTGGGCAGTGGAGTTGCTCCCTTGGTGCCCGCTGCTCTGCCTCGGCCTCTGTCCAGTGAATCCACCGGGAGCGAAACTGAGACCGAAGCGGCGGCCACCAGAAAGCAGCTGTTGCCAGCTCTGTGCACAAGTCCACACATACAGGCTGCACAGGTTGTGGCAAACATCCTGTGGCAGGAGGGACCGTCGAGGTGGTGTGGCCCAGGGCCGTGCCAAGCCCCGCTGGACAACACTGGGGCAGCTCTGGATTCATAACCGGCCAAAACACTGAGGCTGGATCACAGCCTGTGCCAGGGGAGACCGCCTGTGCCATAGGTTGCGAGGGGGCAGCATCGAGCGTGGAGCACACCGGGGGCAGCTCTGTGCACATACCGGGGCAGAACATACAGGCTAAGGGGAACACAGCTTGTTGCAGGCGCAATCACATGTACAATAGGTGTCAGGGGGGCAGCACAGAGCCCCGCTGGAGAACACCGGGGCAGCTCTGGGCACATGCCGGGGCAGAACACAGGCTCAATCTGGAAACATAGCCGGTCCAGGAGAGATCACCCGTTACCGCAAAGGCAGTCGCGTGTTTAATTTCGCATTGCGCTTTCACTTTTTGTGAAAGCGCAATGCGATAATGAACACTTTAGACACAAAGACGATAAAGACGCAAGTGACATAAGTGGTTTCCAACACTGATAACAAGAAGTGCAGCATCAATATTTATTATGTAAATAAAAAAAAACAACGAGTTGGCCGAGTCGCGTCGGATAAGACTTGCGGCCGCCATTATAAGTAAATAACAAGTAAAACAAGCGCGGTACCGCAAAGTCAGCCGCATGTTTATTTTCGCATCGTGCTTTCACTTTAAGTGAAAGCGCGATGCGAAAATAAACAAGCTGCTGACTTTGCCAAAGCCGAATGAGAAGAAAAAAGTGCGTACCGAGTAATGAAGGAGAGCGTGTCAGGCCACCAGTAAACGATCCAATCCCAGTGGGCAGGGCCAAAAGTGGATAGGGTGGTAACTAGGAGGGACTAAGAAGCCTCCTTTACAATAGAAAGCTAGCGTTTAGACTGAAATATGATGCTAGCCAATGGGAAGAGAGGGCGGGGTTTCAAGTCCCCTTCCTCAACCGTATTGATTTCAAGAAGCTCTCGAATGCCGAGAGCAGCGCATGCGTGCTGCTATTGCCAGCCGAGACCTAAAAATAACACATGTCTTTATATATATTTAGGAACCAGAAGCTATTCGTTCAGGTGATTACATTTTTAAAAAGAAATACCTTTGTATTGAAAAAGTCGACACCGTGCAATTTTCAGAAGCTGCAATGTTATCCTATGGGAGGTAGAACAAGTATGGCATTCAGGTACAGGACAGCGACTTACGGGACCAACCTCCAGAAGTTAAGGTGAGTGGTAGGCAAGGTCCAAAGCAGCACCTGCAAGACACCATCAGCAGCACTAGGGTGGCCAGATGCAGGGGTGCCAAACAGCGTAAGGTGCCTAATGGAAGTCAATGGAAATTGGTCTTCGCGTAGAGAGGCTTCAGGCTCGGGTTGGGAGGCCAGTCAGGCCGAACCAACAAGGAAGCTCAGGCCTCACGATGCTCTTGGACGTAGGGACACCTTTGGTCCTCTTCACCACAGGCCAGGGGTGACGGGTGTAGAGGAGTCTTTAGGCGTTGGGTTTTCCTTACCGGGAGCAGTACTAGTAGAGGGGTCCTGCGAACAGAGGCTGCAGGCTATGTCAGGAAGTCCACGAGAGGTGAAACCACAGCATGATCTCTCTCTGGAGGGCTGGGAGACCATGCTGGCACCGATGGTCCACTTCAACTCGGGCTTGCAGCGATGGGTGCAGTGGTGTCCTTGGGCATCAGGTTTTTGCGTCTTGGCTTCACTGTTCCACTGGAGTTCTTGGTTCCTGGGTGAAGTGCTGGCAAGTCGCTCAGGCTTTGGAGACACAGCAGCTGCAGGACAAGTCGTCTTTTGGCGCAATTGCGGAAGTCAGCAGGCAGGTCAGCAGGTTTGGCGCTAAGTCAGTTGCTGGGTCTTCAGTTCTTGCTCTTTGCGACTCTTCATGTCCATCTTCTTCCTTCAGGCCGGCAGCATCTGATATTCTGGTGCCAGGCCCCCCTAAATACTGAATTTAGGGGTGGTTTTATTGGGGTCACTATGCCCACTACATGACCACTTCCTGTGGGAAGTGGGCATAACTCCGTCACAGAATTGCTAAGTTTGCCATCACAAAGATGGCCAACACCAATTACCCAATCTTAGCGGTGGTACTAGCCTGGGGGTGGGCACGTTTACCTGACTGGCTAATTTTCCCACCTGTCCAGGTGTCAAAGGGCTCTAGAGAAAGTGGGTCGGCTTCCTCTCCAGTGAGGGGAGCCAGATTCGCATTTCAAAGTCAGTGGCTTCTTTGAAGCTCCCCTGCATGGAATGCTAATCAGCAGGTCATCCTGAGGAAGGGGGTATGAACACCCTCTTCCTGAGCAGGACCTCTTAAGAGCAAAGACACTCACCCTGGGAGGTCAGAAACTTGTCTCGGATGGCAGGCTGGCAGAGACCAGTCAGCTAATGCACCAGAAGCTGGTAGGTTTTCAGGGGGCACCTCTAAGGTGCCCTCTGTGTGCATGTATTCACTAATCCACCACTGGAACCACGGTGGGTTTGTGAATATGAGATGTTTGATACCACACATCCCTATTTTCATTTAAGCCATCATGTAGTTGGGGAACTCATTTTAAGCAGTGTCCAGCACATGTTTTAAAATGGCTTCCCTGTTCACTTGTACTGGCAGTACTGGAACTGACCAGCACAGGGACAGATCTGCTCGTGGAGATATGACCTCACATGTAATATGAGGCTGTAAGGCCTACTGTAGGAGTGACTTACAAATAGTACATGCAGTGTTAGGGGACATAGCACACAGGGATGTGTGTCAAATCATGTTTTCACTTTTGTCTGCACCAAAACATGCAGCCTGCAATTGCAGTTTTTTATGAGTTTGGTGTAGGGTCCTAAGGGTGGCACAATTCGTGCTCCAGCCCTTGGGGACCCTCTTTAGTACTTCAGGCCCTAGGTACCAGTTGTAGCATTTACTTGCGGCTACTAGAGAGTGCTAAAGGTATTGCCAATTGGGGGAAAAAATGTACAGTTTTTGGGAAAGAGGTCTGGCATTGGGGACCTGGTTAGCAGGAACCCAGTGCACTTCCAGTTAAAATCGCATCATTTACCAGGCAAAAAGTGGGGATGACCATGTCAAAAAGGGGCACTTTCCTACACAGACTCATTAAAACAAATAATGTTCAAGTGTGCAACAACAGTATAAAATACAGTACGCTCTAAATTAAAATGCAAGAGACATAAAAAATGGAAATACACAGGTAAAGTGCTAAAGAGACAAGTGACTGCGAGAATAAAATATACAGTCCTAGGCACTGAAATAATAAAGTACGATAATACCAATATATGTATCAAACATCCAACTTAGCTCAGAGCATATAAAGTGCTCATAGAACATGCGATTGCATAATAACTTTTTATATTTTTTGCAAATCAAGTAAGGTACAAAGAGCTATTGCACATATACCAAAAAGTATTAAAACACATTTAAAAAACACTTTTAACATTTTTTAAATTTTGCACAAGGCATTTCGGAGGGGGGTGAGGAGAGGACATAAGCATTGATGAGCCTCGACTACCGAAGTTATGCTATGTTTCAAAAAAATCAGTCTCAAAAAGTGCTGATGTGGGCATACAAAAACCACATGATTTAAATCTTGAACATGGTTAAGGCAAAGATCACAGAGCCTCTCATCCTTCAGAATACCTTCTCATTTTACTGTGATAACTCGTAGAGGTAACAAATTTAACCGTAACAGTAGAATTCTCCATACACTGTGTGGGATATTCCATAGCAGATAGTTTTTTTTTTTTTTACAGATGCTACTTTCTATTATAATCTCATTCCTTGCATACTGTAGGCAAAGCGAAATATCCCTTTTCCTACTCACTATGTACAATGATTTTTTTATCAAATTTTTAAAGAAATGCTTTGGAAATGGTAAATCTCCACTTGGGACAATCTTGAACATTTCCAAAGCTTTAGTATAAGTAGAATAAAGTGCACTTTTCCCCATCATACTATGAAAAAGGTTGAGCTTTAATGCTGCTCGAGTATAATCCACTTCACTCCTCAGCAAACTATTCCCCCACCTCAAGACAGTTGCATAGCAAACACAACTGTAGAAGGTAACCCAAATTCAAGCCGAAGAACAGGAGGAGAACCTAAAGATTTCAAATTACAAATCTGGTGCCGTATGCACCCGTCAACCTTCTCGTAAAAAAACCCTTGCCGAAGGTCCATCACTTCACAGCCTTTGCCCACAACACTTATACAATCTGTGGATAGCAGAGGCCTGAGACAATGCCTTACTTTTAAAATAGTTTATATGATCTTTGTTAAGGCAATTGCTTGAGAAATTTCTAACAAGATAAGAATAAAACTGTACTACTCCTATCTTGGCGCTCCCCAAATACCAACTAAGGTTTTGCCTGATTCTGACTCCCTTCATTCTGAAGATCATAACTTTACTCTTAGATATGTTTATTTTTTAAAAGTGTTCCTCCGCATATTTTTCCAACCCACAAAGATGTCTTTGAAGGCCTATTGGGGTGAGACCCAATAAAATAACACCAACTGCGTAAAGACAACTAAGGTTCATTAGACCATGTTTAGGAGTATCCCCCTTTACCAGACCCACTCTACAAGGCAAATCAGGAGTATACAGCAAGAAGAGAAGAGGCGCAAGCAGGCACCACTGCTTTAAGCTGTTATGCATCACCACTCTTCTTGACAAACCTTGGCTCCATCCCATCAAAACTAGGGGTGGGCGGAATTTGCGAAAGTGACTTTCGCAAAATATCGCGAACATGTTAAAAATCTCCGCAAACACACGCAAATATCGCAAAGATGCGGACGTTTTTTTCCCGCCCGTTCGCGGTATTTTCTGCGCGGTCGCGGCTTGCCAACTTACCCATGCGGTTGCTCGCGGGCGCGGCCATCTTGTTTTCACTCTTCTCGCGGTGCATGATCGCGAGAGGAAAGACGTGATCGCGCGACCAATGACATTACTGCGGGCGCGAACTGTCGCGAGACAGCGCAAATGGCTACCAACAATCCAACATCTCGTGGAGAACGCGACCGGATCGGGAAAACTTGTCGGCGAACGCGGGGATTCAGGTAAGGCGATCGCGCGCGCGCGAGAATGTATTATTTTACAGCGTGAGCAAGAAACAAATTAGCGCTAAGCTGCGGAATGCGGAAATTTTGACATTTTTGCGCTCTCCGCGGAACACGAAAATGTCAAATTATCGCACTTTCAGCGAGCGGAACGGAAATTTAGCCCAGGCCTAATCAAAACCTGAGTCCAGGTTGAGGAGTGCAGGGCAATTGTTAGCCTCAAAAGATGAGCAGGAATCCCTAGTACTTACAGTTTTCTCCACAGCGTCCCCTGGTCGCCCTGTTGAACGCTGTGGAGAAATCGATAAAAGCGGAATACATGGGCATGCCCCTAGATTAAGGATACTTTCTACTAAGGTTGTAGGGCTGTATTGTTAGCAAGAGTACACAGTTCTTACAGAAACCCACCTGCTCAGCAGGTATGAGGTTTTTGACAAACTCCCATTCTTGAAGATGAAGTAGTATGCTTTTGGCAAATAATTTGCCTATCACATCCAGAAGGGCAATTTGTCTATAACTGGCGGGAGAGGCCTTTTACTTTTTTTTTTTTAAATAAGGGTACAGTGATACTTTCCTTCCAAGAAGATGGAATATCACCAAGCAGCAGCGCAGGAACAATAGGCATAAAAAGGTTACCCATAAAGAAGCCTCTTGTTTGATAAGTGTTATCAGGAATTCTTCAGGGCCCATTGTGCCCGAAGTTCTAGCACCTTTAACGAATCCCTTGATCTCCTTGCCAGAAGGCGGACCATATAATTCCATAGAATCTACTTCAACACTTAATTCAAACTGGTCACTGCTACTTGAATTACAGGCATATAATTGAAAGATATACTGTGTCCACATATCAACTGATATTGGAATTGCCTGGGCTGTGACTCTAGAATCACAAAATTGGGTTATTAGAGCCCAGTATTTACAAGGATTATATGAGGACACTGCTTCCCTCAGGTTGGTCCATTTCCTATCCTCCTTCTTTCTACGTTCTGCCAATTTCAGTCTGGTTGTTCTCTCTCGTGATCGAGGAGAATTTAAATTGCTTCCTAACGAGGGAGATTATTTAATGATTTACCTTTTTTACAGCCCACGAGATCTTAATAGGAGATTTGAGTCTTTTGCCTCTATCTTTACTCCCAAAGTTTCGGAGGAAGGTCAACTGCTTTTCAAACTAGCAAATGGGATCATCTGATGACAAATCAAGAGAGCCCAAATTTGCTATTTCAAGACTCTGGCCCACAGTCTTTATGTTATCATGTGACTAAAAAGTGAGCCCATTAGATTTATTATAGACAACATTGTCCTTTAAGGCATTCCAGGGATCGAGCGCCTTATGCTCTAAATCAACAGACAGAGAAAGAACACCATGATCACTTAAATCAGTCCCCAAAATCTCCAACTGTGTGCAAACACTAAACAAATAATGGGAAACTACCATATAGCCAATTAAGGATTGACCACAAGGGGGATTAAATGCAGAGGAAGCAGGAGAGTCTTCAGGTAGTCTGCCATTCAGGAACACAAATGCATACAGTCTCAGACTTTCCAGGAAGCATAAGCCCCGCCTATCTAATCTACCTTTTTCTGGCAAAACGGCATCAGGGATACACCAAACTTCATCAATTGAGATATTATAAAAGTCATACAAGCTCAGTTTGATACTGTAGCAATAAAGTCCCCTACGACTATAACCAAGGGACATTCCTACAGAAGACTGATGTTGTGAACAAATGAAAACATGGAGTTAACTAAGATATCCTGGAACTTACCGGAGGGGATATGTTAGCACAGCAACAGACCACCCTCTACTTTCATTGGACATTGCCAACTTTAAGCACAGGCAAAGGTTTGAGAGATGGACGAATATCTTTAGATTACAATTGATGTTATTTATTTATTTTTATTAACCATAAAAATAAACATAACACTTGCTTCAGAATCATTGCAGCATACATAATATTTAGATCGACATACGTAAATGCATTGAAGACATAGCACTTTAAAGCCTCCCATTATCCCTCCCTCCCGCAAAATAAATGGGCCCCAACCGAAAATCACCTAGCACAGGGCACAGCAATATGTACATTGTGGTGTGGGTGGATCAATTCTATAGGTCATCCAGGCCCTCCAGATCTTTTCCCATTTGCATGGGCATCCCCTACTCTGATATACTGTTTGTTCAGCTTGCTGCACCAGTCCAAATCATTCTCCCAGTCGTGTACCGTCGGGGGTATCCTGGCACCCTACGCTCAGGCAATATTGCGCTTTGCCACTGCTCCCGCACAGGCCAGCCAAGTTGTGGCCCATGTGGGCAAAGCTACCTCACCCGGCACCCCCAGGATATGCCACCTCGTGTCCAGCGGTACCTGTTCACCCACCACAGCTGCCATTACATGGGCGACCTGCCTCCAGAACATTTGAATCTTAGGGCATTCCCACAATATACGGAAAAACGTTCCTGTTTCCCCGCAGCCTCTCACACACTGTTCTGATGTGCAATGGCCCATATGATATTGCGCAGACCATGATGCATATGATCTATGTAAAATACGGAGCTGAATCAGCCTAAATCTGGCCCTAATAGCTATCGCTCTGGGGCATTGCATGGCTTCCCTTCCAATCATCATCTTCCAGGAGGCCAACGTCCGATTCCCACGCCTCCCGCAGGGGCGCTAAACAGTCAGGGGTATTATTTCAGAGTTTTTTATATGTAGGGTATATTGCCTAGTCAAGCAAGGGGTCGATGAGTAGTCTATCCTCAAGTGGAGTGTATTCTGGCAGCGGAGTCCCTTCTTTTATGTGACAATGTAGTGCGTGTCGTAACTGCAAATATCGTAAGTGTTCAGTGGATTGCATCTGGAATTCCTCCTGTAACCTATCAAATGTTATCATTTCTCCCTTTTTCCAGATGTCTCCCAGGAGATCAATACCAATGGTACTCCAGACATGGAAGCCCCTCAGTCTACCAACCTTGTGCAGCAAATTACTCTCCCATACGGGGGCTCTGTTCAGTCAGTCGAGTCTCCCATCCAGTCATTTTTGTAGCCTTCTGCCAGGCCATGACCACGGTCCGAGTGTGTGGTGGGAGGGACGAGACCTTCTGTCTGCCCCCATATAAAACAGAGAGTCAGCTGCCCTTGCCCATAGTGTGGCGATCAGTCTGGAAAGCCGGTTCGTCAAGTGGTGCAAAGACCCATCCATTGATGTTAACCAAATGAGACGTCCAATAGTCTTTCCTTATGTCCGGAACTGCCAGCCCTCCATCATAGACCCCCCTCTGTAGTTTCTTCAGGGCAATCCTGGGCTCCCACCACCCCATATTAACATCCATTGTTCGGATTCATCCGCCCGAAAGAAAGCCTCAGAGATTGGAAACTGTGTGTTTTGTAAAGCATACAACAGGCGCGGCAGGGCCATCATCTTAGACAACATCGCTCTCCCTATAAGGGAAACCGGTAGGCACTGCCAATGCGCGACATCCCCCCTGAACCTCTCTAGCTGGGAGTGCACATTCAGTCGAACAAACTCCTCTTTCGTTTTGGTGATCCAAATACCTAAATATTTGAAGAGATCCTTGTGAACCAACTCCCTACAAGCAGATGTTAAAACTGGTGAGTCCCCAGCAAGAGTGAATACCAAAGACTTGTCTCAGTTGATACGATAACCAGACTATTGCCCGAATGATCGTATCACATGGATTAATCTGTAAAAAGTCTGGCGGGTCTGTGGGCATATAAAAGGATATCGTCTGCGTATAGGGAGATACGCTCTCCCCACTCCCCCTCATATTGATCGCATTACTGGAACCGCCCACACCCATGAGGACAATGGTTCAAGCGCCAGCACAAAGAGCACTGGCGAGAGCGGGCAGCCCTATCGCGTTCCCCTATGAAGCCAGAAAAGTCTGGACATGGACCCATTGACTCGAACACGAGCCAGTGGCTCGGCGTAAAGAAGCTTGACCCATCGTTGAAATTCCGGTCCGAATCCGAATTTTGAAAGTACTGCGAACAAAATTGATGTCATTTTTAAGTAACATAGCATTTCCTCCACTTTTACAGAAAGTTTTGCTGCACAGCAAAAAACAACATACTTCTCAATTGTAAAGTCAGTACAGACCCATGTTTCCTGCAGGTATATAATCAATGGCTTAAGGCGCGCTAAAATGTTCAATTTCAAATTTGATTGATCTAGGCCCGCTAGCTTCCTGGATACTAGTTTATTCAGAGGGTTACCTCCACAACACCGGAAGCTTTGTTGTGTTTCTGGCCCCATTAAGTGTGCCAGCTACCCAACTCCAATTAGCTAGCTCATCTCCTCTCACAGATTCCCAAGCACTCAGTTTCTTCATTTCCACAACACTTATAACTCACCTCCCCATCCCTCTACCTACAGAAACAGTGATGTCCTTCAAATTAACAGACCCACTCCGTATCAGGTCCTTTGCTTTACTCTGAGAATTCAAAATTAAACTATCACAATGAAACTCTGTAATAGGCTCTCTGCGAAAGAAACCAATTCCTCTTTTCCAGAAGTAATCCACATTCTCTAGGATCTGCATTACGACAATCCTAGAGCTGAATGTTATCCTTGTACTTAGTAAAGTAGCTGAGTAGTTTATATAAACATTATCAATGTCTTTACTTGTTACCAATCTCAAGCCCTCAATTTCAAATAATAAGTGTAAAATGAAGTGTCTATTCAGAGGGTCTAAATCACGATCAAACAGGAAGACAAAGTCCAACATATCTGAAATTGAACCAATTTCCGTACCCTTCGAGTCCTATGTCAAATTATTAGACCTTGTATTCGGCCGATATTGAGGATTCTGTAACAATAGAAAAATGGTTGGGCCTCCCTATTAAAGGGGTCTATCTAGTCTTATTTAATGTTGTGTTTGCATTTTCCCAGGTTGGGTGACAAAAGATGGCAAATCTAAATTCCACACCACTACTTGGGGGCCCATGTTTCCTACTTTAACTCTTACAACGCCATGATTCTCCAACCCTCTCCCGCAACCTCCATCTAGACAAACATCACCTGTGCCATAATAGGTCTCATAAGTAATTTCACCATTAGTGGGAGGTATCCTCTTTCCCTGATGGGAGATATTGGAGACTAGCACCTCAGATACACTAGATAGAGGTAGGGTGGAGGTTACTGAATGACCAGGCACCAAATCTGGGCAGAAATTAACATTATTCAACATTTCAATATTTGCAGAAGGATCAGAAGATACAGACACAACAGGAGATACAGACTCCACAGGAATACTTGCAAACCTTTAATAATAAATTTCTTTTTTTCTCTTCCCTGTGGGAAGTTTTATCCTGGAACTCCCTGAGGTGACCTCCACTGCCTGTGGAGCCCCATTAGAGGACACTGTAAAAGGATCACCAAAAGGTCGAACATGGTGGGAAAGAGCACTGCCAGGGAAGGATAATCCTTTATTAAAGATCAGAATTACGTGTAAGGTTTTTTCAGTCAACTGGGCCTCTGGTTCATCCTGGTTACACCCCTGAAATAAATATTTTAATGAATACACATTATCCTTCACCCGTTTTGCTTTAGATTTTGCATTAGTTACCTAAGAGGGAGGGTCCCCTGACCCCTCGTTGCTTACCCACTTGAATGCAAATTTCTTTTGGCCCAACATTGACCATATGATTGATGTCAGTTCTCACCTGTATTTGATCAGGAGCGATAGGAAGAAACTGAAGCAAGGTCCCAACTTCCTCCTACCACCAAGACTGCCCAAACATGTCAAAGCTAGTCGAGGTGAAACTGGGAAGAGGGGAACGGAAGAAAGAAAAACAAGGTCCCACAGAGTCAGTGCAGGGAGACGTGTGCATACAAAGAAGAGAATAGGGACATCAGTGTATGTATTAAGTCTAAACAACAGAACTGACAGGGATTCTCAAATCTATATAGCGATATAGTAATACCTGTTTCAATCCTCCCTTACGTAATTTAAGTGACTGCATACACAAGAGTGGTATACAATCTATAAAACAGAAAGAGAGAGCATAGGTTTTTGAGGGGTAAAACAGTTTACCTATTGTGTTACATAGAAAATCACGAAAGTACAAACATGCTCAAAAGCATTCAGTAATCAGAGATAAAGTAAACCCCAAAAATGTAGTAATTCCAAAGCCTGGAATGGTGTATACAATGACTACTTGTATTTTCCCTCTAGCAACTAAACAAAACTATAACAAAAAGGAGTAGGGCCTTTTGTCCTTTTCAGTATACGTTTCTTCATAAAGTAGAAAACTGTATTAAAGAATATCTCGTCTTTCTCTTATATCACCAGAATGCAAGTACAATGACAAGAATGGGATCTCCAATAGCCAGAAGAACACATCAGATAAGTATAGGCATATGACTCATAGTTACAAATGTCTAGGCGCAAAGCACGTTACTCCCTTTGTATATTCGTGATTCTTTAGGGGATTTTTTCCTTTTCTGTATTACAGGTATATCCAGACATTGGATCCAGGGCAGAAACGAAGGGGAGGAAAATGCCAAGCATTATCAAAATAGGAGTGCCGAACTGCCGACCACGACGTGGTGAACCCGGAAGCAGAAAAGGTAAGTGACCTAGGACGGAATAATGGCACGTGCGTCAACTAGAATGCGAAGCAATCTTCAGCCCCAGAAAGCTGGCTTTATGCCTCTCCCTCCACTAACCTGTCCGGGAGCGGAGCAAGCCCGACAATTGACTTGAGTGACCTGCGATTTCAACTAATTTACCTTTTGCCCCTGGATTTGACAAAAACCAGAGGAGGTAGAGTGCTGGGGTGTAGCTTCAGTGTTGCTGTTTGGGGTGTTACACCCCCCTAATAAAGGTATTATTTAATAATTAATTGGGTACAGGAGCTTTCAGTCCAGTATGACAAGGTGTCTGTTGCATTTCACCTGGTATTTTTAAATACTCACTCGGACAAAAACACACATACACGCTTGTCTCTGTGTTAAAAGTCTTAAAACACGGTCATTTAAAAAAAATACTACGTTGTAAGTACCGTTCACAATCCGCAATCCTTTCCCTTTCCACTGGCCCTTAAGTCCCCCTCATGCGCTGCTTCTCATCCAATGATTAACATTATATGCCAATGTGATTGTTGGAAAATCTGAAGCTTACCCCCGCCCCTTCAGCCTTACTGACCAAGCTACGCCCCTGGTAAGGTGATGAACCTCCAAGAGAATTGGAGACAACACATCCAACACATGATCAGAATTGGAGAACGATCTTTCTAACAACAATAAAATAGAAGATAAAACGTTCTCAATACAAAAACTAACTTCAGATGAAGAATTTTTCTCTGTAAATGACAGATCAGAGAACCTAACCAAATGGAAGGGCTTCCGCTAAATGTGCGAAACAATGCCCCGAATCTAAGAAGAGAAAATTCTCTTCTTGAGTCCCCTCACTCACCAAGGTGAAGAAGAGGTTTAGGGGATACCTCGAAACATGTCGACCAAATACTAGGGACAGTATACACATAACAGTTACAGTTCCTCCCTACTATTAACCCCTTTTTATCCATACCAACTAGGAGCAGGAATAAATTAATCGCTCACTAGCTAGGTATTTTTAACATCACCATCACCAATCTCCCATACACTGCACTACACGTTTTTTCACAAAAAGTGCTCCTACGTAGTTCCGCAAGTTGCAACACGCCCCAGACAGTAGCTGTCTGGGATGGCCCAAATGATGAAGCATGTCACCTAGGGGCAACCCTTGGAGAGTGAGGGGACTCCAGAAGAGAATTTTCTCTTCTTAGATTCGGGGCATTGTTTTGCACATTTAGCAGATGCCCTTCCCTCTGTTAGGTTCTCTGATCTGTCATTTACAGATTTCTTAATAACTATACACAGTCTGGAGGATGAACCTAACGTCTACCTCGATCTCCCCCCTTTTTTGTTAATGAAGAATTTCTCTCACCATCCCCTTCCTATTTAGACGGTTGCATGTTCCATTGTTCCATTGTGCCCTTGTTGCCAGGTAGGCCACTTGCGGAGTTCGATTCAATATGGCTGTTTAGAACAGGGCCCAGCATTGCATCCTCCTGCTCTACAGAGCCCAACTCAGGATCAATGGGTGATTTGATTTCCCTGGCGACAGCCCCTGCTTCTGCTGAGCCAGTAGATCCGTGCAGCGGACTTATCTTTGATGAAAAGAAGGTACTTTGGCAAACTAGAGCTCCCTGGCATGTGTGAGCACATTGAGAGGGTGAAGGGTCCAAATGCATATCAGCGACTTGATCCATACCAGCATTCATTGCCAATTTGTCCTTCTCTTTACCATTTATTAAAAGAAAAAAGCTCATAATTGAAGGATGGGACTTCAGGTAGGACAACTGAGACTTCTTTTGACAATTCTTTTTTTTAATTTCAGGAGATTATTGGGTGGATTAGTTGCAGCAATCAAATGACCGGAGCATAGTTTCCTTAATGTCATTTTAACAAGGTCACCTAAACAGAAGATGGGACACACCAGACACACTGAAACTGGGGGAGGAGGGACAGCAAATTCTACAGCCCCTGGTTCTCATGTGCCAGCTAGAAATTATTCGCGGAGTATATGCTGAACTAATGTTGGACGAGAGTAGGAAAAGTCATTTGCAACTGTGCTCACCGATAACTAAGCACTAATCACTCAACGGGACTGTCAAAAATAAGCAATGACAATAACTCCCCTTGTAGTAGTGTCAGCAGACAGCCACCCTTTGACTTTTAATCTCCAACTCCTGGAGAACCAACAGTGGAAAGGAGCCTTCAAGCAAAAAAAAGGAAAAAGGACAGAATAGGAGCACACTGGGCAACCTCACAACTGGGCTACCTCCTTGAGTCCTGCACTCTCTATTGCTGCAATCACAGGTGCCGGTTGCTGATGCTGTTTGTAAAGTACCAGGGTTGCTGCATCCAAGACACCAACTTCAACCCAGACTGCCACTCACAAGCCCACAAGCCGCACCTGGGGCACCAGCTGCCTGTCCTAGCAAAACTCAACCTCCTCTCTCCTCCGTGCAACCCACACCCTCTGCTACTGTCTGTAACTCACCCAACCCCTAACTCCCACTGCAGCAACCCAACCCAACTCACCTCCCGTCTGTGATGTGAGAGGAGGGTGCTGGTGTAGATGGACCAAACGCCTGGAAGAGCACAGCGCAACAACAACAACAAAGGAGAAGCCAAGGAGGAGGTGAGCATGCCACGGAGATCTAAGCATGCGCTCCAGCCCACTTCTGTGGGCCACTGCAGGCTCTCACTGCATACCTTGCTCAACCGCTGCTGTCCACTGCCAATGCAAAGAAGCCAAAAGGCTACTATGGCGGCCGATGCTGCAGTTGTCAGCGGCTTAGAGGTAGCTTTGTGGTAGCTGGGTGAGGTGCTGCAGGTTCACCCAGCTTCGCTTCTCAGTGTCTCCTTGAGGCGACCGCTTTTTCTTTGCATCTCCTTGCCATATAGCCACGTAACACATCAACATGTTCTGCGAATACAACTACACAATCGTGCACTGTCCAGGAAAAGATCAAAACCCTACTGACTACTTCTCAAGACTGTCTCTGCAGTACCCTAGCACTCCTTCCAAGACAGCTGAACCATACATACATTTCATTATGAAATCAAGCACACCAGCTGCCGTTGCGTTGGAACAAATCATCACCACCACGAGTCAAGATAGTGAAATGTTAAAACTAAAAAAGATTATTACACATCAGTCTTGGCACCAGCACCCTCAACCTCTTACAAGTGACAGTGAGTACCAGAAGTTTAAAAATATCATAGATGAACTGTCCATTACTTGGGAAGGCCTTATCCTAAGAGGTTCGAGAATTGTTATTCCGGAGAGTCTTTGACAACAGATAATTGAAGTGGCCAATGAAGGACATCATGAAATTGTGGCCACAAACCGAAATCTCTGAGACAAGTCTGATTTCCACTTCTCGATGAGAGAGTTGAAAGAGAATTGAAGGCCTGTCATCTATGTAACTGCCTTTCATAGAAAACCACTGAACACACCCTTAACATGTCAGAGTTGCCAAAGCATGTATGGGAAATAATTCAGACTTTCTCAATCATCTCAATTGGAAGCATCAGAAAGGCACATCTCTTTGGCCACAGGCCAATGGCTTTGTCAAATGTTTTATGAGTACTCTTAAGAAAGCTGTTCAGCGTGCTGTACTGGATAAGCTCGACCTTAAAACTGTCTTGAATTCTACTCTTTGAGCTTACCGTTCGAGCACTCACTTGCAGATGAAAGTCCTGCAACCTTGATGTTCGGGAGAGTCATGACAACCAAGTTACTTCAATGGACCCCCAGAAGATCAAGTACTGCGGAAGAAATCTTTTTAAAACACTTGAATCGTAAAAGGAAAATGAAGGCCTAGGCAGGCAAGCGCCGACATGCAAAAGACGTTATTTTCACTAGGAGATAGAGTGCTTGTTCATCAGTCTAGAAAACAAAAATCTGATGCTTCCTTGGATGTTGAGCCCTTTCATGCTCTGGCCAGCAAAGGACACATGGTGACTGTCCACTGTCCGGGGAAGTCCATTACGCAAGATTCCTCGCATTTCCTTCATGTGGCTCATCGCTCATCAGGCACTGATGTCAATGTATAAACTGGGTCTGAAATGACAAGTGAAAACCCCCTGACTGCTGTTGTTCCTACATCGCCAACACAGATCATGCCACTTCTACTGCCTGCCCTAGTTTCCGAAAACACAATCGGGACGTGTGATCAAAGCGCCATGAAGACTCATTGATGAATTATGATTGTGTATATAGTTGAATTTTTTTTTATTATTATTTATCAGAGGGGGAGATTTAGTGTCAAGTCAGTTAGCGATGATGGAACCCTTATGGCTCCTGATGGACTCCCTAGAACTGTGACGTTAGTGTTAGAGCGTAGCGAAGTGAATGCAGGTTTAGAATGTTGAGTTTGTTGTTACACACAGAATAATAAAGACGTTTTATACTAAGTTTCGTGTGTGGCATAGTCATTGGTGAGTACCCGTGCTCGGGAGGACGCTACAATTCTTTCAAACCGTGCACCAAAAATGCAAGGATTTTAATGCATGCCTTGCACCATACATATAGCTGTTTGAAGCCATCACATAATTGTCTGATGCTATTACCACGATTAGAACATGTCACTTGCATGCTAAACAAGGATTGCTGCAACTCTTTAACCCACTTGTCTGTCTTATGAATTGTAAACTCGATGAACTCCAACTTTATAGTCGCTCATTTGGATGGTGTCATTCTTCTTACATTGTTCCCTCTCTGAACAAGCTAAATGGCTCCTACATACTTCAATAGAATCACCTGACAATGGAAACTTATTTCACTCTCCAACTGTTTCCATCTCCTTTGATTTCAATCAGCTGCTCATTAGCCTCTTTACCATTGTAGTTTTCATTTTGTCACTGCCAGAGTTTGTAAAAATTAATGTGTACGTCAGGACAAACCCCAGGTTGCCTAGTAACTTTGGTCCACACAACTTAGCACTCTCTAACTCTTAGCCTCGCTTCCCTTCCTGTCCCTATGAAAGCCCTCTCTGAGTCCTGATGCTTTGAATGTGACTAAAAGAGAAAGGGGACTAAGGTACTCAAAACTCTGGCTAGACGGAAATAGATAATGCTGGGGCATTTAGCAATACCTGGTTCATTTTTGTAAAAGACATATGCTATGATGCAACTTTTAAAAATAAATATTTTATTATTTTATTGTAAAACTAAATCTGTCAACCTCTCAACCTCAAATTCTCCACTTCCTGTTCAATCATGGATATATAATCTGCACATTCTTAAAAACAAACCCACCATCGTTGACAATGCCAAATCGCTAGCTGTTATTCTGGACAAATGACTCAACTTACATTCCCAAATAAACACCATAGCCAAGAATGCACGCTACTAACTGCGCCTTGTCTGGGGTATTCAGCGTTTCATTTCTGAGCAAGACCTGAAAACTCTGGTCCAACCTTGGGTACTCTCCAGACTGGACTACTGTAATTCTCTCCATGCTGGCCTTCCCAAATCCACCCTATCCCTTTTAAAAACCCATCCTCCATTCTACGGCACATTTCGTCTATGGGGCCAAAAGAAATGACTATATTACACCCATAATGATTTCCCTTCGCTGGCTTCCCAGTGAAACTCGGTCAATTTACAAGACTGCCTGCATCACCCATAAAGCCATACACACTTCCACCCCTCGCTACCTGGCCAACAAACTCAAAACATCTGGCGGCTCCAGACCTTCACGCAATACTAAACATTTATTGCTCGAACCTCCAATTTTCAAAAGGGAAAGATTTATGGTGTAATCCTTATCAGGTAATGAAACTAGAATTTGGAACTCTCTATCTCCAAACCTTTGGACCGCCACCTCTTTCCAGTCTTCATCTCAGATCTTAAAACTCTTCTCTTCCAAAGACACTTCTTTGAATAATTCTCCTCATCCCAGGGCATGACCCTGATTGCCATGTCACTACAGAGAGCTCAATTTTGTAAATATGTATTCAGTACTTGTATTACCCTAAAAGCGCCACCTTTTCGTATTATGTAATCTTGAATGTATCTGTTATTTGTTCATCTGTAACTTTCAAACCGAGTACCTTTAAGTAGTTTTACCTACTTCCATGCTATGCTTCATTCCTTATGTAATTTACTTCGCTCTATTGTGAAGCGCTCTGACACTTCTGGGTAAAGTTCATGCTATATAAAAATGCATGAATAAATAAATCAAAAATGGTGTTTGTGTTCAAAATGTACTTAAAAAAAAAAAGAAAATCGGATGTGTTGAAATATATTCAGTGACTGATAAAACGTCTTATTAATGGAACAGGAGTTGTGCAATGAAAGTGGGACGTTCTGAACCTGCACTACGAAAGCGAATGACAACAGACAGGCACCGAACAACAGTGCGAAATAAAAGCGGACGTTTTCGGGTCTTTCCTACTTCCGGGCTCTATAGTAGTTTATTCCCTGGAACGACGAACTACACACCCGCTCTGGGCGGTCACTTCCGCCGAGTGACAGCGAGAGCCGCCCGTGCCTACCCCATGGAGAGACATCTGGTGCGCATGCGCTCATAGCGACGGCGCTGAAATTCAAATTCGAACGTTCTGTGTTGGAGAAAAGATAGTGTGAGTCTGTGTGCCGTAGCGCTAGATCCCGAGAGAAGAAGAATCCGAATCTGCCGGTAGGATGGACCCTTTCACAGAGGTGCGTGACTTTTCTATTGCTAGTGTTGTGGAATAGCAACTAGTGATGTGCTTGCATCCCCTTGTCTGCTGCGGTTCCTTTTAGCCTGTGGTCCAACATCGGGCGTGGACTGGTGGAGAGGGACTTGGTGCTTTTGCCTTCATCGCCGGCTGCAGACCCTCTGATCTCTTCGCTGGATTCATTTCTGTGTCTGAGCTATCTTCCTGTCTGTCCTAGGGCAGCTACTAGCTACGACTGCGCAGAGCCATTAGATATCGCTCGAAATTGACATGTAATCTTTGTGGCGAAAGTACCACAGCGCAGGTCTGCTTAGGTGAATTTCAGTGGTTCTACGATTAATTTTCCTCTTAGCTCTGCCCAAAGTTTGTTTTTATCGGCGTAAGAGGAGCTTCCTACTTACACAGGATTCAATTGTCATGCAGTAATCGTTAAGCTGAAAATCTTTTGTTCACCGAGAAAAATAGTATTTTCAGTGAAAACTGTGAGATTTGCTACTTGCTGTCATTCTGTAAATATATAGCTACGCGAACTTCATAGTAGATACATCATCTCCGATGAGACTAAAATAAGTTGCAGTTTCTTTTAAATATTGATATCTGTATAGTTTATTTTCGAAAATGGTACTTGGGTGGGGGGCTAGCACGAATCGTGGTTTACTCAGACCAGCAAGCCTTTGCAGAGTATTTATACGTACTAAATAGTGCATATGTTTATACTAAGAGTTCTCTTAATAGCTTACAACCTAGTTGATGCTTTTGATCTCTGCTAGCCTTTATGGCACTTTGCCGAGGACCTTACTGGTGGCAGAGTGCTTGTAACTCCTGGCGAGTCAGGGTGTAGTGAGTAGTAATTGCATGGAAACTTGTGTATGGGTATCGAGTTCCTTGCTCTTAAAGCCCAAAAGGAAAGACTTTCCCTCCCGGTGCATCCCTCATGAAAACGACTTGGAATTTACCAACCACGCGGGTAGAAAGAGCAGAGTTTCTTGGTTTAACTAAGGGCGTGCCTGGGTGTCGGTGGCTATACACGTGACTATAGAAACAGACACAGGGTTTTTTGGCACAAGCTGAGGTTAGGAACAGAGCTCCATTCAATGACATGGCACTGTCTATGCAAGCCTTGGGTGAAGGGAAATGGATAATGTACACTTTAGTTGGAGGAGTAGCGAATTACAGAGAGCTGACTTTGTCTTGAAGTTGACGTGGAAATAAAATAACACTTCGATATGTCAGTGGCCGGTAGCTGAACAAGATGATGCAGTTTTTTAAATAAGACAGTGTCGCCCGTTGCTTCTACTGAAGGCTTTTGCAGACAGCAGCAGTAGGCACAGCGTAATGTCAGACTTCACTGCTTTTGTGTTACTTAATGTGGTCTAATTTAGAGCAGAGCTGCAGTTAAAGGGTGACCCAGGATGAAAAGTCTATTGATGGCGGTGTTCTCCCACATTTGCACGTTTTGTCATCTTCAGGAGAGCTAGCATACTCACGGAGACAGATCTACAGCGTCTAGTGAGCTGATGAGGACTCAAAACGACGTAGTCAGATGTTTGTTAGATCGTGTGTGCTACTCAGCGTCTTGTTTGTAAGGCCTAGCCTTTGGGAGCTAGTCAAGGGATCTAATGGCCATAGAGCGTTGGTGTGACTTTAGGTCGCCAATGACCGGAGTAAGAGTTTTGAACTATTTGGTTTTGACAGTTTTCTCTTCGAGCCTATATACAGTTACAATGGTCAAATCAGGACTTCGTTATTGCCAGGTACCAAAGCAATCCTCTGAAGGAGGACATGCAAAGGCACCCTGGAGGAGTTGCAGGTGGAAGAAGTTCTTTTTGACAGTGAAGCTTGATGTAGGTAGAACTGATCCATGTGACTTTTGGGAAATACTCCTCTTCAGTGTTGAGAGCAAGCACATTTAAACCATTGATAGAGGGCAATAAAAGTGAAGGACATTAGCTTCCACCAATCCTATGAGTCCTGCCTAATTGGGTTTCGCCTGCTGACCGCACATGCGTTGTCTAATGGGAGTGGTTTTGTTTACAATGAAGGGTTTGGAGCCAGCTCATTACTTACCATTCGTTTAAATCATTGTCACTCTTCTTTGCTGCCTACTAATTGGCCAGCAGTTACTGGGCTCACTTAATGTTTTGCTGTGAAGCACAGACCAAGCAGAGGTTGATTCATCTTGATTAGTGTCCGTACTCTGCTAGCTCTGTGATTGGGATACTATTTCTAATTCCCATCCCACCCCCACCTTGTCCCAGGTGCTTCTTCCCCCTCATACCCACCCATTTTCTGTGTTTTCCCATTCACTTTACAGAATAGGACTTTAGCTACTGTTGTTAAACTTCCTTTGTAAATTCGCCCGTCTTGTCTATTCACATACTTGCTGTTGTATTCTTTACCTTATCCTGAAAATACAACACTTCATTAATCAGCAAATGCTGCTGTTTCCTTAACATCGCGATACCAAAGGGGATGATGAACGGAGCGTTTGAGCAAATCAAACACTCACCCCCAGTCAACTGATCTGGGTTTAATCCATCATCATTCTTTAGCTCCCAGGTTGCTTGTTTCCGGTCCAGGGAAGACATGGCTTGGCAGTTCGGGCTGGACTGTTCCCATGAGGCGAAGGGTCAGACTGATTTGCATATGGCCTTGTCTGAACTGGGGTGGTGGAGTGAGCTAAAGAATGATGGATTAAACCCTGATCAGTTGACTGGGGGTGAGTGTTTGATTTTCCAAACGCTCCGTCCATCATCCCCTTTGGTATCGCTTTGTTTCCTTAACACCAGCAGTGTGCGATTCTTACATTCAGCATATTGTATTTCATGGCTACAATTTAATGTGTGTAATCGTACTTCTCTGATGAGCGCTGTTTAACATCCAAGTACAACGCAAGCTCTTTGCAAAGTAAAATGCACTGAGAAAAATTTTAAGGATTTGCCTACCTGGAGCATTGCACAAAGCTTAATACAACCTTTTGAGCAGCTCTGGTGGAATGTGACTGCAGTAGTACAGTTTAGAGCGAGAGAGAGGGCAGCAATGATTTGATAGCACGCCACTCAATGACACTTCACTCAACTGTATTTATAGTGCTTACTACCCCTGATGAGTTGTTGATGCGCTTTGCGGCATGCCACTCCGCTATACACAATGCCACCCTACTCCACATAGTGTTACGCCATGCCTCACAATGCCATTCCAGTGTGTGCTAGTGAGGAATTTAAGTGTTTGGGCTAATTAAAGTTGTATGAAATATTAATGGTGGTCTAGAAATGGCATATATTTCAGATAGTTGGATTTCTAAATGTACCAGATTTAATTTATTTTTATAGGCTGTTTCAGTTGTCACCTGTCCATCCAATTTGTCATCTGAAGGCTGTTAAATTGAACACTTGAGGCCAAATTACATGGCGCAGCGGGTTGGAAACCGACCGACATGTAGTCGTCGGTTCCACATGCCAAATTAAGATGCGACCGACATGCAGGCAGTTGAAAACCTCCCCTTTTCCATTGTGCTGCAGCCCGGAAAACGGCAGCAATACTAGCCGCAGTGGAAATGGGGATGTTCCCCGTGTGCCAGCAGGCCTCCAAAAATCATAAAAATGTTACTAGGCTTTCAGGTCTAGTGACTTAAACAATGTATTCAGCCTATTTGTAATGCTCCTGACCCATAAACTGGTTTCAAATGATGTGGTCATGGGTAAATATTTTCATTAATTGAGCTGCCATTTTCTTCATTATCATATGAGGGCACCTTCAAATTTTGATTTCAGCCTGTCTGCTGTACCAAAAACTATTGGTTTGATTTAATAGATAAAACACTTGTTGCCATTTATAATACAAGTTTAGCCACAGGATGCACATGACCCCTGACTTGCCTCTTAATTCCTTAATGCCATTCTCATCAGGGCGGGGGCAGAAATGTTTTTAAAATCATATTTAAAAACTATCACTTTAATGCATAATTAAAGCATGAACTGCTAGCACACTGTCATTTGTAATCGGCAGTTTTTACATTGAAATGGTCATAAACTTTCCTACTGACATGCGGTTTTACTCATAAAACTATATAGTGTACAAACAATGTTTGGAAATAGTGTCTGCAAATGTCAGTTGCATATCACCAAGTAAAGTGTTCGTTTGTTTTGCTCCTATTTAACTCTGTTTGCATCGCACTTAAGTACAAAAAAAACGTTCTTTCGTAATTCCTGATATATCTTGAAATATTTGTAATATAAACATGCTATTTATTTAAGTGTTCTCTGTTAGAGAAAAATAACTGACATCTTCAGACAGCTCAGTTGACAAAAACCTCTAATTCTAGTGAGAGAAAAATAAACTCAATCTCCGAAGCAGCAGTTAGTAAAAAGAAACTGACATTTGAACTCTTTCCTTGAACAGACAGCAAATGTGTCAAGATAAATATAAGATTTAATGGCATCTTTATTGCTCTTTCACTTTCTGAATGAACAGAACACCTGATCCTTTCCAGCTGCCAGGTGGGATTAGTGAGTGCTAAAAATAGTTCGACCTGATAAAATTTTACTCACAATTGAGTGGATGTGTAGATTTGGCGAGGCCTGACCAGGTACCATGTGGTGCCTGGCCAGGTACCATGTGGTGCCTCGCACACATGACATTGATGTTTGGGGGGACACCATGGGTGGCCCCTGGGCTTCAGGGCAGAGGCCCACAAGGCCCTTCTAGGGGGCCACAAAAGTCCCTTTCCAACAGCCTTTCCATGGCAGTTGGACAGCCATGGAAAGGTTGTCAGAAAGGGACATTCTTAATCCTTACGGCAGTGCCTGCGAAGACACCGCTCCTATTGTAGCGATTACGATCCGACTGACGGGCTCTTTGAACCTGTCGGTCGGTCCCTCCGACCGCAGCGGTCTGACTGATCGCAACATAATACTATGGTCGGACCGCTATGCTAGATTGCGGTTGAACGCCACCCTGGTCAGGCCCATAGACTTTACTACATTGAAATTAGACTGGGTAAGTGTGAGACTTGCTATTTATAGCACTACAAAATGGCAGCAATACTGTAGAGAAATGCTGTATAAAACAAGATATTTTGGTTGCTTTAACATGTAACTGGTCCGGATTTTTCTTTATAAAATTGTGGGATAGGGCAGTTCATTGAATACATTATTTTATCTCTAATGACTTAAAATTAGGATAGAATGTTTCAATAGTTAAATTAGTTTTGGTAATCTTACTTATTAAAACTGTTTTCAAGTGCTGTTTGTATTGGAGAAGGGACATTTTATTCAACCTTCATGTGCATTTGAATGCTATGAGCTTAGACAACACATGGAATGCTATTTGGCACATATTTAAATGTATGCTTACAAAAATAATTTCAAACATTAATAAGATGCACCACTACCATGGCTATAATTAACAAAATATAAATTCAAGCTTTCTTGGATATAGCCGGTCTCAAGATGTTCCATTGTACTACCTTGTGGCATTCATGAAGTTTAATGTTTAGAGCCACTCAGTATTTTTGTCTATATTTTTATTTTTAACTGATATCTTCTTCCTTCGTTTGAGTTTTCTTCCTT
Organism: Triturus cristatus; assembly: GCF_964204655.1. NCBI lineage: Eukaryota > Metazoa > Chordata > Amphibia > Caudata > Salamandridae > Triturus > Triturus cristatus. The sequence continues at coordinate 481,467,355 of NC_140588.1, read as the reverse complement.
CGTTTGAGTTTTCTTTTTTTAATGTACAGAAGGAGAACTTGCGTTTTTAAAATGTTCATGCAAAGGAATTAAATGAGAAACCTGACTGCTTCTTAGATGTCCAGAGTTCTGCTGCCAATATTTGTGTATCATGATAGTGTTGAGCTAAAAGTTAGGTATACCTCCATCTTTTAAATAACAACAGCACGCCGGGACCTTTCAGCCAGAATATTGATTACATAACTTATAAATCGTCCTTTTAATTCGCCTTCTGTCTGAAAAGCGATTGGGTATTTACTGTGCTGTTAGTGCTCCCACTTTGTTAGTTTGCCCAATCTATACATATGCATCTTGCGAGAATAATGGACGCCTTCAATAAGTTAGTGTATGTAGACCTAATACCCAATGGCACTGTAGTCAGTTTGTCCAGTTTACATAAAAATTATTTCCCGCAGTTGATGTGTGTTGGGTAGATCAGTTGTTTGTAGTATGTTTCTAATAATCTGCTTCGAACTTTGTAGATGCTTCTTATAGTATAATCCTGCATTTTATGCCCACCCAGTTTGTAGAAATCTGACATAGTTGCCCTTAGTTCTCATAGTAGCTATACTGCTCTTAGTTGCAAAAAACCGGTCTTCAATTCCTGGATGAACCACTTGTTTGGAGACACCAAACATTGATGGGCTTCTCAAAAGCATTTACCCAACCTTATCTCTGCTTTCTACTTTACATCGAGGTAACTGTACACCATAGGTTATTCCTAAACTATTTTAAATCTGATCATAACCACTATGGTTACTATTGAGTCTGTTTTAAAATGTATTTTCTGGCATTGTCTGGCACATCATCACATGTGGGAGTTTGTGCTGCTTCTCTGTGGAGCTGCTGTGCCTTTTGCCAGAATATACCTCGTTTTACGATTTTACATGCCGAAGGGGAAATGTTGTTGCAGACATAACTACAGTGCAGCGTTTTTTGATTGATGAATAGCCTTGTTCACTAATATGGATTGAGCACTCCCATCATGTAATCTGCACAGGAGTGTTTTGATTACGTAATAAGGAACTCTAAAGTTTTTTCTTAATATGCCAGTTTAGCCACGCATTCTGATGTGGGTACGAATTATGATTCAGGTAGCAGCTCCTGCTTCTGCCTAAATTGGGATTAAAGGCTGGACGCGAACTATGCACACCGTTTTGTTTTTTGCTTGAACAATTTTCGCAAGGTAAAACATGATACAAATTGGTTAAGCAAACCGTACACTTTCAGTCTGTAAGCCATGGAATTGGGAGTAACGCGTGCTGTAGCATATTTTCCCCCATTCCCAGGAATGTAAATCCGACCAGTGCACAGAACGCGCACTTAGTAAATAAAATACCCTGCATATCCGTATTTAACTGGTGTAATACATTTGTGCCATGGATACTGTGCAGTTTGTGGGCCACTTGAAAGAAAAGCCTTGTGTTTGCCTTTGAGGTGTACCTCATGTAGACTAAATGCAGTGGTTACCTAAGGATAGCTGGCTGTTTTTCAAGCGGTCCTTTTTAGGTCTCACTTGAGCCAGCGCATGCGCTGCTCTGGAGAGACATTTAGTGTGTGGGCTTTAAAAAGCCGACCACAGCTTTTTGGCTGGTATAGAGTGTGAGGTTACGTGCACAATGAAGAGCAGAGGCGCCATCTGGCTTTCCTCTCTCGTCATGGTGCGCGCACATCGCACACCACTCGCCTGCCTGCTTTCACTTTTGCAGTCGCGCACCACTCGCTTCTTCTTCTTTTAGCGCGTGCGCACACAACTCGCGCTTGTTCTATATCCTCTCTGGTTTGGATGAAGGACTTCCAGCTATGCTTCTACATTTCTCTTGCCAACTGCGTTTTTGCGTTGCTGTCAGTACGTGGTCTTATGTTTATTTAATGACAGTGTGTGGCCTCTTGGCTTACAATGTGGTTATCGAGTAGATTCCATCGAGAGAAGTTTGGATGTAGTTAAATTCAACAAAATCTTTTTTATCAGTAACACACCACTGACTTTGTTTAATAGAGCTTTGCGCAAGATTCCAATGTCGAATACATTTTTTAAACACTTCATTAATCTATCTTTGGGCTGATCTGCTTAACCAATATCAATTAAACAAAGTTATAGAAAGTGCTGGTCTATTCTTACTTCTAAATACTCGTACATTCATCCACATCAACCCACGCAAGCATATATCCATCCACTAACAAGCAAACACTCATTTATTCACGGAGACCAAAGCATTCATCTATTCACTCACTCGTTTATCCACCCAGCAATGCATCAACTCCCTTCTATCTACACACCTTTCCACACACCATCGTATACACCCCCAGCCAGCTGTCCATCACTCTATAGCACTTCACAGCCATGATTTTAAGCATTCTTCCAACCAACCTCCACCTGCGACTGCATGTGCTGCTACGTGTGCGGTCCGATTGTGTGTACATGTGCGTTCAAGTACACATCTGGGCCGTGTCTGTAGGCAAATGAGCACCTGCACGTGCGTTGTTTGTCAATGCATTCAACATAGAACCTGTACAAATGTATCCAGACCAAACCTATTGGCAAGGTTGGTTACTTTTTGACTTTCATTCTTACTTTGCATATATTTATATATTCTGAGACATTATTAAAGTGATGTATTTTTATATAAAACAAAACCCTCGCAGGACATTCTCAGTGTATTGCCGCAGTGATAAATATATAGCACCCCTCTTCTACCCCTCTACCACACCTCTATCGCTCTACCCTTCTAGCCCTTTACCACACCTCTACTAGCCCTTTACCATACCTCTACTACCCCTCGACCCCATCCCCTACCCCTCTCCTACCCCCTACCCCTCTCCTACCCCCTACCCCTCTCCTATCCCCTACCCCTCTCCTACCCCTCTTCTACTCCCCCACTTCTACCCTACCTCTAGTACCCCTCTACTGCTCTACCCCCTACCCCTCTTCCACCCCTTTTGTACCCCCTACTCCTCGTGTACCCCCTACTCCTCTTGTACCCCCTACTCCTCTTGTACCCCCTACTCCTCTTGTACCCCCTACTCCTCTTGTACCCCCTACTCCTCTTGTACCCCTACTCCTCTTGTACCCCCTACTCCTCTTGTACCCCCTACTCCTCTTGTACCCCCTACTCCTCTTGTACCCCCTACTCCTCTTGTACCCCCTACTCCTCTTGTACCCCCTACTCCTCTTGTACCCCCTACTCCTCTACAACCCCTCTACCACCCTACTCTTCTTCTACCCCTCTTCTTCTATCCCTCTTCTACCACCCCTCTTCTTCTACCACCTCTCTAGCCCTTTACCACACCTCTATCACTCTACCCTTCTAGCCCCCTACCTCTCTTCTACCCCCTACCTCTCTTCTACCCCCCTACCTCTCTTCTACCCCCCTACCTCTCTTCTACCCCCTACCTCTCTTCTACCCCCCTACCTCTCTTCTACCCCCCTACCTCTCTTCTACCCCCCTACCTCTCTTCTACCCCCCTACCTCTCTTCTACCCCCCTACCTCTCTTCTACCCCCCTACCTCTCTTCTACCCCCCTACCTCTCTTCTACCCCCCTACCTCTCTTCTACCCCCCTACCTCTCTTCTACCCCCCTACCTCTCTTCTACCCCCCCTACCACTCTTCTACCCCCCCCTACCTCTCTTCTACCCCCCCCTACCTCTCTTCTACCCCCCTACCTCTCTTCTACCCCCCTACCTCTCTTCTACCCCCCTACCTCTCTTCTACCCCCCTACCTCTCTTCTACCCCCCTACCTCTCTTCTACCCCCCTACCTCTCTTCTACCCCCCCTACCTCTCTTCTACCCCCCTACCTCTCTTCTACCCCCCTACCTCTCTTCTACCCCCCTACCTCTCTTCTACCCCCCTACCTCTCTTCTACCCCCCTACCTCTCTTCTACCCCCCTACCTCTCTTCTACCCCCCTACCTCTCTTCTACCCCCCTACCTCTCTTCTACCCCCCCTACCTCTCTTCTACCCCCCTACCTCTCTTCTACCCCCCTACCTCTCTTCTACCCCCCTACCTCTCTTCTTCCACCCCTACCTCTCTTCTTCCACCCCTCTACCCATCATCTTCTTCTACCACCTCTCCAGCCCTCTACCACACCTCTACCCTTCTAGCCTACCCCCTACCCCTCTTCTTCCACCCCTCTACCCATCATCTTCTTCTACCACCTCTCCAGCCCTCTACCACACCTCTACCCTTCTAGCCTACCCCCTACCCCTCTTCTACCCCCCTTCTCCCACCCGTCTTCCCATCCCTCTTCTACCCTGCGGTGGCAGCCGGAGCGTGATAACACTGCTTGTCCTTTTAAAAAAAAAAAAAGAAAAAAAGGCATTGTCATAGCCAATAGGTCACGCCTTGGGGACCTTATAAGTGTTCAGTTATGCAGCACAACATCATCAACTGTTGCATGGCTAAGCACTTATAAGGTCCCAAAGGCGAGACCTATTGGCTATGCCAATGCTTGTTTTTTTGGGGGGGTGGAGCATTTAGTGTGACAAGATATCGACACCCTTCCTCAAAACTAAAAACTTACTAGTAGGAAAGATATCGCATCATTTTAGAAACGGCCAAGCATTTTTTGTATGCAACAGTAGAGACAAGTAAACTAAGCAGTGTGTAAAATGTGAGTTAACATAACGAATAGTTTATTGTAGAAGGAACATTTTGTGTATTTTTTTAAGTGGCCAACAGTCTACAGTGACAAACCAAAGGCAGTTGAAGTATGCATAAATAACTCCCAGAATCCTAACCTTCCCTTACTTGGTAGTGGCTAACGCAGATTCATATCTGACTAAATTCCATTGTAACAAGTTTAGAGTCCGTGAAGTTGTTTGGCTCGTTTCTTTCACTGGGAAGCGTTCCAGCTAATATCGTGGGCGCTGCTCAGGACGGTTGTTTTACAGGCTGCGGCTTGAAATGTGAGCGGTTAACGCAAAGCTGCAGCTTGAATGAACTCTTCAAATGCAAGTATTCAGATTAGCAGATGTTCCAAGTTTTAAATGACGGTCACGAGGGAAGATAATGATTGCCGCCACCCTTTGCATATAACGGCTTATACTGACAAGTTTGGCCATGATTTGCAAGTGGCAGACGAAGTTTCTTCGTGTTCAATGCGCCTTAATACCTCTGGTGCACAATTCCAGACTATTCAGAGGGCGCACAGTTACCTTGAAGAAAATAGATTCACGACCCGTTTGTTTTGGTGAAAATGTCCCTGTTCCGAAATGGCACATGCAGCAACATTTCCCATGTATTGTATATTTACCCTCCCTCCACCATCAAGCAGTCTGTCTTGGGTTGGCGCTTACCCTGTGTAAGTGCGGGAAACCGTTCCTTATCTGATGTAAAATAAATCCCATATACATTATTTACTCTCATACTAGCTTTCTCAGACACGTGCCATGTTTTAGTCACACTGCCTTTGTTTTCAGGAGGTCATATGCAGTCTTGAACTTACTTATGCTCCACGCTGATTCAGCCGGAAAACTAGAATTTCCCTCATATGGGGAAATGCCAAAACAATATATACCTTCGCATATGCTCCTTTGTGACTCGCATTCACAGCAGAGAGGTAATGTTTCCAACATCTCTTCTCCCAAGATTGCTAGAGGGCGGCACCTCTTTTATATCTGGCAGCACATAACCCAGAAGTGTCTGACTTCTCATACATTGAAACCTACTCTGGGACAGGAGGATAATATGTGAAAACAGGTGTGATTTATCGTCCCAAAAGCATCCTACAAAGCTCCACCTAATTGTAAGCTCTGACTAGAATTCCTAGCTGTAAAGCATAAGAGGTTATGACGTGACTTGACGGTGCCTATATGCCATATCTGTTGTGCAGTGAAGAAGGAATATGCTTGATGCCCAGCTGTTCAAAGTGATCCACAGTGTGGAGCCCACTTAATGCCTCCAGAGAAATTGGTGGGTCCAGGTTCTGGTGACGCCACTCCATTCCTTGTGTGATTTGAGGACAGACGTGGACACTGATGGCACAAGGGATTCTGCTCACTAATTGCTCAGACTTCACCTGTTGCCTCATTGTCGAGCCTTAGTTTCCATAGACCTGCCACTCCTGCAGGAGGACTACTCTTATCAGGGTCCTTCCAAAGGGAGATGTTTGGTTCCATACCTGGCTGGGAAAAGCCAAGGCCCAGGAAGGCGGTGCAGCAGGCAGATTGCTTGCATTGTTCCTACTCTTTCAGGATCAGAATAAGACTGAACTTTGGAAGCTCCAGAGCATACAAACAGTCTGACTACAGCCGCTCCACAGCGTGAACACAGAAATTATTCCTTTGCAGGTACTATCACCAGCTCCAGATTTAGCATAAAATATTCCTGATTGTTGTTGGCGAGGAAGGGAGAGGTTAATGCAGTGTTGTGCTTTCTCTTGGGCCTTCCAAATAATGGTGAGCCAAGAGTTCTAAAAATAGTGCACCTGCTGCAGTCTCTCGTAGTGTTCTTCACACACCACTTACGTTTTATGGAAGACTACGTGACCTTCCATTAGAGAGACTGGAGGATGCCAAAGCTGCAGTAGTTGGACTAGCTATGATTTGGGTTTTGTGCGGTTAGTAACTGAATTGGAGTTCTCAATGAGGCTGGTTCCTGGACAGGAATTTAGTGATCGGGAAGTATGCTTCTGGGTGCATGCTGGTGAAATAAGTGGATCCTGGCTGGTCAGTCCTGGGCCCTTGGACAGATTTCTTAACTGCATGGCACTCTGGCTCCTAGAAGAGGACCAGTTGGAAATACAGTTACCAATGGAGGAAAGACGGCGCCATCTCACAGTTGAGACAAAGTAATGCGAGCAGAGACCCTGTGCCAGAATCGGTAAGGAATTCCTTTTACCAAAATAGCAGTTTGCTGGCTGCTCTGCTTTAAGGTGGCTCCAAACTGCGTTCAGGTTTGGGCAGCTCTGGAACTTTTGACTTCCATTTTGGCAGCTGATATGGAGCTAGAGGGTCTCGGAAGACCGAAAATGGACTTAAATCAAGTTGCACCATTCATACAGATTCGAAGGTACAATAGTAGGCCTGTTCTGACTCGCCCCAAAGTTGATCTTTGATACAAATCGAAGATTCTGTGCAGAAACATGCTTTGCTGCTCCAAGGAATCGATTACAGCAAGGAATATTGGATTTGTCAACAAATAACTGTTCTCTGACATGCCCACAGTTGAAACCACATTGTTACAAACCCCCATATACAGTACAAGGCCTGGCTCAAAGCTGCCTTACGAAAGAAGCATTGGTGATTGCTCACGTTTCTTGACTGCAGAGATCCCAGTGGAGAATATGAAGGCCTTCTGCAGGGTGTGGTTACTCTGAGCCAAACCCCCTATCCCCCCCCCCCATCCCATCAGCTGAGTGTAAATAGTCCAAAAATAAGTTGGCGCTATAGTAGACCATGGACAAGATTAACCACACCTCAGATCTGAACATTGAACATTATGTTCCTCAGTCCAGTTTGAAATGTTTATAAACTGTGCTGATAACGCAGCACTACAAAGATCTCAACAAATGCCTGAAGCACAAGAACGTTTTTGTTGGGCATTCAGAGGAAAGTGCTGAAGATGCAAGAAATAATTGTAATGTGGTCCAAAGGATAGTTCCTGTGCACTGCATTTCCTGGGGGAAATACAGATGTCAGAGACATTCTAGTGGCTACCACAGTGAAGGAAGTGCATGCCCAAAACTGGCAGCAAGAAACCCTTTTGATGACCCTATTAGAATTTTCCTCTAGAGAGGAACTGCTGGTCTGCAGTATCTACACTGGGTGGATTACTGGATTTCCGTGGGCATGGAGGCTCGCACTAGGATAGTCTGAACAATCTTTAGTTATCAGCAAGGAAGCTCTCTCGACCAGCAAGGAGGGACCTGTGAGAAATGCATGTTGTCTATAACCTGTTTTTCTCACAAGTCCATCAAACTGCTAGTTATTTGGTTTGGTAGCATTGCTTCTGCCATGTCAGTAATGCCACAATAAGTAATTGTATGCTGCCTGCTCATGCCCTGTTGAAACAGATGACAAAGTAGGCACTTAAATCGCTTAAGCCTAATACATTTGCAGTCAGAAGTGGTTTAGGGGTGGTATCGGGGGGTTGGATGCAGAAACCCTTTAAGACCAGCTTTCAAAATGTGTTCTAAACAAAGTACCTCTATGCATGTTTCTGTTAAAGACATGGATTTCTACTTATGCATTAGTGGTCTTAAACATCTAGGGCAGATGTACTAAGAAACAGATTGCAAATATTTTTGCAACAGCTTTTTGTGATTCATCTGAATTTGCAACGTGACCTATGTACTAATAATTAGCATTGCAAAATCTCTAGTTGCAGGAGAGACGCAGAGTGATCTGCCTATTAATTGCTGATTAAATAGGTAACTATTTGCAATCCCTTGCGACTAGCTTTAAATCTAGGGATGGTGGGCTGCAAGTGACAGCAAACCACAATCCTTGTTTGCAGTCTTTTTTTTTTTTTTGTTTTAATTATTTTTTTTTTATTGATTTTACAACAAAGCTAAACAGTGCACAGTACCTTCATAATATAATCGGTCGTGACACCAGACGATAACCAGGACCCAGGCCCACATATCCTTCACCTTCAAGGCTGTAATACGTCCATCACCTCCAGAATATCCACCAGATCTTCTCATGTTTATGAGCGAATCCCAGGGCCATAAAGACGGATTCCTCCGTCGGGTCACACCAGTCGATTGTGGAGCACCATTCTGTAACAGTTGGCCATTCTCCAGAGCCTTTGCAAGGTATAGTATGAAGCATGGAGGAATATTAATTGGATTAGGCATAGATGAGAGGGGACGACCAGTTTCTTTGGGACCATCCTGGCTTCCGTCCCATCGCTGTCATCCAGGCCGCCCACCCAGTGCTGCCATTTGTCTTGAAGGGCTCCAAACATTTCTGTGGAATTCAAGACAAGTGAGTGGTAAATTCAGAAATACCCTAGACCTAATGGTGCTGATAGGATTTGGGCCTTACAAGGGCTATAATCTAGCAAGTCTTGCAGGAGCAAATTATATTCCGCCAATGCATGGCAAAATCGCAGGTATTTGTAAAATTGATTCTTATGTAGGCTGAACTACTGAAGATACTGTAAAGAAAAAATATGGGAACCCCTCCAGACATCTGAGGTGGGAGATGCCTATGAGATCTCAGCGGTCCAATCCCTTCAAGGTAGAGACCTGGGATATCCAAACAACCTTGCCACACTGTCGGCCGGCAGTCCCACCTGATCTGTTGGAGGGCCCTTCGCCAGCACAAGAGAGTGGCCTCATAGTCTTGGGCAGGGAACAAGATTCCACCATATGAAAATTGCAGGATGCGCTGCTGACCTAGAAGTGAGATTTTCAGGTGAAATGCTGGTTTGTCAGTCACCAAACACAAAGTCATTGATGGTAAAAAAATCTGTGAAGCCCTGAAGTATTAACACATGTCTGTCATCCCTAGGCTGCCATCGTAGGGCGATTGGATACAGTTTAGAAGGGTTGTTCGCCTACAGGAAGGAACTCCTCACCCTGGCTATGCCATTAAACCAGGAATGGGGAATGAAGAAAGGAACATTTTGCAGGATGTAGATTAGCCCCAGTAGGGCAATCCATTTAAAAAAGTGCCACTCTCCTTAAGATATTAAGGGGAGAGGGTGGCCCATTTGACCAAGTCCCAATGGGTCTGGCGTCCCCAGGATGATAGGGGAAGCTTAATCTACATATGGGGATGCCGTTTTACCAGTCAACGACCTCCCGGCCACCCGAACAGGGATGAGGGGGGACTTCGCACACCAACCCTGATGCGTCGCTTTTGAGTTGGAGCATCTGGAGGAGGCGGGGTCCAGTAATGTGTGATCAGCACAAGAAGAGTAGTACATCATCCACATATAGTGCAATGTGGTCTTCTGGCCAGTTCTGCCATTGGAAGCCTCAAAACTGAGCGTCACAGCGGACCCAGACAGCCAGTGGATCAATGGCCGTTTTCATGCGAGGAGGTTTGTACGGATCCAGCTAAGTGGATTTGATCTGCCCGTTGAAGTGTGGATGTGATATTGGCCGCTCACCACCCATCCACACAATCATCTATTCTGGCCACTGAGCATAGTTTGGGGCTTGGGGCTTGGAGTGGTGGGTAGAATGCTTTAGATGAAACACTGTAATTCTGTTTGTCCTGTCTTTGGCCTGACAAGTTCTTGTCGTAGTCACAGTTAAATGTTATTTGTTGGCCCTCTCAGCTTTTACACTTTGCCTCATCAGCGCACTCTACTTAAATAGCCAGTTATGCTCCGTTAATCTTTTAAAAAGGCTTGCATGCATTTCCTCTTGTCCCTTTTTGTTATCTTGAAGCGGTACCGTAAGTTGCTGATCATCTTAATATGCACCTTTCTAGCATATGCACAGGTATTCTTTGCGCCTACTGACCCATAAAATTGTTGTCTTCGTTGTGATTACTTCTGTGCACCTTGTCTATGAACTGCTTGTGCTGTCAGTGCAACAACCATATACCACCTCCTTTCTGGACAAGCTGGTGCTTTGGATTCAAGCATTATTTCTGCCAAATGTGGTGTTGCTTTTCCACGTAGGGGAGTTTTTCACACACACTGCATTTTTCTCCTTACCATTTCCCTATAAGAATGAGCAATGGCTGCATTGGTTGTACCCCAAATAGTGCTTAGCTTTTATGTCACTTGGACTAAGGAGCACCGAGTGGAAGAACAACTTTTGTGTGGAATCCTCTGGTGTCCTACACACATTACTTTAAACACCTATTTTTCCCAGTCATTTAATAAAAAAGGGTGAAACTTCTCCACAGAGAGTCTCTGAAATCACCCTAGAATTTCCTGCATGACGTCCTGTGATGACTTGAGCATGTGGGCTTGCCTTATATCATGGTTGTGCACACAGCCGTTTTAAACCAAATGAGAATAGGTTGGTCTGGCCTGGTGTTCCAGTTCTGTGGTGGACGAAGGGTAGTCTTGTCTTTTGCTCATACACACTTCTATATGGCTGTCTCCTTCATAAACCAGATGCTTATTTTTATAAATCCGTCATCTACCAGAGATTGTTTTGGGCCGTGCTGATCCCTAGCACTCAAAAGGTTAATCTGCAAATAGCCAAATCTTGATTAACTCATGAAAGGTCAGTTGATGCTTCTGGAAATAAAGTTCAAATCAAAACAAATTTAACAGTCTGGTTGACTTTATTTCAGTGGTATACTATCCAGGACCCTCCGACAGGTACGACCTCTGTCTATGGACCACTGTAGATTTCTAACAGGCATGTAGTAAAGCTATCTATTTGAAAAAGATTAACTGTTTCCCTAACTACCCTTCTGTACCATGTATAAGCTTTTCATTTATCGTGCTAGTGGACAGAATGCCAATAGGTACTGCCCATAGTAGGGAATGTATGCAGGCACTTTTGTTGCAGATGATCAGCCAAGCAGCACAATTCTGCATGGGGTTGTGACCAGATAAGGAACTGGATACGAGATCTAGTCTGCCTTGTTGCGTATCTTATTGAAACAGTTTCTGTGAGGGGAGATTTGGCCACTGTCCATGAAAAGGGATCTTATGGGCATTTTTGGTGCCCTTGAGTCTACAAGATTGTCTTGAAAATGTACACAATGATTTCCCTAAAGATTTATTTGTCACTTCACACATTATTGCCTAAGGAAGTGTAGTCTTGCATGCAGGTAACTAGTCAATTAAAAAAAAAAAAGTTTAATGAGCTTTATTGACGTAATGTTCATCATAAAATATAGGGCAGAAGTGTAACAATATTTGAGAATAACCAACATTTGAGATAAAGTAAAAGTAGGCCATAAAACATAGCAGAAACCTGTTTACGTTTTAGGGTTTACATAGGAAGAGAGGAGGGAGATAAAATATACTCTGTAACTAAGTATCAAATAGCAAGCAATAAATACTCATTACAACAAAAAAGGGATATAGTTAACATATTTATCAGATACATTTTACAATGCAAAAAAAATTACTAAAGAGAAAAAAGGCAAAGAAGTAGAAAATCATGGAGGCTGGAAGTTTTCAGAATGATTATGGGAGACATGAGTGATTGAGATCTTATTTAAATAAATAGTTAGCGGTAACCAAAATAGAGCTCTATTTACTTGTGGATTACAGTAGGAGGCAAAAGCAATACATAGTGTTCCACCAAGACTTGACTGAGAGCTTGTTTGAGCTTTTCCAATTGAGTGTAATCTGTTGCAAAGCAAAAGCTAACAAGGTCAAACAACCCTCGCTCTTGAGACAACCGAAATTACTCTGATAAACCTCCCGTAAAGAGAAGGGTATTTGATAAAGGAATATGTAAATTAAAAGTAATCCAGACCAAATTTGTAACCAAAAAGAAGCTACTGGGAGCATTGAAACAGGAGGTGGCACAGGTCAGCCAAAGGGTGGTCACAGCAGGTCTTATTATTAGAGTGTGTGAAATTGGCGATGGAAAAGGAGGTAAACAATTGTCTGTGATATAGAAAAAACATAGATTGAGTGGTAGAGGTTTTTAACTATCTAGCACATATTTTTCTAAAAACATCAGTGCTCCATTCACAACTCAAATCCGTCTCCCATGCGAGCTCCATCTGAGTCTTAGGCTGCTCCGAATCAGCAGAGTTGTAGAATTTATAAATCGGGGAGGCCCTGGGGGATACTGACAAAATTCTGAGGAACGGATCATGTCTAGACCAGGAATCCTGGGCGGGGGGTGGGGAGGAGGATTTTAGTAAAACTTCCAGAATTACTTCCCTGAGTAGCGAACATTTTTGTAAAAATTAGTGGGGACACTTTAAAAGTGGCTTGGAATTGGGGAAAAGAACAAGGAGAAATGCCATCAAACATGTCCTGAACCCAGATAATACCTTTAGTTCTCCAAGAGCACCAAAACAAAGGTCTGTTAATGACAAGAAAATGATTATGCCAAAGAGGAGAACTCAAAAATGTGTTACTGGAGATTCTTTGGTTGACAGTGAGGTCTTAACAATGAGCAAGTTTGTTTAAATAGCGGAAGAGAGGTGAGATTGGTTTTGGCAGTGAAGGCGAGAATCTCCGGGATAGAGAAATTGGAAAATAAGCAGCGTTCAATGCTAACCCATAAAGGGGCGAAAGAGGAGATGCCTGTATGGAGCCAGTAAGAAGCTTGTTTAAGACAAAAAGCTTTATGAAACAACCTTTTTAGTTTTCTAAGATGAGATAAAGAGATTCTGGAGGGAGTCAGGTTTTTTTAAATACATGGAAGGAATGTGGACTGGGATCATTGAAAAAATATATAACATAATAGAAGTGACCATCATCTTGATAGAATCATGGCGTCCCCACCAAGAAAGAAAAATAGGATTCCAGGAGGAGAGTAGCTTGGAAACACGATCAAAACTTTATTTCATGTTTATTTTAACCGAGTCCGAAATGGAGTTGGTAAACCATAAACCTAGGGATTTAATTTTAGAGCTGTTCCAACGACATCCAGTTGGTCAAAGTGATGCTTAAGGCAAAATTTGGTTATAGGAAGAATTCCCGTTTTTGTCAGAATTAATTTTATAGCACAATACCACTGAAAAATCAGAAAATTCTTGTAATGGGGGGGGGGGGGGGGGAATAGAAATTTCTGGGTTTGAAATAAAAAGTAGGATGATATCTGCATATGCAGAGAGCGTCAATGATGATCTCCAAATAAAAACCCAGAATTAGAAGTATTCTAATGAATGTGAGACAGGGTTTGAGGGATGAATTAAAAAGAGGAGATAGGGGGCAACCTTGTCGGACACGCAATGAAGTGAAAAACGTTTTGAAAAAAGACCATTAAAAATAGTAGAAGCAGTAGGTGTCGAATAAAGTAATGAGACAAGGGCAATTAATTGAGGTCCAAAACCAGTGCCTTAAATAAAAAAGACCAGTCAACTCTATCGAAAGCCTTTTCTGCATCTATAGATACAGCAGCTAGGGTATAGGATAAAGTAGATGTCTTATTTAAAACATTGAAAAATCACCGAGTTATTAGAAGTTAATCTGCCCTTGACGAAACCACACTGTTCTGGACTAATTAAACGGGGTAAGAGTGATTCAAGACTTAATGCTAAAAATTTTGAAAAAATGTTATAATCTACATTTATAACGGATATAGGACGGTCATTTTTGCAGAATTTAGCATCCTTACCTTCTTTATGAATGAGACATGTAGAGACTTCCAGGAAGGTGCCGCTTGCCTTACCAGTAGTGCAGGAATGTTGAAAAAGATTAAAGAGTTTTGGGAGTAAGAGATTTGAAACTTGTAGAGAAAATTCTACCAAAAATCCATCTGGACTAGTGGATTTATTTTTCTTTAGTGAGTTTAGAGAGCTAGTGATCTCCTGGAACAGTATTTCCGAATCTAGGAAGTTGAAGTCAAGATCTGTGGATGAAGAGGGAGGAATATTGCTGAGATAATAAGAGATGCAGGTGTTTCTGGAGTATATAAGTTTTATAAAAAGTAGTAGATTCATCTAGAATGTCTTTGTTAGAACTGGGCGTCTCTAGATGGGCAGAGGTAGGTACCTTTGACCAAATAGGGTATCTTGCTTCGAAGTCAGGGAAAGGGGATTGCACTACTGGATAACCCCTGCTCACCGCTTTGGTAGCTTGGCACGAGCAAACAAGCTTATCTTGGAGGCAATGTGTTAAGCATTTGTGAACACATACAGTAATACAGTGAAAACACTACAGATGGACACCACACAGGTTTTATAAAAATAAGTATTCTTTATATAGACTTCTCACAAGACCACAAACGCCAAAAATCCACAATACTGTAATTAAGAATAATTCTTTAAGATGGGACAACTAGTTCAAAAATAGATTATTCACTTAACTCCAGTTGGGGTTATCTGTTGCTAAAGACTGCTTTTATCACGATGTCGAGGTCAAAGAAATCCCAAAGTACGGCGCCGACTGCGAGGTGCGCGGCGTCGGACCCTGAGTCAAAACGGACCCACAAAGAACAGTACCTTGGAAAAGCGAAAACAAAGACAGCTAGCGGCGTCGGGGAGATGCGGCGTCGGGGAGATGCGGCGGCGTTGGCTCCTTGCTTTGGGGGAGATGTGTCGGGACCTGGATGCTTATGCAGGCAGGTGAGGCGTCGGTTTCTGACCGGAAAGGAGGTGATGTCACGATGGCGCAGAAACCGCGGTTCCGTACGATGTCACGATGTCGATGGATTCTTGACCACCCACTTCGGCGATCGGCTCCACGATGATGTTGGCTTCGGAGTCGATGTGGCACAGCAGCAGGCGTTGGGCTGGCGTCGCAAGTCGGAGCAGCGCTCACGGATATGGCAGGGTTACGATGTCGTTCGCTGGTGTCGGTGGCACGGCGGCCGGCGTCCGGTCTACGTTGCAAGTCGGAGCAGCGCTCACGGCTTCGATGCAGAATATGGCGTTGCTCGTCTGCGTCGGTGTTGCAAACTTCCTTCTGTAGCAGCTAGAACAGCAAGTTCCAGATGCAGGCAAACAGAAGGGGTGAAGTCTGGTGTCCCTGAGACTTCGGTCAGGAGGCAAGCTCAAATGAAGCCCTTGGAGTAATATTCTGCAAGATGATGAAAGTTCTTTAACAGTTCCTTGGCACTGACGACACCATTGTAGGCCAACCCAGCACTGAAGGGGGGCAGTCCAACTCCTACAGCTTCCTTTGTTCTTCTCCTTGGCAGAGGTTTGTCTTGTTGGTCCAGAAGTGATCTAAAGTCTTGGGGTCGGTGTCCCTATATTTATACACCAAAATCCTTTGTCTCAGAAGGCAGAGAGTGTCTGTACCTAGTCCAAACCAGTTCTGGTCAGTCTTGGAGCACTTTGTTTACAGGACTCCTTCTTTCCTTTGACAGTGTGGGCCAGGGACATCAGACTCGCCACAGGAGGTGGAGCCAGCATTGTGAATGGCAGGCACAGCCCTATTCAGACCCAGGTGCTACTCCTTCCGCCACTCTACATGTAGATCTCTCTATTCAGCCCTGTGCTGACTCACCCTGTCTCCTGGAATCCCCCAGCCCCTGTCACTCACAAAACATAGACACACAATACACAAGCTAGCAGAGGCAGGCTGGATGGTTAGGTAAGAAAATACCTACTTTCTCAAAGTGGTATTTTCAAACACAGAATGTTAAAATCAACTTTACTAAAAGATGTATTTTATCATTCTGAGTTCAGCCATACTAAACTCTAATTTCTAAGATGTTCTAATCAAAACTGCCCGTTCTGGCCTATGGGGAGTGGTAGCCTTGCAATAGTGAAAAACGAAAATGGCTGTAATGCACTATTAGGACATGCCACACACACCAGGTACTTGCAATGCACCCAGTCCTTGGGCCTACCTTGGGGGTGTCTGATATGAAGAAAAGGGAAGGTTTAGGGACTTGCAAGTGGGTGCACTTACCAAGTCGACATGGCAGTCACAGACTGCACACAGGCTCTGCAATGGCAGGCCTGAGACACACTTTACAGCTGCTTCTGTGGGTGGCACAACCAGTGCTGCAAGCCCACCAGCCGCATTTGATTTACAAGCCCTGGAAACACATGGTGCACTGTACTAGGGTCTGACAATTAAACCAAATAAGCCAATCATGGAGTCACTAATCCATTACATCACTTTGCAATAGGGAGAGCATATGCACTTTAGCACTGATCAGCAGTGGTCAAGTGCCAACAGTCATGAAACCACCACCAACAGGTCAGAAAAAAATACAGGAGGAAGGCACAAAGTTAGGGATGACCCTGCAAAAAGGGCCAAGTCTAACAGTCTTGATCTTTGAAAAGATGCTGTCCATCTGTTGACTGAATAGTCTATCAGCACCCTCTCTTTCCTGGACTTGAGATAGTTAGCTAAGAGTGATCAACCTTGCTACCGGGCACTGCTACGAAGCAGAATAGAAAAAGCATTGTCAATAGAGATCTTGTTAAACTCCAGCTTTGCATGAACAAGTTTCTACAGAGTGGAATCTGATGAGGAAGTATGAAATTAATGTTCTAAGTGCTTGATATTGGCTAGCAGGACTTTATGTTGAGTGAGGGTGTGTTTCTTCTTTCTGGACACAAAATCAATGATGAAGCCTCGGGCAGTGGCCTCAAAGGTGTCCCATTTAACAAAAAAAAAAAAAAAGCTGGAGAAACAGATGGATCGTCATTAAAAAAAGAATTATTTCGCAAAGGCGGAGGAAAAAGCTGGATTCTGTAAAAGGAAGTTGTTAAATCTCCATCTAGAAGATTTGGACTGCGGATGAGTGAGGGTGTGTTTCTTCTTTCTGGACACAAAATCAATGACGAAGCCTCGGGCAGTGGCCTCAAAGGTGTCCCATTAAAAACAAACAAAAAAAAAAAAAGCTGGAGAAACAGATGGATCGTCAATAAAAGAAAAGAATTATTTCGCAAAGGCGGTGGAAAAAGCTGGATTCTGTAAAAAGAAGTTGTTAAATCTCCATCTAGAAGATTTGGACTGCGGATGGAGCAAATCAAAATCAGCAATCACCGGAGAATGACCCGAGATCAAAATGGGCTCAATCGAAAAAGAAATTAGATTTTGAGCTAAAGGTTTGGCTAGGAAGATGTAATCCAATCTGGTTAGGGAACCATGTGGAAGGGAGAAAAAGGAAAATTCTGTTTGATCTGGGTTACATAGTTTCCAGGCATCTACGAGGTGTGTCTGCATAATTGTACTATGAAATTGTTTGTGGGTTTTGTGAGGGATAAAACATACTTGGCATTTTCATTCAATAAAGGAGTCCAAGAATAAAAAATGCATCTTTGTGTTAGACACACTTATTTGTAATTGTAGACCAGAAGGTATAATCCGGTTGGGCCAGACTATATATTGAAGACCGTTAAAGAAATGTTATTGAGTAGCTTAACCAAAATCCATCTACCATTTGTGTCTATTTCTTGTGAAGTGACAGAGCATTTCAACTTTTTATGGCATAAGAGAATGACCCCATTCTTCTTTGTAGTTGTAGGCGGAACAAGAACAGAACCAACCCAATTGCGCTTAAGCGCCTCATTTTCTGACAAATGAGTTTCTTGTAATAAAACTAAATCTGGATTGAAGGAGGCTAAATGTGAAATAATTCTCTGCCTCCTTCATAGGATTAATAAAACCTTTTACATTCCATTAAACAACTCTGAATGGAAGAAGATAACAGTAAGTATGAAACAATAGAACTGACAATAGTAAAGGAGTATAGGAAAAGTAGTAGGCAAAGCAAGAATGAAGGAAAGGGAGTAAGAGCAATAGGGAACAGAATAGAAAGAGAAAACAAGGAGAGGGAGAATAAGAGAGGGAAAAAAAGAGGACAGTACATGTCAAAACAAATTAACAACTGTGTTACATACCTTTCGGGGAGTACAAAAAGGACTGCTGACAGACACTAAAGACAGCACGACAAGTGGCGGGAAACGCACCGCATCGGGAAGCCAAACAAACCGAAAACGGGAGTGTGGATTAGATCCAATGAACTGTAATACTAATAGAGAAAATATGTGACTTAAATAGAGAAAGATCAACAATTAACCTGTAAAGGAAGCAAAACGTAATGGTCAAGGAAAAGATAACATTGACCACAAGATAAAAAGTCAAGTAGAAGGGCCAGCAATTTCCATGGAAGCAGCAGAGTGAGAATTGATGAATTTCCGAAGGCCCGCAGGTTCTTCAAAAGTGGATGTGTAATTTTGAAAAGTCACCTTGAACAAGCAGGGATGAAACCAACCATAACAATCGCCCAGAAAGCGAAGGGCTGGTTGTAGTTCAAGGAATTCTTTCTGTCTCTTGGCAGTCACTGTAGACCCATCCTGGGACAAAAACAATTTGGCTCCAGACCAGGATAAATGGTTTTTAATTTTTTGCAGCATTCAGAACTTGAAGAAGATCGGTGAATTGCAAAAATAAGAGCATCACCGCACAAGGTTTCGAGGGAGCTGAAGAAGATATGCGCGGGCCTAATCTGTGCGCTCTTTGAATATTCAGAGCCATTGATGATGGTAAATCCAGAGGTTTCGGGAGTAAAGAAGAGGACACCGGGTCACCTCCCTCAATGCCCTCCGGAAGAGCATATAAATGAAGATTACGTCTATTCCTTTTTTCGAGGTCTTCAGCAGATTTCTTTAAGAGCAGTATGTCCTTTTCTAAAGATGAGATTCTTGTTTATGTGGCTTGCACCTCACCAACTTGTTGTTCCACTATGGAAATTCTGGCATCAAGTGATGACTATTTAGTGTCCATGTCGTGTACGCGAGTATTGGTTTCCTCTACAAATGGTTGGAGTGCCCTTATCTCCTCCAAGATAATATCCAAGGATACAGAAATTAGAATCTTCGGTGGAGAATGAGGGTCCTGTTTAAGTCGTTTGTTTGCCGGAGAGGGCGACTGCAGTATAGGCGGAGCAATAGGTGAGGAAACTGCCTTGGAAGAATTTGAGTGAGCCATCATTACTGGAGTATGTAGAGAATCCACTAGGAGATTAGAGATAGAAGATTGCGATAGAAGTAAGCCAAAAAGTTTTCTACTTGAATGCAACTGTTTTTTACTTCTGCCCGTGTAAGGCTGAGTTTAAATGTAATTCAAAGAGACCAGAATGATGAGAGCTCTCCTAAAAAAAAGGAACAGTGTGCACACATGTAGTATGTCCTTTTATGTAAGTGAAGAGGACCCAAAGCCTCAGTGCGTTGAAAGTAAGGCTAAAAAAGCCAAAAAGTGAATACCGGAGGAGATATCCAAAGTTGTATGCAGAAAAATCCAGTCTGGAAAATCCAAAATGGCTGCCGGAGAATGATTGCAGAAGATGTGCGAGGTCCAATGAAGCTGCAGCCCTTTAAATAATATTCAGTGGCATCCTGTGGATCACCAGGTATTCCCTTCATTAGGCATCCCGTTTTCGAGAAGAAAATCTGGGAAAACCACCGAAAAACAAAACGGCATCTCTGATGCGGTGCGGACCCTCGCACTAAGCGGCCATCTTGATACGCACCGCATGCAAGTCATCGCAGGTAACTAGTCGTATTTCTTTTTTATACACTCCTTCCTAACATGGATTTTGCTAGATGTTTTCTGGCTTTCATTCTGCCCTTTCTTTCCACATTTTCAGGATATTGAAACAACCATTTAATTGTAATTACATCTTTCCTCTTGGGCCTATGGAATCCACACATATCTGAATAATTGTGAAATTAGCTTTCCAAACCTATGTGAACGCTTGATATAGGGGTTCTAGTAATTATAAACAATTTTTGTTTATCTAACTTTACTTTTGTCACTTGCTAAGTGATCTACATGTCTGATAAATCCTCCACCATGTTTCTAGCTAGTAAGTCATTTAGTTCCTTGGCATCTCTGCATATTGTTTCCAGTTTGTGCACTGCAGGAAGAAAAACTCCTCACCCCCCCTTCCCTTGAAGAAATAATTGGCTATGTAAATAAATATACCCCCACCATAAGCAACCCCCTATTTAATTACCCTTTACTACATCATGGTTTTCTCACATACAGTGGGATTGCTTTGGATTGAAAACTAAAAGTAAACCCTTTTCAAGATGTCTGCTTTTCCATCTTAATTGATAGTGGCTGCCTAGGCTACAATCTGTTATTGTTGTGTCCATTCAAGAGAATGACAGTTAAAAAGGGGTGTGTGTGTGTCTGTTTTCTGGATGGGAAGTAAGCTCGCTTCAGATTGTTTTCAACAGGTTAGTGTTTTCATGGTTGTTAGAAATGGGGTCACTGGTTGGCAGTGGTTTGCACCCTGTTCAAGTAAGGACCCTCACTCTAGTTGGGATCAGGGTAAGGGAGTCACACAGCTAAAATAATCCCCTGCTCACCCCACTAAGTAGCTTGGCACGAGCAGTCGGTCTTATCTCTGAGGCGATGTGTAAAGTGCACTCTCACACTCTCATCACACACTCTCCCTCTCTCACTCACATAAAGTATTAAAGAGCAGTGGTAGTAAAAAGGAAAACCAACCCCGACAGCGTCAACAGAAAAGGGGAAAAAATTAATGATCTACCGCATTTTTTAATAACACGCAATGCTTAATATTTGTAAAATAAAATGCTCTGTAGTTTTTAAATATTTTTAAGTTTGACAGTTTGGCATAGTTGTATTAATCACACCAACAGACACAGCTTTAACTGGGCTGGGTCCTGCCGGTGCTCACCATTGTTGGCTCTAAAAAGCTAGTGCCAAAACAACTGCATATGCACTGAGGTTCACTTCCAGCCACACCTTACATGACTCCGGCTTCTCTGCCCATGTCCGCTGGCAAAACCGAAAACAAACCTCTACAACGTGAACAGAAACGGAAAAAAAATCTACAGTATTTTTTTAATAACACACAAGGCTTAATATTACTAAAATAAAATGCTCCGTGTTTTTTAAAAATGTTTTTTAAGTTTAAACTATTTCATATAGTTGTATTAATGATCCCAAGAGAACCAGATTTATTTGGCCCGGGTCCTGCCGGTGCTCACCATCGTTAGCTGGTGCCAAAACAAGTGCATATGCATTGCGATTTACTTCCAGCCACACCTTACATGACTCCAGCATCTCTGCCCATGTCCTCTGGCAAAACAGAAAACAAACCCCAACAACTTCAACAGAAAAGGAAACTAAAAACGCTCTGCCGTTTTATTTAATAACACTCAATGTTTACTATTAGTAAAGTAAAATGCTCTGTTTTTTTAAATTATTTTTAAGTTTGACTGTTGTAATAAAAGTCATACTGCACTTACCATCAGGATAATTCATAACAGATGCACGTTAAAACATAAACAAAGGCACAGGGCTTTTTTAGGTCGGAATTGAAGTGAAACTGCAGTTAAGATCCGGATAATTGATAACAGATGCACACTGAAACGGAAACCAAGCCACAGAGCTTCTTTACGTCAGAATTGAAGTCAGACTGCAGTTATGATAAGGATAATTGCTAACAGATGCACATCTCTAAACAGGGGCCATCACATGCTGCACAGTGTGATGGCCAAACAAAATACTCACTAAGTGAAATCGCCAGAAGGAGAGAAGGGAGGGACTTTTACAACCCAAAAACAATACAAAGGCTACATTTTTGAACGGCACAGCCACTAGAAAGCAGTTAATTTTTTAATACACATAGAATACGATACAACATGTCTTTCAGACAGCGCTGTCTAGGCTCGACCTAAAAATAGCCAATATCTGAATAAAACAAGACCAAAACGACTAAAATCCAACATACACAAGCCAAAATATTACTTTTAAAAGGTTAAGCAAGTTTAGTCCATAGAAATCAATGGATGAGTTTGTTTTAGCACAAGATACCTTAGATGCGTCGAAAAGCATAGACTGTGAAAGGCTCAGGGTACGTGAGGTGCCGGAAAAGCAAAGCGACGCATCTGTTCTTACATGCACGGGAGGTGATGCATCGCTTCCTCAGTGCTAGGCAGTGGAGATGATGGGTTGGTTCCTTACCAGCAGGTGAGGTGATGCGTTGGTTTCTGGACACGTGACCTGCGGTGTTGTCTATTAAGAATCTGAGCCCAGGTACATCAAATCCAGACACGCTGTGTCGATGTGACGGCAGCGAAGCAGGTGCTGCGTCTGAGTGGGTGCCATGGACGTCGGTGACACTATGCTCGAAACAAGCTCTGCAGCGTCCCCCCCCCCCCCACTCGAGGTACTGCAATGGCAAGCTGGGGCCTGCGGTGAAAGCTGTGGGCGATGTGTCAATGTGAGAACCACGCTTCAGGACAGGAAATGGCAATGCGTCTTTCTTTTACAGCTGTGCTTCGATAAAATAGGCGCTGGGAGTTGATGCGTAGATTTTCTCCTTAAGATCACCAGCTTACTCTTCCCAGGGCCCAGGAACTGGATTTGGCACCACTTGGCAAGTCAGGACTCTCAGCAGAAGAGCCCAAGCACTGGCCGGTGAGGTCCTTGGCCCTGAGACTTCTTAGCAGGAGGCATGTTCAGTTCAAGCCCTTGGAGAACCTTGGAAGCAGGATACAGAAAGCAAAGCCCAGTCCTTTCAATCCCAGGACAGAAGCAGCAGTCCAACACAGCAATGCAAACAGCAAAGTGGCAGCCCCTTCCGACAGCTTTTGCAGCTCTTCATCCGGGCCGAATGTCATCAGTCCAGAAGTGTTCTGATTTTGGAGTGTTGGAGGTCCAATACTTCTATCTCTTTCTGCCTTCGAAGCAGACAAACTTTAAAGGCAAGTCCTTGTATTACACAACACCCTGCCTTTTCCTGAACAGGCTGCAGACACACTGCAGGGTTGTGGAGACTGCTTTGTGTGAGGACAGGCACAGCTCTGTTCAGGTGTCAGTGACAACTGCTCTCACCACTCTAGCTCAGGAAGGCCCATCAGGCTAGCAATGGCCCATCAGGATATGCAGGGCACACCTCCGCTCCCTTTGTGTGTGACTGTCTAGAGCGAATGCACAAGAGCCCAACTGTCAGCCAACCCAGATGTGCATTTTACAGACCGGCAGAGGCACAGAATCGTTAATCACAAAAATGTCAGCTTTCTAAAAGTGGCATTTTTAAACACGCAATTCAGAAACCCACTTTGCTAAAAGATGTATTTTTAAATTGTGAGTTCAGAGACCCCTAACCTCAAATCTCCATCTGCTCCTAATGAGAAATTACACTTAAAGGATATTTCAAGTCAATCACCATGTTACCCAATGGGGGAGAGAGGCTTTGCAATAGTGCAAAACTATTCGGACATGTAAAACACACCAGTACATGTACTCCCTTTTAAATACACTGCACCGTGCCCATGGGGCTTGCCTTGGGCCTACCTGGGGGTGACTTACATGTAGTAAAAGGGAAGGTTTGAGCTTGGCAAGTGGGTGCACTTTGACAGGTTGAAGTGGTTGCAGTGGCAGGTCTGAGACATGTTTGCAAGGCTGCTCATGTGGGTGGCACACTTAGTGCTGCAGGCCCACTAGTAGCATTTGATTTACAGGCCCTGGGTACCATTAATACACCTTACCAATAAATCAAGTATGCCAATCATGGATAAATCGATCACCAATACATTTTACACAAAGAGCACTTGCGCTTTAGCACTGGTCAACAGCGGTAAAGTGCCCAGAGTCCTATAACCAGCAAAAAACAAAATGCAGCACACAATCAAAAACAGAAGGTCAGAAGGAAAAAAATACAGGAAATCACACCAAAAGATGCCAAGTAACAATTTTGGAGGGTCAGGCAGAATTTTTTCAGTGTATATATTTGTTTTTAAGTGCCAATATCTCCCATCTGAAGCTGCTTAAAAGAAGTTTCTATCACAATACAATGGCTCACTTGGAACTTTCTTAAACCGTATAGCAATGACGTAGTTAAGTTACTGCATGCAATTCATGCTTATTCAAGCTCTAAGTTGTTAGAGATTTCATGAAGACCTAATATTTCAATAGAAAATGGGTCCGAATCACAATAACATTTAATAGGTGCCTGGTTGGTTAACAAGCGGAGAAAGTTCACACTAGCCCCAATGAAGGAAAGCACCACTTCATACATGTAATGGAGAAAAGTGAGAGACAGTCTTACTGTGTATTTACAGCACATAAACCATTACCAATTGTACAACAAGTCTTTATCTTCAATATGCTGGAATCAGGAATAATTCTTTACTGTCTGTAAGTTTGTCTTGCTATTTGTCGACCGTGTTTTGACCCTTTTTAGTCTTGGGGTCTCTTCATGATAATGTAATGTGTGGGGAAACCTATGTCGGATTGTAATACCTAGACTTGGTTCCATAATGTTAACGTCCTATGGTTCTAAAGGCTAAAAGCGGCAAAAATGAGTTGCTTCAATCAGGAGTGAACAAGGAGGGTAAATTATGCCTTTTTCACTCATCATTTTAAGCGAGTAAATGATACTGTTAACTTGGACCTCCTGTCAATTTAGTGACCGCCTCATTGAGGTAACGAATTTTCGACGCCTTGCTGCACTATTGCTGTACTGTTTAAGTGCCATGGTTTTTTTTTTTTCTTCTTTTCTTCAATATATTAAGTTATATAAAAGAGCAACCCATACACTACTAGGATCCAGTATATACATGTTAAAAATTTTTTTAAAAACGTTTAACCTAGTAGACTTCCTTTAAACTGCTAATGTTGGTTTACTGAGTCGAAGGGGGCCCAGTTATCTCTTCCCCTTGATCAGTGCTCACACCCTCTCTAGAGCGCTTGGATCTGGGGAAGCAGCTCTGGTAGTGATTCCCAGAGTGGTTCGAGGTTGCTCCATTTGGGGTGCCATCCCAGGTGTTAAATCCAAGATCGGTTGTTTTCTCTTTTAAAAAAATACATACAGTGGACCCTAAAATATGTCCTACTTTTATTTCACAAAATAATGTATACCTGAAAGAAGTTGAGCTAGTTTTGTCATGTTTTCTAAATTCTCTATAGAAACTGCTTGAACGAACAAGGGCCAGGAGGGAGAATTTGCAGAAGAAGATTTCTGATAGACCAACCTCTGCGGCACGGACAGCCATGCAAAGCAAAAGAACAAGAGAACCTCTGACAGAAACAAACCATATTCCCCCTGCACCTGCTGAGGAAGGTAAGTGTTAGATTAGTGCGTTTTGAGCTTTTCTGATCAAGATTTTCCTTCCTTAATGCTTTTTCCTTATCCATGTGTAGGAACTTCTCTTATTTTGCAGGCAGAGGAGGAAAAGCTCAAATGGATTGTAGCAATCAGTCAGTCTTAGGATATAGTACCATATGTGGACAAAAGGGAAAACGTATATAAGAATGAAGCTGCAGTAGACCCGAAGAGCGACAGACCTGACTACGTGCATGAAAATTGCTATCTGTGATCCTAAATGTCTAATCCTAATGCAGACCTAGAAGCCTGCCGCTGTAACTTCCGACAGTTGAACGTCCACACATTTACAGCATTTTCCACAATTATAAGTTTATGGATAGAGGTTAGAATGGCTATTCAGGTATCTGAATTGGGGTGGTGGCCACTGGAAATGTGTTGGTCCCTATAATGAAAATTGTTAGATATTCATAACCATTTCCCTTGTTTTTTCACTCAGTTGCTACTTGTCTATTTAGTTCTAAAAAGGTTGGTGTACATTTTTAAATGTGGTAGAAATATTCCCATACACCCCAGTTATTTTCCAGTTGTGTAGAGAGAATGGAGTTCTGGATTTTCACAAATGTTTTTGAGGTCACTTTTGAACATACACGTTTGTACTACTTATTCATGCGTATTGCCAACCATTTCAGCAATCGACTTGAGTAAACATGGGGCAGAGGGTGTATAAATAATCTGTATGTTTCATAGATCTCCAGGTGTATGCCCAGGAATCTTTGTCAATCCAATAAAAGCTTGCCAGTATGCAGTCATAGGAGGAAGGGGCTAGTAGGCCAGTAAGGGGAATGTCAAAATGAAGTGATTGCAGATATTTACTTTTATATAGTGCAATAGCCCACTGTAGGTTTCAATTGGTCTGTACAAGCATAGAGGTAAAAATTGAGTGTGCTTTTCATACATAACACAATGCTGGTGCTGTCACTTATGGACGATTAGGCTGTTGGTCCAAGATATGTGTGCACCAAGGGGAGCTTTGTACCAGAAGGGGAAGAAAGTGGAATGCAAAAGCATCATTTTGTTTAAAAATGTAATGGTAATTCTAGATTGACATGGTGCCAGTGCAGTATAGACCATGGGAGCACCCAGCAAAACTGTACAATGATACTCATGAGTTGTTAGGAATAGTTTGTAAAAGGTCTACAACAAAGGTAGCGACTCATACAGAATAGTGCAAATATCCAGTTCTGACTGGATGAGGAAATGGTTGACATATTAAAGAACCTAATGCATGTGAAAAGTGTGTTTATTAGCACTATTAATTTCATAGAGTTCTGGGGAATGCATTGAATTGTCTGTGAAATCTAATTGGTTGGGAGTATGTTTGAGAGGTGAAAGGCTTCTGATGACGATAGTGGAATGGATATCGTGGAATGTTATGTAAAATAATGGATAAAGTCTGAAGAAATTTAGATAGTGGAGAGGAATATAGGTGGGAAACATGTAAGGCAGTTAAAGGATTTTTTTTTTAAACCCGGAAGACATTGTTTCTTGAATCCCTGTGGAATATGACATGGTAATGAAGGAAATGGTGTGGAGATGCTAAGGGTTACAGTGATGAACATTCACAGCAAGGCAGCTTGCTTAAAAGTTAGAGGAGCCCATCAGTGGGTTGTTGTCCTTAAATGGTCTAAAGAAGACTAGAGAGGAAGGAAAGGTTTAATAAACTAGTATCCACACAAGGAGGAAAAAGAGGAAACTGTGGGTGTTCAGACACACCACTTTGGGGAAAATGCAAGGTTTTGTAAAAATGCCCTCACCCACTAATAGTGGCATGCTTCATCATAGGGCTTCTACAGCATCCCTGCCCGGACCAACGCCTGAAATGGAGCCGAGGGGGAGGACAACACACACAAATATGTGGGATCCACCATACACTACACAATCAATCAATCAAAGAGGAGACTTAAAACTACCTCAGGAATGCCCTTAACAGTCTTTAATCATGGGCTTCCTGGATAGGATTCAAAATGTATTCAAATATGAGATGACCTTGGGGGTAATTTGGGTCTTTTAGTCTCTCCTTACTGCCTATTTTGTCGGCATGTTTCGGCCATTCTTTTCCACCCACTTAGGGTCGTTTTGGCCTTGCTCGGGACAAGCGTTCCCGCTATTTTTCACTCCCCTCAAAGAATAAAATAGTTTTCTGTTTGAAGGAAATATAAGATATAATGACCTTACTTGTCACTTTCTACGTAAACACACACGGATACCTCAGTTTCATCGTAATCCTTGAAAGTGGAGTGCGACCCTGTGAGAAAGTGCCATCTTTCTTGCACGTCATGCCCCCACTTTTTGCTAAATTGCTGAATGTACTTTGAGTGTACCCTGGGTTCCTGCCAATCAGGTGCCCAGGGCCTATGTTCCTTCCTTAAACCACACAAACTCCAAATTGGCAAACCCTAGCCACATGTCAGCCCCTAGTAAATGGTACCCTAGGTACCCAGGGCCTTGTGGCCAGGGAAGGCCTCTAAGGGCTGCAGCACTCATTGTGCCACCCTCAGAGGCCCTGTACCCTTACACACACACACTGCCCTTGCAGGCTGAGTGTCTGGGTGCGGGACAAAACAAAGAGTCGACATGGCACACATCACTGTGTACCATGCCCATCACCTACACTGCCAAGGCATATGTCAGCCACCCCTCTAGCTGGGTGCATTACGCCTATGGTGTGGGCACAGGAGCAGGAGCCCTGTGCCCCTAAAGTACCCGGGTCCATTCCTGGGCGCTGTAAGTGCAGTGCTGTCATTTAGGAGTACATGGTGCTGAGAGCTCGTCAAACACGAGCTCCACAGCACCATAATGGCAACACTGAAGCCTGGGAAGTTTGGTATCAAACTTCTCAGCACATTGAACCCACACTGATGCCAGTGTGGGATTTAATGTACTAAGCACCCCAGAGGGCATCTTAGAGATGCCCCCTTACAGCTAACTTACAATCCACGTCTGCTCTGAGGCTGCCCAGGCTGCCACACAGCAGACACGTTGCTGGACCCCTGGGTGGGAGAGCTCCTGCTCTCCCGGGCCTGCAACAATGCACATCCTGGGTGAGGTGAGAAATCTCCTCCCCCAGGATGAGCAAAGGGAAGCTTCAAAGGCATGCCGCCATTTGGAGTTTCCCCAGGCCACTGCAACCCCCCACTCTGGCGGGAAGCTTGGCCGGAAACCCCATACAAGGACAGGGGATGTGCCAGCCTGCCCACCCCACCCCTCAGGTGGGGGGAGGCGAGGTGAAGCACATCTCCGGGCTCTCGCCATCTTGAAGATGGGAGGCCCTACCCTATCAGGATTAGGCTACTGCCCCCCTCCCACAGGAGAGAGGCAGGATAGGGGGTGTACCCACCCCAGGACAAGGACCCATTGGTCCCTGGCCTTAACCTACCTGTAACGCCCCTAAATCTAGTATTTAGGGGCACCCTGAACCTTCCCCCAGCAGATTCCAGATAGAAAACTACAAGAAGAGCAAGAAGAACAAGGACCTGCCCTGCAGCTGCTCAAAAGAGAAGAAGACACCAACTGCTTTGGCCCCAGCCCTATCGGCCTGTCGACTCTCGAACCTGCACCAGCGCGGCATCTCTCGTGGCCAGCAACCTCACCAACCCCGGAGGACCTGGCTACCTTTTGGCTCTAAGCCCCTGGGACTCCCATGAGTAGAGGCTCTACTCAAGAAACCTAGCTTTAACCCCTGGCAGCAGCCCGGAACCGCGGACCCAACACACTCTGCACCAGCCAAGCCTGGCCAGTGCCGGAGTGGACAAAGACCCTGAGGACGACCCCACGGCGACTGTGACCCCGAGTCCGGCACCCAATGACCCCCCTCGACATTCCGAAAGAAGCCTGCAGCCTCAGAACCAAGTGCCACCCCAACCGCGATCAACAAGAGGGTAAGATTTCCGACATCAAAAGGCACCCCTGCACCCGGCGCCCTACGGCCCCCTGTGCCCAATCACGGGGTACCCACCTAACCTACAACTACCCAACTTACCTCTCGAAGTGGTGGTGGCACCTGAAGCATCCTCGTCCCCGAGCCTGCAGCCTTTTTCCAAACCGGAACATTCCCATTGATTTCCATTGAGCGCCCGACGGCTCAAAAGCACCCTGCACCCAGCCGCCCGAGTGGCCCTGGCAGTGCACTCTCTACACTAACCTACTTCCCCACTTGCCCTGAGTAAGTGACCAGGAGCCCAGCTCCCACAGCCGCGTGGCTTGCCAGACAGCAGCCACCAACCAAGGCCCCCCTATCCCTCATAGGATAACATTGGGCCTAACTCTCTCTGCACCCGGCCGTCCTGAAACCGCTGAGGGTGAACCAACTGTACCTACCTGACACTGGGGGACCCCTGAGTCTATGCCCGGAATTTCAACTTTGCCAGTCGAGTACTTACCCTTAAACCGCTAACTTCATTTTCCTCATAGGGTAACATTGACAGAAGATTTTTGAAGAAAAAGCCAAAGTGTGAACTTTTCAAAACTGCAAATATTCACCAAAAATCAGCCAAGTGACAAAAACGAATTTACTCACCTGCTCCTAGGTGAGCTCCCAGTGCTGGATCTTGGTGCCCAGCCCTGACTCTGAAAAGTGTCCACAACTATACTTACCTCTAACTCATTTTTCTCCCATAGGAAACCATTGTCTGCTTTTCTGTGAAATTTCTTCTAAGTGTCTATGTTTGCAAATTTGAAATATTCTTTTAAAATCGTATCATTTCTGCAAACAAAATTACTTACCTGTTTTTGATAAGGATCCCAGTCCTGGGTCTAGGTACCCAGTCCTGGATTACTAAAGTAACGAT
This sequence comes from Triturus cristatus, assembly GCF_964204655.1. NCBI lineage: Eukaryota > Metazoa > Chordata > Amphibia > Caudata > Salamandridae > Triturus > Triturus cristatus. Next base: position 481,436,938 of record NC_140588.1, on the reverse strand, counting down.
AAAGTACTCTACCTGCAATTTGAATTTCTTGCCATAGAGATCCATTGAATGTTTTCTTTGAAATATTTTCTAAGTGCTAACTTTTGAAATAGCTAAATATTATTTAAAAATCATTACAGTTATTAAGTCGACTTTCATCACTTGATTCTGAATACTGACCCAAGGCTGGATCTAGGAGCCAGACCTGGAATTCTAAAAGTAATCTGAAAAGCAATTTATTACAAATAACCTGAATTTACCATTGAGCTCAATGCATTGTTCTGTTTAGGAAATAGGATTGTTTATTGCAACCAACTGTGACTGTTTACATAAATTTATTGCTTAAGACAAAAGTATTTATATTCAACCTCTCATTCTGAGAAAGTATATTTTTATCCCCTTTGCGGTTCTAAAAATAAAACCAGCATATATTTTATATATATAAACCATTGGCCTAGAGTTCAGTTATTGAGTGTGTGAAACCATTTGCTGACTGAGTGTGTACAATAAATGCTTTACACTGTCCTCTGGTACTGCCTTACTGCTCGACCAAGCTACCACTTTTGAGAGTAAGGTCATACCTAACTTTGACCTCTATCAGCCTCTGGGGGACTGTGGACTGTACACCCTGTACCTATTAGGGAACAGTATATACAGAGCCACTTTCTCACATTGGTGGATCAGCGGTGGGATACAAACTTGCGTTTGTTGGACTACTTGGTTACCATCTGATCACACGACAGAACTCTTAAAAATTGCCTTTTAGAATTCTGATTGGTTTTTCCAAAATTACTAAAAGTCTTGCTAGGGCCTTGCTTAAGTCCCATTAGAATTTTAGAAGAATAAAAGTCACTATAGTCAGGGTAGAGGGTTAGAACTATCAGGTTAGAATGTCTCAAACAAACCCAGCTATTAGTGATAATAATAACATGGACCTGGTGGAGGAGCTCGACCTCACACCTTACTTACACTTGTCTTTCAAGGAATTGAGGTCCTTATGTAAACTCAAAAATTTACAAATGGGTCTGCATCCAACCAAACAAGGGCACCAGGAGCTCCTGGCTGAGCATGCTAAAGACCACCCATTTGAACATGGTGATGGCCAGTCAGATGAGGAAAGGGAAATAGGGGAGGTGGACAACAACCTCCCCATACTATTCCCTAGGGAGGAGATGGCACCCATACCCTCCAACACAAGAATTAGCATCTGGGCACCTAGAGACCACACAGGTGGCTCTGGTCCCAGAGACAACACTGGGGGACCCCCCAGTGAAGAGGACAGCCTTGTGATCTTAGATCTAGAGTCCAGGCTCCTGGCTCTAGAAAAGGAAAGGAGAGAGATGGGTTTAGCACCCTTCAATGGTGGCAGCAATAATAGAAACAAGGATAGGGAGGAAACTTCTGACCCTAAAATCCCCAAAGGGATTGTCCCTAAATTTGAAGAAGGTGATGATATCACCAAATGGTTCACAGCCTTTGAGAGGGGTTGTGATATCAGGAAAGTAAAGAAACCTCTCTGGGGGGCACTCCTGTGGGAACTGTTCTCTGGTAACTGCAGGGACAGGCTTCTGACTCTCTCTGGGCCAGAAGCAGGATCCTATGACCTCATGAAGAAAGCTCTGAGGGATTTGGATTCACCACTGAGGAGTATAGAATTAGATTCAGGGGGGCTCACAAAACCCAGAACCAGTCCTGGATTGATTTTGTAGATTTCTCAGTGAAGACACTGGATGGTTGGTTAGCTGGACATGGTGTGCAGGATTTTACTGGATTGTACAATTTATTCATGAAGGAACATATTTTGAGTAACTGCACAAATGAAAAGTTGCATCAGCATTTGGTAGACCTAGGTCTAATTTCTCCCCAAGAATTGGGAAAGAAGGCAGACCACTTGGTCAAGACTAGGGTGACCAAGACAACCACTGGGGGTGACCAAAAGAAAGTGGTCACAAAATCTCCCCAGGGGAAAGGTGGTGAGAATCCCCAAGATAAAAAGTCTGAGTCTTCCAAAGGGCCCCAAAAACCTGTTCAGGTGGGTGGGACCCAAACTACTCCCTATGTGCCCCAACCATATAGGGGGAAGAACTTTGATCCCTTAAAGGCCTGGTGTAATACCTGTAAAAAGCAGGGACACCTAACTGTAACTTGCCCCCAAAACAAAGCCCCTAAGGCACCCAGTACAGCTACTCCTGGGGCAGCAAGCATACAAATGGGATCAGAGGTGTACCCTGAGCAAATCTGGGAACACACTGAAGCAAGTTTAGTCTCCTTGGGAGAAGTGGAGTTTGCCACTGTGGCTGTGTGGCCCCCCCAACTTAAAGAAATACTTACAGTACCCCTGGGTGAATGGAACTAGGGTAGAAGCTCTGAGGGATACAGGTGCCAGTGTCACTATGGTGAAAGACACACTGGTTTCCCCTGAGCAATACTTGATTGGGAAGTCTTACCCAGTCACCAACGCTGACAGTGTCACCACTAGTCATCCCATGGCCATGGTAACATTAGGCTGGGGGGGGGGGGTGGGTTACTGGCCTGAAACAGGTAGTGGTCTCTCCGAAGTTGCCAGCTGCATGTCTGCTTGGAAATGATCTGGAAACCTCAGCCTGGGCTGAGGTTGAGTTAAAGGCCCATGCAGCCATGCTGGGCATCCCTGAATTGGTGTGTGTGCAAACCAGAGCACAGAGCAAGAGGAAGGGTGAAAAAGTAGGTTTGGAGCCTGGAATAATGGCCCAACCAACCAAGAGGAAGGGCAAGAAGACTGGGGGACCAGCTTCTGTACAGCCAAACACTCAGAACCCCTCTCCCCCTGGAGAGGATGTGGATACCCCTGAGGGAACTGAGTCCATGGAGCTTGACCCTTACCAGGTTGAACTCTTGGGCCCAGGGGGACCCTCTAGGGAAGAGCTGTGCCAGGGTCAGCGAGACTGTCCCACTCTTGAAAGCCTGAGACAACAAGCTGCTTCAGAAGCCAGGGGAGATGTCAGTGGTACCCACAGAGCTTATTGGGAAGAGGGATTACTGTATGCTGAGGCAAGAGACCCCACTCCTGGAGCCACCAGGAGGGTGGTAGTGCCCCAGAAGTACAGGGAGTTCCTCCTAACTTTGGCTCATGACATCCCCCTAGCTGGACATCTGGGGCAATCCAAAACTTGGGAAAGGTTAGTGAGTCACTTTTACTGGCCCCAGATGCACCAAAAGGTGAAGGAGTTTGTCAGCTCCTGTGTTACCTGTCAGGCCAGTGGCAAGACAGGTGGCCACCCAAAGGCCCCCTTCATTCCACTACCAGTGGTGGGGGTCCCCTTTGAAAGGGTAGGTGTGGACATTGTGGGTCCACTTGAACCTCCCACAGCATCAGGGAACAAATTTATTCTAGTAGTAGTGGATCATGCTACTAGGTACCCTGAAGCAATTCCACTTAGGACTACTACAGCTCCTGCAGTAGCCAAGGCCCTCCTGGGCGTCTTCACCAGGGTGGGTTTTCCTAAGGAGGTGGTTTCAGACAGAGGTTCCAACTTCATGTCTGCTTACCTAACACACATGTGGAAAGAGTGTGGAGTGCAGTACAAGTTTACTACACCCTACCACCCACAAACCAATGGCCTTGTTGAGAGGTTCAATAAGACATTGAAAGGTATGATCATGGGACTCCCTGAGAAACTCAAAAGGAGGTGGGATGTCCTGTTACCATGCTTGCTTTTCGCTTACAGGGAAGTGCCACAGAAGGGAGTAGGTTTCTCACCCTTTGAACTTCTGTTTGGTCATCCTGTAAGGGGACCACTGTGTCTTGTAAAGGAGGGCTGGGAGAGGCCTCTTCAAGAACCCAAACAGGAAATAGTGTACTATGTGCTTGGCCTAAGGTCCAGAATGGCTGAGTATATGGAAAAAGCATCCAAGAACCTTGAGGCCAGCCAGGAGCTCCAGAAGCACTGGTATGACCAAAAAGCTGCACTGGTTGAATTTCAACCAGGGCAACAGGTGTGGGTTTTGGAGCCAGTGGCACCAAGGGCTCTCCAAGACAAATGGAGTGGCCCTTACCCTATCCTAGAGAGAAAGAGTGAGGTCACCTATCTAGTTGACCTGGGCACTAGCAGGACACCCAAAAGGGTCATCCATGTGAACCGCCTTAAACTCTACAATGATAGGGCTGACATCACCATGCTGATGGTGACTGATGATGAACAGGAAGCAGAGAGTGAACCACTCCCTGACCTCCTATCCTACAGCCCAAAAGATGGGTCAGTAGATGGTGTGATTTTCTCAGACACCCTCTCTGCCCAACAGCAGACTGACTGCAAGCAAGTCTTGCAACAATATGCTAGCCTCTTTTCCCTGACCCCTGGTCTGACAAGCTGGTGTACCCATGATGTGGACACTGGTGACAGTGCACCTGTCAAGAACAAAATCTATCGACAGTCAGATCAAGTCAAGGAAAGCATCAAAGCTGAGGTCAGCAAGATGCTGGAGTTAGGGGTCATTGAGCCTTCAGAGAGCCCCTGGGCTAGCCCAGTGGTTCTGGTCCCCAAACCTCATCAACAGGGTGAAAAGAGAGAGATGAGGTTCTGTGTGGACTATAGAGGGCTCAACTCTGTCACCAAGACAGATGCTCACTGTTGGAAATACTCCACTCCCACACCGGTAAGGGTTGGTGGTAACGGGGTACTTCCAGGACATACAGTGGTAGCTTGGCTCGAGTGGTCAGGAATCAGGCACCGTGCTAAGCATACGACATACCCATACAATAACCATGCGTGCATCCGTTCCAAAAACGACTCTACACCGTAAAAATTATGAAAATATCTTTCTTTATCTTCTTTTTCTCTTAGTTGCTGATTAGATAAATAATACACAATCACAATATACAAAACTTTTTAAATAGTGCAGGTCAAATAAATACTGGCTTAATGATTCAATAAATAGGGGTGATCATAAATAAGGAAGGCATAAATATAAGTGCAATACATACAGGCAATTAAATATTCTGAGGCAATAAATACTGTAAACCACTAAATATTTACTGTGGAACAATAAATACAGTGAAGCAATAAATAGGTTAAATACAATAAATACACTGCCCTCAATAAATAATTAAAAGCTGACAGTGACACTCATATAATCAGATCACATTTGAGATTACCATGGGCTGATTTGGCCCAGGCACAGCTTGTGGGGATGTGGAAGGCTTGAGGGTGTCTACTCCCTGGCTTGGACAAGGCTGAGGCCTAAACTGAGGTAGATCAAGGGGGGAATACCAGAGACCTGGCTCTCTCACTCTACACAACCCCTCTAAATTAGTCTCAGCTCACCCCTGGCACAGTCCAGCTGGTTCCAGCACCTCGCTAACCCCTAGAGTAGTCTCTTAGGATTCCACAGGGCCTTTGGCGCCCTCTATTCCACTTACTGCCCTTTTTCTGAAGCTCCGACGCCGCTGGAGTCGTGTCGACGCCGTGAGGCGGTTCCGGTTCGATGTCGGCGGTCTCGGCACAATGTCAGTTCTTGACGACGCCGGTAGGCGGTTCCGGTTCGATGTCGGCGTCCTCGGCTCGATCTCGACCTCCGATTCGATGGCGTCGGGCAGTCTTGGCGCGATGTCGACTTCGGGCGGCTCCGGTCCGATGGCGACCTCAGTTTCGATGACGTCGGCCGGCCTCGGCTCGATGTCGACTTCCGGCGGCTCCGGAGTGCGATCTCCACTCCCGACCTCCGGTGCTCCTCTCCTCAGGTTCCGGCGACTCCGGAGTGCGATCTCCACTCCCGACCTCCGGCACGCTTCACCTCGGTCTCCGACGACTCCGGAGGGCGGACTTCACTCCTCCGATGACGCCGCTCACTCGACCTCGGGTGACTTCCTCCTCGACCTCTGGTACTCTCTACGACCTCCGTCGGCGCCCTCTCTCGATCTCTGGCGGCTCCGGGTAAGACGTCTGCTTTTCCAGTCAGCGCCGCTTCTCCACCTCGGGCTCCAGGTCTCCAGGCTACTCGACGTCAGGCTCCAGGGAAACCAGTATCCAGGTCAGGATCTTGCTGTTCTTGGTTTCTAAGGCCTGTTCCTGCTGTCCAGGTCCTTAAGATGGTTTTTCTTGCTTCTTCCCACACAGGGCTCCAGGCTGGGCTCAGTCAGTAGGGACTAGTATCAAGGGTGGGTTTATGGACCCCACTCCAGGCACAAGTTTCCACCCCTGCTGCCTCACTCCTTCCTCCTTCAGGTTTCTGCTGCTCACTCTTCACCAGTCAGGTGCCAACTGCCAGCTCCAACTGCCAACTCTCTGTCTTAGCTTCCCAACATTCTAAACCGCCTCCAACTGTCACAGGGTTCTGGAATGTTCTGGAAGGTGCTAGTAGGTTCCAGTGGGTGCTGGTGATGTCACAGGTGGCCACCATTTTGTGCTCCAGGCCCTCAGACAGAAGTTTCAGGGGTAGATAAAATGGCTCCCTGAATCTGCAGCAACACTAAAGTCTGGTGGTTCCCAAAAAGGAAAAATTCAAACAGGGTTTGAGGCAAAAGTGGGACAAAATAAATAATGATGAGGAGGGACCACCCAAAGGGCTGACAGGTCTAACACGCGTCCCCCCCAGCTGAAAGTGGGGAGAGCTACCCAACCCCTTGGGAGTTCTCATCACTAAGGCGGAAATACCTTGAGAGACCGTCTGCATTGGCGTGGTCCACTCCAGGCCGATGTTCTACCTGAAAGTCCATTCCCTGTAGGGAAATAGACCACCTCAACAACTTGGGATTCTCCCCCTTCATCTGCATCAGCCAACGAAGGGGTCGGTGGTCGGTCTGAACTAGGAAGTGCGAGCCAAACAGATATGGCCGCAACTTCTTCAGAGCCCATACCACTGCAAAGGCTTCACGCTCTATTGCACTCCACTTCTGTTCCCTGGGAAGTAGTCTCCGGGATAGGAAGACCACGGGTTGATCCAGACCCTCTTCATTGAGTTGCGATAACACTGCCCCAATGCCATTTTCTGATGCATCTGTCTGGACAATGAACTCCTTGGAAAAGTCTGGGGCCCTTAAGACCGGGGCCTCGCACATGGCTTTCTTCAATCTCACAAAGGCCTGCTGACAAGCCTCCGTCCAGACTACCCGTCGAGGTTGTTTCTTGGACGTGAGCTCCGTGAGGGGGGCTACGATGGTACCGTATCCCTTCACGAAGCGGCGGTAGTATCCCGTGAGGCCCAGAAAAGCTCGGACCTCAGTCTGTGTCTTGGGGGGTTCCCAGGCCATGATGGCCTCGATCTTCGCCTGGAGGGGTTGCACCGCTCCCCTACCCACCAAGTGTCCAAGGTACACTACCGACCCCTGCCCGATCTGGCACTTGCTGGCCTTGATCGTCAATCCAGCTTGTCTCAGGGCCTGGAGAACAGCTTGCAGGTGACGCAAGTGATCCTCCCAGCTGTTACTGAAGACGGCTATGTCATCCAGATAAGCAGCAGAGAAACTCTCCATTCCGGTGAGGATCTGGTTTACCAGGCGCTGAAACGTGGCAGGTGCGTTCTTGAGCCCAAAGGGCATCACACAGAACTGGTAGTGGCCATTGGCCGTGGAGAAGGCTGACCTTTCCCTTGCTCCATCGGTCAAAGAGATCTGCCAGTACCCAGAAGTAAGGTCAAAGGTACTTAGATATTGGGCAGCTCCCAGCCGGTCAATTAATTCATCCGCCCTAGGGATCGGATGAGCATCAGTTTTGGTCACTGAATTCAGTCCCCGGTAGTCCACACAGAACCTCAGTTCTGGTTGGGCACCCGGTGGTGCAGCTTTTGGTACTAGTACCACCGGACTGGACCAGGGGCTGCTAGAAGGTTCGATCACTCCTAGCTCCAGCATCTTAGTGACTTCACTATGAATGCTGGCCTTCACCTTGTCTGACATCCGGTAGATCTTGGACTTCACAGGTGGGCTGTCTCCTGTGTCCACGTCATGGACGCACAGGTGAGTCCTACCCGGGACAAGGGAGAACAACGCAGAGTACTGTCCCAGGACCTGGCGACAGTCCTCCTGCTGTTCAGGAGTTAGAGATGGGGAGAGAATCACTCCCTCCACCGACCCATCCTTTTCTTGAGACGCAAACAAATCAGGGAGAGGTTCGCTTTCCACGTCCTCTCCTCCGTCAGTCACCATCATCAAGATGACTTCGGGCCTCTCGTGGTGGGGTTTGAGGCGGTTGGCATGCAGCACCCGCAGGGGCTGACTAGGGGTCTTCAGGTCCACCAAGTAGGTAGCCTTACCCTTCTTCTCCCAACACCTCAAAGGGTCCTGACCAGCGATCCTGGAGGGCACTAAACTCTCCTGGTTCGATCACCCACACCTTCTGGCCAGGCTCCAACTCCACCGGGTGAGCATTGTGGTCATACCACGCCTTCATCACTGCTTGGCTGGCTTCCAAGTTGTCAGAAGCTTGCTTCCACAACTTAGCCATTTGGCTCCGGAAGGCCAGCATGTAGCTCACCACATCCTGGGGAAGCTTTCTGGGAGTTCTTTCCCATCCGTCTCTCACCAGGTTGAGAGGTCCACGTACAGGGTGCCCATACAGAAGCTCGAAGGGGCTGAAGCCCACTCCCTTCTGTGGCACTTCCCTGTAAGAAAAGCGTAAGCAGGGTAGGAGGACGTCCCATTTCCTCCGCAGGCTTTCAGGCAGACTTCTGATCATGCCTTTCAAGGTTTTGTTAAACCTCTCCACCAGACCATTGGTCTGGGGGTGGTAAGGAGTGGTGAACCGGTATGTCACTCCACACTCCTTCCACATCGCCCGCATGTACGCTGACATGAAGTTGGTCCCCCTGTCGGACACAACTTCCTTGGGAAAACCCACTCTGGTAAAGATTCCCATTAGGGCCCTTGCCACAACAGGTGCTGTTATGGTCCTCAGAGGTATTGCCTCTGGGTACCGTGTGGCATGATGAACCAGGATAAACCTGTGACCAGCTGACGTTGGCGGATCTAACGGACCCACAATGTCGATGCCCACCCTTTCAAAGGGGGTGCTAACGACAGGAAGTGGTTCCAGGGGAGCTTTCAGCTTCACCCCTGTTTTCCCACTGGCTTGGCAAGACACACATGTCCGGCAGTAGGTATCGGACGACACTTTCATCTGAGGCCAATAAAAGTGTGGGACAAGACGGGCGAAGGTCTTGTCTTGCCCCAGGTGTCCTGCCAATGGTATCTCAAGAGCCAACTCCAGAAGGAAGGCTCGATAACGTTGAGGGACTACCAAGGCTCGTGACGATCCGTGTAGGGGTGCCTTGGGTTCACTGTAGAGGAGGCCATCCTCCCAGTAAACACTGTAGTTCCCTTCAACGTTCCCTGCTGCCTGGGCTTCGGCCTGTCGCCTCAGCCCCTCAAGGGTAGGGCACTCCCTCTGGCCCTGGCAGAATTCCTCCCTGGACGGGCCTCCCTCCACGTGCCACTCGGCCGGGATGGGTAGGTCCTCCAGTTTGGTAACGTCCCCCACCGCAGACTCCTGGTCCACCACCTCCGGTGGCCTATCCGTCCTACGGGGTGGGGGCGCCGAGGCAGGCTCCTCCTGTCCTCGGTTCTTCCCTTGACTGGCAGCTGGCTGGGCCTTTGTTCCAGGCTCCAGCCGAAACGAACTCCCTCTTCGGGTAGTCGCGGACCTTGTGCTGACACAGGCCCAGTCAGGTGTACCCAGCATCTCAGTGTGAGTCCGGTATTCCACCTCCTTCCAAGCGTTGTGCTCCATGTCATTCCCCAGCAGACAATCGACTGGCACGGCAGGGCTTACGGCAACTCGAAGTGAACCTGCAACCCCCCCCCCCCATTCAAAGGGAACCTCGGCCACGGGATAGTGGCCTGTTCTGCCGTCAGCCATCGCGGCTGGGTGGAGTACATCGGGAATTACCTGCTCTGGAGACACCAGTTGGCTACGCACCATAGTCATACTGGCTCCTGTGTCTCTCAGAGCCTCCCCTCTTTGGCCGTTGATGGTGACCCACTGCCCATACTTTACAGTATTTGCGGGCACCTGGATCTTAGGAACCATCTCCCGTTCTCCCAGGGACACTAAAGTGACACCCGCCCACTCCCTTCCCTTAGTTAAGGGCATCTCCTCCCCGAGCACTGCACTAGCTACTCCGGGGGTCTTTCCTCCAATGGGAGGGGGTGGTCGTTTCAGGCACTTCGGATCTCCTTTATAGTGTCCAACGCCACCGCACTCGTAGCAATGGACAACCCTTGGCTGCTGACTCTGGCCAGGATTAGGGTTTCTGGGTGGGTTAGCCCTAGGGGTGAATCCTGTTCCCTTCCCTTGGAAGTTATTTTGGGGGCCTTTGGAGAACTCCTTTTTCTTTTCCCCTCCCTCTTTCTTCTGGGGGGCGCCCTGTCCGGCCTTTTGAGTATCCCCTCCAGTCCCCCTTGTGGACACCCGGGTACTAGCCCAAATGTCCGCCTCCTCAGCAAGCTTCCGGGGACTGGTCAGCTTGCTATCCACCAGGTGTTGACGCAGTTCAGGGAAACATTTCTCAAGCAGGTGTTCCTTCAGTACTAGGTCAAACAACCCCTCGTAGTTCCTCACTTCACTGCCCTGAATCCAACCCTCTAGTGCCTTCTTTGCATAGTCCAGGAAGTCCACCCAATTCTGTGTGCCCAGTTTGTGACTACCCCTGAACTTCTGTCTGTACTTTTCGGGTGTTAGTCCAAACTTCCTTATGAGCGCCAGTTTCATGGTGGGGTAGTAGGTCTGCTCATCCTCTTCGAGGGCCAATAAAGCATCCCTACCAGCTGGAGGCATGTACTTGTACAATCCCGCTCCCCAGTACTTCTCTGGAACCCCATGGGCCCTTAACGAGACCTCATAGGCCGCTAGCCACTTGGCGATATCGTCACCCACCCCATAGCTAGCTACTATGTCCTTTGGCAGGTAGGGTTTGGGTTCCCTGGTGTACTCTCGTTCTTCGCTGCCACCGTTAGGTACAGGGTGTGCCCCGATTCTCAGGATCTGAAGATCTATCTCTTTCAGCCTTATCTCATGAGCCATCCTCTGTTCCTCCTTCTCCTTCTCCAGCCTTGCTAAGTCCCATGTGAGCTGTCTTTTCTCCCTCCGGTCTGTTAACTCCACTTCAGACAAGCCACCGCTAGAGGCACTGCTGCCCTTCCTGGAAAGTGTCCTGGGCCCCGCTGACAGGTTCCCCACCTCAGGTTGGTACAAACCAGCTCCCTCACTGTCGGGCTCTCTATCCCTGTCCTCCTCCTCAGCCTTGCTTTCTCGGCGTGCCTCCCCCCAAGCCCTTAAGCTGGTTTGGAGTGCACCCTTCTTTGCTCCTGGGGGACAATACACCCCCTCCCGCTGGCAAAACTCCCTGAGTTGGGCCACAGTGTACGTTTCTAAATTCTCCAGTACAAACTCCATCTTGCCCACTCAGGTCAGAGGACAGTTATTTGCAGTAACAATGCAGGGGGGTACCTTTAATAATACCTCCTCCCACCACCAGAGTAAATTTGGAAAAAACAAAACTCACAATTAGGAAGGCCGCTTTGAGAAAACTCCCGGTGTAGGCCTATGGACTACCCACAGTTATTGTTGAGTATACGTAGGCACAGCTCTATCCCACCACTGAACACCAATTAATGTTGGAAATACTCCACTCCCACACCGGTAAGGGTTGGTGGTAACGGGGTACTTCCAGGACATACAGTGGTAGCTTGGCTCGAGTGGTCAGGAATCAGGCACCGTGCTAAGCATACGACATACCCATACAATAACCATGCGTGCATCCGTTCCAAAAACGACTCTACACCGTAAAAATTATGAAAATATCTTTCTTTATCTTTTTCTCTTAGTTGCTGATTAGATAAATAATACACAATCACAATATACAAAACTTTTTAAATAGTGCAGGTCAAATAAATACTGGCTTAATGATTCAATAAATAGGGGTGATCATAAATAAGGAAGGCATACATATAAGTGCAATACATACAGGCAAATAAATATTCTGAGGCAATAAATAATGTAAACCACTAAATATTGTGCATCAATAAATACTGTGGAACAATAAATACAGTGAAGCAATAAATAGGTTAAATACAATAAATACAGTGCCCTCAATAAATAATTAAAAGCTGACAGTGACACTCATATAATCAGATCACATTTGAGATTACCATGGGCTGATTTGGCCCAGGCACAGCTTGTGGGGATGTGGAAGGCTTGAGGGTGTCTACTCCCTGGCTTGGACAAGGCTGAGGCCTAAACTGAGGTAGATCAAGGGGGGAATACCAGAGACCTGGCTCTCTCACTCTACACAACCCCTCTAAATTAGTCTCAGCTCACCCCTGGCACAGTCCAGCTGGTTCCAGCACCTCTCTAACCCCTAGAGTAGTCTCTTAGGATTCCACAGGGCCTTTGGCGCCCTCTATTCCACTTACTGCCCTTTTTCTGAAGCTCCGACGCCGCTGGAGTCGTGTCGACGCCGTGAGGCGGTTCCGGTTCGATGTCGGCGGTCTCGGCACAATGTCAGTTCTTGACGACGCCGGTAGGCGGTTCCGGTTCGATGTCGGCGGCCTCGGCTCGATCTCGACCTCCGATTCGATGGCGTCGGGCAGTCTTGGCTCGATGTCGACTTCCGGCGGCTCCGGAGTGCGATCTCCACTCCCGACCTCCGGTGCTCCTCTCCTCAGGTTCCGGCGACTCCGGAGTGCGACCTCCACTCCCGACCTCCGGCACGATTCTCTCAGGTTCCGGCGACTCCGGAGTGCGATCTCCACTCCCGACCTCCGGCACGCTTCACCTCGGTCTCCGACGACTCCGGAGGGCGGACTTCACTCCTCCGATGACGCCGCTCACTCGACCTCGGGTGACTTCCTCCTCGACCTCTGGTACTCTCTACGACCTCCGTCGGCGCCCTCTCTCGATCTCTGGCGGCTCCGGGTAAGACGTCTGCTTTTCCAGTCAGCGCCGCTTCTCCACCTCGGGCTCCAGGTCTCCAGGCTACTCGACGTCAGGCTCCAGGGAAACCAGTATCCAGGTCAGGATCTTGCTGTTCTTGGTTTCTAAGGCCTGTTCCTGCTGTCCAGGTCCTTAAGATGGTTTTTCTTGCTTCTTCCCACACAGGGCTCCAGGCTGGGCTCAGTCAGTAGGGACTAGTATCAAGGGTGGGTTTATGGACCCCACTCCAGGCACAAGTTTCCACCCCTGCTGCTTCACTCCTTCCTCCTTCAAGTTTGTGCTGCTCACCCTTCACCAGTCAGGTGCCAACTGCCAGCTCCAACTGCCAACTCTCTGTCTTAGCTTCCCAACATTCTAAACCGCCTCCAACTGTCACAGGGTTCTGGAATGTTCTGGAAGGTGCTAGTAGGTTCCAGTGGGTGCTGGTGATGTCACAGGTGGCCACCATTTTGTGCTCCAGGCCCTCAGACAGAAGTTTCAGGGGTAGATAAAATGGCTCCCTGAATCTGCAGCAACACTAAAAAGTCTGGTGGTTCCCAAAAAGGAAAAATTCAAACAGGGTTTGAGGCAAAAGTGGGACAAAATAAATAATGATGAGGAGGGACCACCCAAAGGGCTGACAGGTCTAACACTCACCCTATCCCAAGAGCAGATGAACTGATAGACAAATTGGGGGCTGCCAAATTTCTCAGTACCTTTGACTTAACTGCAGGGTACTGGCAGATTGGCATGGCCCCAGGAGCAAAAGAAAAGACAGCATTCTCCACCCCTGATGGGCATTATCAGTTTACTGTGATGCCCTTTGGGTTAAAGAATGCCCCTGCCACCTTCCAGAGGTTGGTGAACCATGTCCTGGCTGGGTTGGAGTCATTTAGTGCAGCTTATCTTGATGATATTGCTGTCTTTAGCTCCACTTGGCAGGATCACCTGATCACCTTGGGAAGGTTTTAGAGGCTCTGCAAAGTGCAGGTCTCACTATCAAGGCATCCAAATGCCAGATAGGGCAGGGCACTGTGGTGTACTTGGGCCACCTTGTAGGTGGAGGCCAGGTACAGCCCTTACAACCCAAAATCCAGGCCATCATGGACTGGATAGCTCCAACAACCCAGACCCAAGTCAGGGCATTCCTTGGCTTGACTGGGTACTACAGGAGGTTTGTGAAGGGGTATGGGTCCATTGTGACCCCCCTCACAGAACTCACCTCCAAGAAAATGCCCAAGAAAGTTAACTGGACAGTTAGTTGTCAAAAGGCTTTTGACACCCTAAAAGAAGCAATGTGCTCAGCACCAATTCTAAAAGCTCCAGATTATGCCAAGCAGTTCATAGTGCAGACTGATGCCTCTGAGCTAGGGATAGGAGCGGTCCTATCCCAGACCAATGATGAAGGCCAAGACCAACCTGTTGCTTTTATAAGCAGAAGGCTACTCCCTAGAGAGCAGCGTTGGAGTGCCATTGAGAGGGAGGCCTTTGCTGTGGTTTGGTCCCTGAAGAAGCTGAGGCCATACTTGTTTGGCCCTCACTTCCTAGTTCAAACTGACCACAGACTTCTCAGATGGCTAATGCAGATGAAAGGGGAAAATCCAAAACTACTAAGGTGGTCCATCTCCCTACAGGGAATGGACTTTGAAGTGGAACACAGACCAGGGACTGCCCATGCCAATGCAGATGGACTTTCCAGGTTCTTCCACTTAGACAATGAAGACTCCATAGGACAAGGTTAGTCTCATCACCTTTCGTTTGGGGGGGGGGGGGGGTTGTGTGAGAAAGTGCCATCTTTCTTGCATGGCATGCCCCCACTTTTTGCTAAATTGCTGAATGTACTTTGATTGAGTGTACCCTGGGTTCCTGCCAATCAGGTGCCCAGGGCCTATGTTCCTTCCTTAAACCACACAAACTCCAAATTGGCAAACACTAGCCACATGTCAGCCCCTAGTAAATGGTACCCTAGGTACCCAGGGCCTTGTGGCCAGGGAAGGCCTCTAAGGGCTGCAGCACTCATTGTGCCACCCTCAGAGGCCCTGTACCCTTACACACACACACTGCCCTTGCAGGCTGAGTGTCTGGGTGCGGGACAAAACAAAGAGTCGACATGGCACACATCACTGTGTACCATGCCCATCACCTACACTGCCAAGGCATATGTCAGCCACCCCTCTAGCTGGGTGCATTACGCCTATGGTGTGGGCACAGGAGCAGGAGCCCTGTGCCCCTACAGTACCCGGGTCCATTCCTGGGCGCTGTAAGTGCAGTGCTGTCATTTAGGAGTACATGGTGCTGAGAGCTCGTCAAACACGAGCTCCACAGCACCATAATGGCAACACTGAAGCCTGGGAAGTTTGGTATCAAACTTCTCAGCACATTGAACCCACACTGATGCCAGTGTGGGATTTAATGTACTAAGCACCCCAGAGGGCATCTTAGAGATGCCCCCTTACAGCTAACTTACAATCCACGTCTGCTCTGAGGCTGCCCAGGCTGCCACACAGCAGACACGTTGCTGGACCCCTGGGTGGGAGAGCTCCTGCTCTCCCGGGCCTGCAACAATGCACATCCTGGGTGAGGTGAGAAATCTCCTCCCCCAGGATGAGCAAAGGGAAGCTTCAAAGGCATGCCGCCATTTGGAGTTTCCCCAGGCCACTGCAACCCCCCACTCTGGCGGGAAGCTTGGCCGGAAACCCCATACAAGGACAGGGGATGTGCCAGCCTGCCCACCCCACCCCTCAGGTGGGGAAGGCGAGGTGAAGCACATCTCCGGGCTCTCGCCATCTTGAAGATGGGAGGCCCTACCCTATCAGGATTAGGCTACTGCCCCCCTCCCACAGGAGAGAGGCAGGATAGGGGGTGTACGCACCCCAGGACAAGGACCCATTGGTCCCTGGCCTTCACCTACCTGTAACGCCCCTAAATCTAGTATTTAGTGGCACCCTGAACCTTCCCCCAGCAGATTCCAGATAGAAAACTACAAGAAGAGCAAGAAGAACAAGGACCTGCCCTGCAGCTGCTCAAAAGAGAAGAAGACACCAACTGCTTAGGCCCCAGCCCTACCGGCCTGTCGACTCTCGAACCTGCACCAGCGCGGCATCTCTCGTGGCCAGCAACCTCACCAACCCCGGAGGACCTGGCTACCTTTTGGCTCTAAGCCCCTGGGACTCCCATGAGTAGAGGCTCTACTCAAGAAACCTAGCTTTAACCCCTGGCAGCAGCCCGGAACCGCGGACCCAACACACTCTGCACCAGCCAAGCCTGGCCAGTGCCGGAGTGGACAAAGACCCTGAGGACGACCCCACGGCGACTGTGACCCCGAGTCCGGCACCCAAGGACCCCCCTCGACATTCCGGAAGAAGCCTGCAGCCTCAGAACCAAGTGCCACCCCAACCGCGATCAACAAGAGGGTAAGATTTCCGACATCAAAAGGCACCCCTGCACCCGGCGCCCTACGGCCCCCTGTGCCCAATCACGGGGTACCCACCTAACCTACAACTACCCAACTTACCTCTCGAAGTGGTGGTGGCACCTGAAGCATCCTCGTCCCCGAGCCTGCAGCCTTTTTCCAAACCGGAACATTCCCATTGATTTCCATTGAGCGCCCGACGGCTCAAAAGCACCCTGCACCCAGCCGCCCGAGTGGCCCTGGCAGTGCCCTCTCTACACTAACCTACTTCCCCACTTGCCCTGAGTAAGTGACCAGGAGCCCAGCTCCCACAGCCGCGTGGCTTGCCAGACAGCAGCCACCAACCAAGGCCCCCCTATCCCTCATAGGATAACATTGGGCCTAACTCTCTCTGCACCCGGCCGTCCTGAAACCGCTGAGGGTGAACCAACTGTACCTACCTGACACTGGGGGACCCCTGAGTCTATGCCCGGAATTTCAACTTTGCCAGTCGAGTACTTACCCTTAAACCGCTAACTTCATTTTCCTCATAGGGTAACATTGACTGGCTTTTTCTTCAAAAATCTTCTAAGTGTGAACTTTTCAAAACTGCAAATATTCACCAAAAATCAGCCAAGTGACAAAAACGAATTTACTCACCTGCTCCTAGGTGAGCTCCCAGTGCTGGATCTTGGTGCCCAGCCCTGACTCTGAAAAGTGTCCACAACTATACTTACCTCTAACTCATTTTTCTCCCATAGGAAACCATTGTCTGCTTTTCTGTGAAATTTCTTCTAAGTGTCTATTTTTGCAAATTTTGAAATATTCTTTTAAAATCGTACCATTTCTGCAAACTAAATTACTTACCTGTTTTTGATAAGGATCCCAGTCCTGGGTCTAGGTACCCAGTCCTGGATTACTAAAGTAACGATAAAGTACTCTACCTGCAATTTGAATTTCTTGCCATAGAGATCCATTGAATGTTTTCTTTGAAATATTTTCTAAGTGCTAACTTTTGAAATAGCTAAATATTATTTAAAAATCATTACAGTTATTAAGTCGACTTTCATCACTTGATTCTGAATACTGACCCAAGGCTGGATCTAGGAGCCAGACCTGGAATTCCAAAAGTAATCTGAAAAGCAATTTATTACAAATAACCTGAATTTACCATTGAGCTCAATGCATTGTTCTGTTTAGGAAATAGGATTGTTTATTGCAACCAACTGTGACTGTTTACATAAATTTATTGCTTAAGACAAAAGTATTTATATTCAACCTCTCATTCTGAGAAAGTATATTTTTATCCCTTTTGTGGTTCTAAAAATAAAACAAGCATATATTTTATATATATAAACCATTGGCCTAGAGTTCAGTTATTGAGTGTGTGAAACCATTTGCTGACTGTGTACAATAAATGCTTTACACTGTCCTCTGGTACTGCCTTACTGCTCGACCAAGCTACCACTTTTGAGAGTAAGGTCATACCTAACTTTGACCTCTATCAGCCTCTGGGGGACTGTGGACTCTGTACACCCTGTACCTATTAGGGAACAGTATATACAGAGCCACTTTCTCACAGACCCCCTGTAATCACACTTGCGGCGAGAGGCACGATTAGGTGGCATTCGACCCTTAAGGAATGTGTGACTACATTTCCTGACTTGCGAGGACCGAACCAATTTCATTTTCCAAGCATGCAATTAGGTGCTGAGATAGTTGACTATCTACTTTAGTTTAGACCGTTAACCACCTGCTTTTGAACATGGTGCCAGTGGTAAAATGGATTGCGCACAATCTCAGCCATCTACTGCATACAGATCAGTTCCACCACTGATTAAATTGGCTACACTTCAATTGGAAGGGTATCTCTTTGCTTACTCTACTGTGTTTTGGACTGCTCTTCAGAGCTGCATTGCTTTTGGGCTTTTTTTATGTACCCTCAAAAGTGCATAGGCCCAAATTGGTGCTCAACCTCCTTAAAAAAATAGGAAGAGTGCCCTCCCAAAGTCTAGTAAGGTCCACGGCAAAAGGGGGTGAAGTTGGCAACGCCTGGTGCCTAGGCACTGTTCTTGGTAGTCCGCAAGTGCAACGACTTCAGTTAGTTTCAGTACCTGTGCACTAGACACAATGCTTCACAGCATTAACTCTGAAATTGCTAGTTATGGTTGGATTTAAAAAAAAAAAAAGAAATCCTGGGTGCCCACTGGATTGGGACCTGCAACAGTGAAGATGGGAGTTCATTCAGATGTCCAGATATGCAGCCACACAATATATTTGGACGTAGATTTCTGGGCCAGTGCCGTTGTCTCCAGCTACATCCCCTAGTAACCTCTCTCTCTAATAACCCTAGGAGCTGTGGGGGTCCTCAACCTCTGAGAAGAAATTAAAGGTTACACATAGGTTACTCCGTAGCCTGGAGGGTCATTAACAAAGCAAATTTGCCAACAATGCTGTACGTACCAACCGTTTCCCTGGGCCCTAGAGTTTTGGGGGTGACTATGTACTCAAGTAGCTGGACATGGGACATCATGCCCTGATTTTGCAGC
Source organism: Triturus cristatus (assembly GCF_964204655.1). Taxonomy (NCBI): domain Eukaryota; kingdom Metazoa; phylum Chordata; class Amphibia; order Caudata; family Salamandridae; genus Triturus; species Triturus cristatus. The sequence continues at coordinate 481,418,135 of NC_140588.1, read as the reverse complement.
AGACCAAAGATGACTCCAGTTCCCTTGGTTCATCGGGGCTATGGTCCACTGGCAATCTCGCACTTGCCCTGACAAGGTGCAGAATAGCATTCTATCTGCACTGTGGGGAAGGAGGGGGGTCCTCTTGGTACAAAGCAACACAGCAACTCTTTGAGTTCAGTGTTTACACTTATTTTTCGCTTAGAAAAGGCCAGCCACTCGCCCCTGGAACACAACTTTCTTGGTCACATTGGCGTGTAGTTCTTCCTTGACTAAAGGAGAAATCCTTGAAAACTTAACTGGTTAAGTGACCAGAACTTCTAATCCGAGATGATCAATAAGCCCCCTTGCAGTGTTTGATATCTGGGGGTGCTCCTCCACTCGTAGATACAGGGCCACTGATTGATCAGATCTTGTTAATGCCATGAAGAACAGGAGTCCTTCCTCACCTGCCTGCATGTTTGCTGCGTCCAGGCAGCTGGCCACGTCTCTGGCAGATGAAGATCAGTAGAATTGGGCGTGCTCGGGTAGAAGTCAGGCCCAACAACTTCCACCCACTGGATACTGTAACCCTCGACGGCCTAAACCAAGGGGGAGAAATGCACGCAGGATGGATGACCAGGTGAGCAGATAGTAGGGCAGCCCCTTACAAAGCTTTCCATTTTAGATTACCTCGCTCGCATGAAATCCACGTGGGTTCTACCATGCACCGTCCATCATGCACTGCTGTCGGCATACAGACATGGTAACCAGTCTATTACTATAATAGACCCAAATAATAACCGTTACTTGGGATACAGTTGATCTGCTAGCAGCCATGCTAGCAGCCATGGAAACATTAGATCTCTTTCCTAGAGTATTTAATCCGACACATATAGCAGGTCATATACTCGATAATGTTTTACCAATATTTGCAATCTTATAACCGAACCACCTCGAGCAGTAAGTTGGTCGGACCACATGGCCTTGAGCTTTTCCTTTTCTGCCCCTAATGCCTAGGTCAGCCTAAAGGGCGGGAAGTTACGCGCAGACAATGGAGGAAAATCACGACAAAAACATTTGGTACAGTATTTTCTCCTCCGTTATTTAGTGACTGTAATGACATCAATGAAGCTCTAAATAAATTGGATTCGGAGATAAGGGCTTTTGATACTATCGCCCCGAACAAAACAACGATAATCCATGACAGAACCACTCCGGCTGATTTGGTACTCTGACACTTTAAAGGTGGAGAAAGCTTCTTGTAGAGTTAGAGAACGCAAATGGAGGAAATCAAAACTAAGGGAAGACAGACTGGCCTATAACATAGCACATAGGATGTACCTTAAGAATTGTAATATAGCAAGACTAACATTTCTAGCCACCCGAATAGATGAAGCAAAGTGCTCTTCCAAAGAACTCTTTAGGATTCTCAAAGAATTCACCACTCCAAGAGCCAGCAATCTCTCCTGCCCCCCTACGCAGGAATTCTGTGATGAGCTTGCCAAACATTTCAAAAGTAAGATAGACAACAGCTATGACTCCTTTGATCAGGAATTGGAGAATAGGGAAGAAATCCTAATCCCAGATAATTTCCCCCCCCCCCTTACCGAGACTGGAGACTTTTGCAACTATTATTATCGAGCAAGTCCTACCACTGTTGAAACATTAAGTCAGGCTCCCCGTCTGATGTGGTTCCCCCCCCACATCGTTTCTGACCTAGCAATGGAGTTGGTAAATCCAATTAGGTAAATGTGCAATCTGTCTTTGGTATCCTCCTCCCCATCGAAATGGAAGAAGGCATTTATTAAACCTCTGCCCAAGAAACCATCAGCAGATTGCGCTGACTTACAAAACTATAGACCCATTTCTCTTCTTCCCGGCTCCTCAAAAATAATGGAGACCCTGGTTAACCGACCACTCTCTGACTATCTGGAATATTATAATCTTTTGGACCCCTCGTGGTCTGGCTTCCGTGCTGGATACAGCAGAGTTTGCCTTAACAGAGGTAACAGATACAATCAGGCAACTGTTAGGCGAAGGGACCCCTACAATGCTAGTCCTCTTAGATCTGTCAGCAGCCTTTGACACCATCTCTCACAGAATCCTGTTAGATAAACTGCGAGAGATTGGTTTCACAGGGATGGCATTAGAATGGCTGCAGAGTTTTCTATCGGATAGATATCAATGTGTACAACTGGACACCCTTGTATCCCGGACTACAACTGTGCACAAAGGGTGTACCGCAAGGCTCCATACTAAGCCCCACCCTGTTCAATATCTGTGTTCTCTCTGGCCACCGTCATCAAATCCTGTGGGTTCCAAACCATCTCTTATGCGGACGATACTCAGGTGAAAGTCCCCATAGAGAAGGACCCCGCGGTGACCAGAGAGATTCAAGCTTTACATGCTAAAAATAGCCACATGGATATGAGGGAACTTCCTGCAACTTAATTCCAACAAAACTGAGATCTTATTGTTTGGGAAAGCTGAGGAATTGTGGACAGAGGGGTGGTGGCCTGGGGAACTTGGAGAAGCTCCCACCCCAAAAAAATGGGCAAAAAACCTGGGCATTCTAATGGATAATAACCTATGGAGGAGCATGTTAAGACTCTCAGCAAGTGTTTTGGACTGATGCGCACGCTAAAAAAGATTTTCCCTTGGATTCCTCTGTCCACCAGAAGGGTCCTGATACAGGCACTGCTAGTCAGCAGACTAGATTACGGAAACGCGTTACTGGTGGGGATGAGGGAGGACCTGCTCTCAAGGCTACAAGTGGTTCAAAATACGGCGGCACGCCAAGCATTGAACAAGCCAGCGCGTAATCCATCTCTACCGCTATTGAGAGAGTTACATTGGCTACCTATAAGGAAAAGAGCAGTTTTCAAACTTTTATGCCTAGTTTTCAAAGCACTTTACGGACGGGGACCTAGATACCGAACTAAGAAATTAGAATGGTACACCCCGGCCCGGCAGCCTAGATCCACTGGCCAAAAGCTCCTTCAAACGTGCCTTTTCCTACCTGGCCCCCAAATATTGGAATGCGTTGCCAGAAGACCTGCGGGCATGTCCCACCTTGATTATCTTTAAGAAACACCTAAAAACCTGGCTATTTTAATTGAAGTAATTCTGCATTAAGATCCCTGCTTCCCGGGCACTGAGAGATCCCCTGGGGATGATTTGTGCGCCATATAAATAATAAATAAACTGAAGATTTAACCCAGTGGATTCTTATAGAAGCTGGTTTAATGGAACTAGTTTAGTTGTTTGTCTGGAAAAAGGTGATGCAAACAATCTGAAGACCATCAAACTGCTGTGCCGACCAAAGAACTCACGATTACAGTTAACACAAGGTATAACGTTTGATGTAATATTTCACAAGAGATGTCGATTACTTTTTACATTAAGTTACTTTTTCTTACTAGATAGGTAATGCTTTTTCCCCATCAAGTTGATGCCTGAAGGGTGTCTGCTAGTTAAACCGCTTTACATTTCTGTCTGCTAATTTTGTGGTTCTGTTCTTTCCAGTAAAAACCTCTACCAAGCCATCCCCATCAAAAAGGCGATGTTCGGGTAACAAGGAGGCACCCGTTTCTAGCTCTGAAAACCGCCTGCCATCCAGTCCGCCTTCGGCCACCCGTGTGACAGCAGAGGTGATATCGAAGCCACAGGCCATAGCCTTCAACAAGACTCCCACCGCTCAGTCGCATCCTCCACCCCGGACTGAAGGGCAGAGTTTGGACTGTGAAACGCCGAGCGCTTCCTCTGTGAAACTGCGCATGCAGAAACTGGCCAAACAGCGGCGCTATTGGGACGGCAGTGGTGAGTTCGAGACCCCCCCCTCGCGTGTCACTGTGACGTATGGTTGGTAGACCAGATGAGCAGAACAAAATGCGTGTCACAAAATATTTTTGTGCCTTGTACATTTGTGCGATCATTACTTAAAAGGATCGATGGACACTTTGTGCTAGGTGTGTTGTTGGTACCCAGAGCCGAGGGCAGCAAGTCTGAGTAAGAGCACACCTGCAGTGCCACGCATGTTTCCACCGAGGCCTGGTGCATTATACAGTCGTTCTTACTTGGTTTGTTCATCTAAAAATGTGTAATGCTAATGTGGTAAGACTTGTTTAACCGATATTCACCAGCAGTAGTTTTTCTCTTCTAAACTGTAACTTTGTGTTTAAAAAAAAAAAAAAAATCTAGGCAGTTCACCTGAAAGCGGTCAGGTGTCACCCGTCCAGCCCAAAGAAGTGGTTCCTTCCCCGCCAAAGCAGCCGGAGGCCGCGCCCGTTCCATCCGGTGCACCAGTGGGAAGAAGGGGTCGTTTGGCGAACCTTGCGGCCACCATCAGCTCCTGGGAAGATGATCTAACTCATCCATATGTAAATCCCAACCATGCTCCAGCACCGTCTGGTACTGCTTGTTTGTCAAAAGTGTCCTCGGCAAGTGCAGCATCTGCAGGCATCAATAGCGGCAGTGTGAGGCGCGAGGCTGCATCCGCTCCTCAGGAAGCCGAGGCGCGCGCGAAGAAACCGGACCTCGCGAGCACACCGGTAGGTAATACGACAGCATGCCTCTTCGCTTGTACCGCACTGACCTGCGAATGTGTTTACATGTTTACCTCGGAGTAATGTCTATGGTGACCATCAGAGCAGCTTACCACTTTGCTAAGATCCTACATAAACTTGTATTTTGCAAAGCACAAATTCATGCGAACTCCGCATGACCTGTAGTTGAACCTGCAAAACGTTTTTCAGTCAGGAATTCCACTTTACATTGTTAAACCTCTTTCTTTTCTTCTCCCCAATTGACTTTATTTTTCTGCCAATACATTTATGTAAAATATTGTAAACAGATCTCTTGAGTCTATCCTACCATGTTTTTCGTTCTGTCTGAAGCAGTGATGTGAAGAATTAAACGCTTCTGTGTGTTAGCTAGGGAGGTGTTTTCCCGTTGACGGGCTGGTGGAACACGTCTTGGAACTTATGTCCATTAAAGGAGCTAGTTCGGAAGAGCATGTGGCGTTCCTGCCTTTCATTGCATTTCAGAGAGCCTTTGGGTAGCATTCCGAGTCGGAGGAACCTGCCGCCCTGGTTGCTTGATGGGCAAGCACAGTCGTTTTAATTGACCAACGTCAGTCTCTAGTGTCACGTGTCCAAATCGAGACACACCGCACATTGACTACCATCTGTGTAGTGCACGGTTTATTATCATTGCGTTTTCTTTACTGCCCTTGCTGGGTATTCGTGCTTATCATGGTTTGATAAATTGCCATTCTTTATGAACGGTGGCAAATCACTTGTACTGGTTAAGGTCTGCGGTAATGTAGCCCTTGTGATTCTTTTCCTGTGAATATCCACTGTACCCACTAAATTAGCATTGGACTAACTGGGTGAATCGCATTTCCGGTCATGGGGCCTATTGTATGTGCCATTTGCAGCCAAGTTACATTTTAAGTGTCCCTTCTCTATATCGTGATGCTGTGCTTAAAATCTCTGGAGCTGGGCTCCTTTTTGTTGGAATCTACAAATTCACCCTGTGCCTTGCTCCGGGACTGAAGCGCCCCAGAGTTCAGCATCGACTATGCAATGAAAGATTTTTATGGGGAATATATATAGTGCACTGCACGTGTACATAGTGAAAGTATTAGTGTTTCCCCTCTGTATGACACCAATGTTTGTTGACACAAAATGGGTTTTGTAACTTCTCTCGGTTTCATGCCTTTCTAACGAAGCGCAAAATGAAAATGCTCATTGAAAATAGAAATGCTTGTTTATGTAGTCTTTATTTTCCTACTTAGGTTTTGTTGTACTTCCTAAAAGGTAACTAATTTTGTAAACGGTACACTGTGAAGTCCACTAGGCACGAAAATAGTCCTAGCAAGCTGTATGTCTGACAACTTGCATCTAGTCCCATTCTTCAATTGGTGGGTCAAGAATGTATTTCCTCATGGAACAGCCCAGGCCAAATATCGGGCTGAATCATTCCCTCCCTCCAACGTGTCACAGGGCTGCCCACTGTCACTCATTTTGTTCTGTTCAGTGCCCTCAGGAAAGCATTTGCATAATCTTTTGGTAGGTCTAAAACTGGGTTCTCACGTCCATTTTCTCAGGGCCCAAAATGTACATTCAGGGATGTGCCATAGGTCCACATTGCTTGCCGATGGCAGCGATTAGATGAGGGGTAGGAGGAGAAAGGGTGCATAGAGGAGGACTGTGAGCACATTTTTAGGGTTCGATTCCATATCGCTCTCCTCTAAATTAGGATGACAACTTAAAAAAAAAAAAATACACATTTCTCCAGGCATTAAACTTATCAAGCGTGATAACTTGTGTTTTACCACGTTCAAGTTTCAGTCCTTTATTGCCTCCTGGTGTTAACCTTGACCTCTCGCTATCACTAGTCTCCAAGAGTCAACTCTAGCATGGATATATCTTTGTCATCCTACAAACCTCAGTGTAAACAGTGGCATACTCTAGAATGCTCCCCATTAACCACCTTTCACAGGTACGCAGATACTACAACCCATTCTCATCCTAGATGCGATCCAATGGGTATGCATTAGACATGGTACTTTGGGACTTACTATCTAATGCTTTTCCACTTTACTGAAATATACTGGTAGTAAACGCTGTGCTAATAACCTTTGCACCCACAGCCATTTACCATGGCAGGGCAGTCACTTGGCCTCCTTATCGAAACCATCCCCACCCAAGGTAAGGAGTTGTGAGCAAGCTGCATACTTTCAGATACATTAGAACAATGTTTTTTTTAATCCCGGCTTCACCGTGGTACCAGACTGTGTGCTCTAGGGCAATTACTTTTCAAATCTGTTCCTCCGCTTCTGTTTTTTCCCCCCAATGATTGGAAGTTACAAATGTACTCGAACCCAAAACACTTCGGTCTAACCGCTGGGGGAATTCAGTGCAAGGCTTCGTAGTTTATTCATAGTGGAAAAATTAAACCTCGAAAAAAGTAGCTCTGCCTTTTGGATCTTGGGTCTCCTATCGATCAAACCGTTTAGTCTTGGGCACATTGTTTTCTGTATCCTGCTGCCCAGTGCGTGTTTCCTTCACAGAGCGTTTTGATTTAATCAGATTAATAGTTAATTGTGTATAGTAGACTGATAAAGACCACCACAGGCCATAATTAAACTCCATAACACCCTCTTTAGCTGGCAAGATGACAGAGTTAAATGCCCCCCCAATGAAAAAAACCTGTTGATCAGAAGCTCCAATGTTCAAAAGCAAGCAACCTCCGATTTTCATCCTTCAGGGGTCGATAAATTGAGTGCCAAGAGTTGGGCAGTAGTAACATACATTATTTAAAGTAAAACAGTAGAAGTGCAATGTGTTTTTTTTCTATATAAAAATAACATGGCTATTATCACTGTTTAGACTCTAATTATTCTATGCACCTACAATACATTATGCTGATAGTTATGTTGAATTTCCACCTTCCAGCATGGCTGTGGCAAAATCGATTCTTGAAGTAAGTTTTATTTTCCTTTCTACAGACAGTAAAATTGGTTAAACTCATTAATTTGCTTGACAAAAGGTATGGGGGCTTGATCACTTGCACCAGCCTACTCCAGTAACGCATTTTAATAATGTAAAGGCTTAAGGGCAACACCGCCCCCGCTTATGGCCTTTGCACTGCCTGTTCACAGCATTTTATCGTGGGTATTCCTTTGTATCGGCATCTCAAAAGAAAAAAAGTGTTCCTAGACTCCTGTTGGAAAGAAACTTCATTGCAGCAGCGCCATCATTCCATTAAACCGTTAAACGCTGGCCTCTCACAGACACATTTTCAAAGCTCCTGTTTATAATTTGCAGGGCTATTGGTCCAGAGAAAAGGGAGTAGAGATGCATGTCGATGATACATAACACCCCCCCTCCCCACCCCCTGACTTCTAATTCTAGCTCAGACTTCTAACAAGTAAATGGGCAGTTTGACGTCTTTCAGGAGAGTCTTTGGCTTGCACTGAAGCTGGAAAATCTGAGTTGTCATCCTCTCTAAACATTACCTAGATTCAAAGTATTGCTCCTTCCACGTGAATCAATCAGTGTTCTTTATAGTGCATGATTAATCACCCGTTAGGGTCTCGGTGCGCGGGGGTGGAGTGTTCTGCAGTTCAGTCGCTAAAGCCAGGTCTTGATATCCTTTCTGAATGGAGGCAGTGAGGGTGATTGCCTGAGATGTAGAGGAAGAGAGTTCCAGGTCTTTGTGGCGAGGTAGGAGAAAGATCTTTCTCCAGCCATGGTCTTGCAGGCCCGTGGGGTAGTGGCCAGGGCCAGGTTGGCGGAGCGGTGACTGGAGCACATACACCAATTTTCAGAAAGGTGAAAGCACTTTTATGATGCACTGATGGCCACAGCGGAGCAGCTGAATTTAAGGCCACTTAAGGATATGCAGATATAGACCGGGATGGCCAGAGCGATAACTAGCTCATAAATTGATTACAGTAGTGCACACTTTACAGGAGCCCCTGCAAAATTTCTGATTTTGCTGCAAAAAAAGTAACCATTAATTATGGAACCTGGAAAGTCAATGGCATTTCAAATGTCTCTTCAGTTCTGTGCTCGCTTGACTAGTTCTAATTGTGGGGCAGTTCCAGTTTTGGAGTAATACCCTTATGTATTGATTCCTAAATGGTACAGGACCAAGTACGCTGGACCGAATCCATTCCATGGGCAGTTCCTATCACATTTATGATCCACAGGAGCAAACCTGACGTTAGCCCGCCAGCAGTGTTTGGGTGGAAAAAAAACATTGTCGGTGCCCCAAAGGCCTTTATCCGCTCTGTCAGGGAGAACCTCCAGATTCTGTTGGACAACACTTCATCATCCATTAAATGGGACATATGGGATCGTGGATCCTGTGCTGGGAGGAAATTCCAACGGGAAGGCTTACCCTCTAGTGGCCCATCTCGCAGCTCTCTCAATGTGTGAGTGGAAGCCCTCAGTCATCTCTCGCAAGCAGACAATGAGTGGGTGCTACATCAAGAAGTGACGGAGGCAATCTTCAGACTGTGGTTTCCATTCATCAATCTTTTCACCACTGCCTGGACAGGAAGTGCCGTCTGTTTTCAGCCCTACGTTTTCATAAATATTGGTCTCTGGGGTTCAGTTGGTCAATGGGACTGTTGATTGTGATCGCACTGGAGTGGGAAAGGAGAATCTTGTATGCTAATCTGTTGTCACAGAGCAGTGGGCCTTCTCTCCCCCTCCTGATTGAAGCATACTTGCTGCCTCATCGAGAAGGTTAGGTCCTCTGCCCCAGACACTGCTGCTGCTGAATGCGTGGAGATTGATTTTGCCTGGCTAGAATCCTTGTGCCTTCTTGGGGTTGTAGATGCCATCTTGGTAGCCGGGAAGTCTGCCACCAAATCTATCCATACAGGCCACTAGAACCGGTTTGTGCAATAGTGCGAGTCAAAATGGATTCATCCCTTTACATCTCCCCTGTTCAACATCTTGCGGGTTGCTTTGTCCTTTGAACAACAGTGCTTCTTGATAGGTACAGGCTACCTAGCAGATCTGTCTACGTTTGTGTCTTCCTGACCAACCTTCACTGTTTGAAACACCAGTAGTGATGACATTTGAAAGGTGTGTTGTACTTTTTCCTCCCTCTGTTTATTGTTCTTCAGTAAAATTTCAACCTTTACGTTTCTTAATGCCTTTCCATTCAAGATGATACATAGTTACCTAGTCTAAGTTGTTCGCCTAAAAATTGTGCTGTTTGTATCGATTGCGTCTGCCTGCAAGGTTGGAAAACTTTATGCACTTTCTGTTTGTCTAACCAATATGACGTATCACGTTGACAGTTAACATGCAATGTGCCATGAAACAGTTTTTTTGTTTCAATGTTCTACAAGCAGCAGGAATGAATTAAGCAGCTATTCATGCTGGAAAACACTATTACCTTAGTCAACAGGGTATATCGGTATTTGTTAACACCAGTCCAAGTCACTGTTATGGAGATCTTGGACCCACATTTAAAGTGCGAGGAGGCACCACCTTTGGGGATCATCAATGCAGGTGTACTTGGGATCGGATATTCTGTCTTCCTCATTTAAATTCAGTCTGTCAGGGTGTCCTTGAAGAAAGGCTGAACCAAAAACTAGAGATGCCTGGCTAGTGTAACGTAACTTTCCTTTTAAATATCAATAATTTACCCCCAAGTAGGCCTTACTACCTGTAAGGCAAGGTGCATGGTATTTACATATAGGACATGTACAGGTTTATTGTTAAACATGTCCTCAGCGTAAAAAGGTCCCAAAAGCTATTTTCACTGTAGAAGAATTGGCTGTTTCTTAGAAACGCTCTGGGATAGAATTTTAAATTTAATAAAGCTATTTGTGGATAGGAACCTGCTACAGATTTCATTATTGGGCTTTTTGAAATATTTATTATTAGTCATTTTCATTGTTGAATTTAAATCTGCAAAAAAATATTTTGGAAATCAGGTTTTTTTTTAGAAAGTTACCTTTTCTCTGACTAAAGCCTTTGGAGGCCTATTTGCATGAGCTCCAAACTGTCACCCAGGAGCTGAATAGCCCCCTTTAAAGACCTTGGGTGTAAGGAGGTGTTCTGTTCCTCGGTCAGGATGACCATTTGGGCTGTGCACACAGACTTGATTACTTCAAAGAGGCTGACCCTGTCACAGGCAAATGTTAGATGATACCTGGGGAGGGCTCTTCTTTGTTCCCCTAGTCAGACTGGCACTGATCCAGTTTGAGTTGAGCTGCCCCCAGAACTGGTTTAGAGTGACCACAGAGGAGGGGTTGCTAATTTACCTAGCCACACCAGCTATGCACAAGGTGAGAAGTTTCACCATCTCGGATTTATGCAGAATGGGCTCTGTGGAGTTGTTTGTAGTAGAGCACATAGCAAGTGCTGCAAAAGTGGGTAGGGGTTACCATGGGAAACGTTTACCCCATTATTTATTTGAGAGTTTTATATAGTACTAGCTGGACCTGCTTAGGGAGGCACTAGGAGTCACTCCCATCCACAAGCTGGTACCAGGCATAAATGTGGCACCCATAATACCAACCTCAGTACACTTTCTGGACCTGTGGAAGTACAGAACAGGACGGAACCTACTGTGACCTGGCCTGAAATGAGCATAGAAGATGGGACCTACTCTTCCTCTATTAGGGACACGGAACTGGACTCCAAGGGTTCTAACGCTGACCTCCTGTTAAAGCTACAGGGACACAACACGCTGCAAGAGTCCTTTGCTGCATCTGACCAACAGCCTTTGACCTCTCCTGTACCTTGCGGCTGGCACCCCTCCACCCCCACCCCCACCCCCTCCACCCCACTGAGGGCTTTTCCCAAGGTCCTGGACCCTTGCATGGTGTTGTCAGATTGTAATCATCCTAGCTTTTCTTGAAATTTGGGACTTAGAAATGTTTTGGCTCCAAAGAACTCAGAAGGGCTGGGACCAACCTGCCAAGGTGATCCAACAAAGTTGTGTTGCCGCTTGGCCAAAGATTCAGGTTGCTGCTGCTCTGAGCTTTTCCATTCAGCGTGACCATTCAGGGATAGTAGCCAGCCTTGGGGAGCCATCTTACTGCAGCCTGTCCACGCTGGAAGAATCCAAGCTGCAAAAAAAGGGACTCATTCCAAAGGTAGAAATCTTCACCGAGCAAGAGTGCCAAAAGTATCCGGCAAATGAGGGTTCTTCTCTGGGCACAAATTCAAATTTCTATTGCTCAATTTTCCCACCAAAAGTCGGCGGCTTCACCTCCTCCAGAGGCTAGCCGACGATGTGGAGCGATTTTTGACTTCCATTTCGGAGCGTCTGAAGGTAAACCTTCAGTCCAGGTTGAACCTGGGTTTGTATCCAACACACACACGCGCACACACTCTTTGGTGTAATTTTATTTATTAACGTTTGCTCTTTGTTTCTGAATTGGTTTGGGAATTTCTGCGAAATGTGGTGTTGTCTTTATTATTGTTTTGGTACTGCATAAATACTTGAAATATTACCTCTAGGATATCTAGTATACCTCTTCCTTCATGAAACCCACCTGCCACCTACACTGTCTAGATAACCATTTGACTTTTGGTATTGCTGGAGAGGAAAGGCACCGGGATTATGTCTGCTTCTGAGTGTGTTCAAAATGGGAAGTGTTGAGCCTGGGTGGGAGAACTCTTGTGCTTGAAATTTTGGATGAAGAACCTATGGTGTAGAAGATGCTCCAGTCATATCAATTTTAGATCATCGACAAATCATTAAAGGAGACTGGACTAGAGTTACTTCTTAAGCCTTCACCTTTAGTACGGATGCTGCAAACTTTTCATTTTTCATAGCTACTCTAATAATTTACTTGGCATTTTCTAGTGTAAGGCTCTGACTTGACCTGTTTAGATGGCTTTCTGTGAGTGCATATGCACAATCTTAGCATCCACCTCTTCCTATAACCCCCTTGTAGAAATCAGGTGTCTTCCTTGTAAACTGATGGTTGTATTGAAGCAACCTTTGCAACAGTTTTCAGAAGTTCTTGATTATTTGTGACCATGGCATTAAAGCCTTCATAATGGGCTTGTTGTTTTAATAACTGCTTCACCGGTTTTTCTTTGAGATCGTACTAGAAAAGCATTGCTAGTGTGGTGGGCAATAAAACATTTTCATATCTGTTTTAGTATAAATTTCAAACCTTCATAATGGTGCTGTTACTATAAATAAAGAGAATCTGTGTTAAGAATCCTGAAAATATTGTTTTAACTGTGCTGTCACTGTTAATGCTTTCCATTTTTAGCTGTGTTCCTTTCTCCTCTTCTAGGGTGCAGTTCATTTAGATCAGTCGGCCAGGCCAACACACGAAGAAATCCAGCTACCCAAAACGCAGCTGGTTGCAGTGGCTAGTGAGAGAACATCTAGCCCTAAAAAGGGTGAAGAACTAAAACCTCAAGCCATCAAGCAGTTTAATTTAAAACACGGCAGTCCAGTTGAGAAATCTAAACCCATGGTGAAATCCACTTTAACACAACAAAGTACTCCCAGGGATGATGTCCTGAAAAGAACCATTGCTCAGCAGAACAAAACTACGACTCCAGGTAAAATCCAAATGTGTGCATCAAAATTTAATATGTCCTTTAGAGAAATTGCAGCCCTTTCCTACTAGATTTCCTCTTCTCGCCCCAAAAAGTTTTCACGTGTACCAAAACTTGGCTTGGAAAATCAAGTTTATGAACTTCATTCCACTTGCGGAATTTGGCAACTTCGCGTTACTTCTGTAACAGGAAGTTCCGTCCAAATTCCGTCATTCATTGGGTGACCGATTTATTTCTGCCATGGGACACCAGAAATGCAAGCTGCTTCTTGAATAGATTTTCTGTTTTCGTGGCAGCAAAATCAACTCCGATAGCTGCACGCTCTAGTGCATTGCATAGTGCGGTTAATGCTGATTTTGCAGCGCGGTACAGCCTACCGGTGCTAAATTGCAGGGCGACCTGTACGTTTCCACTCATGAGACTTTATGAAACACCGCAGAGTTCCGCTGAGTGAAATTTTGACAACACCTAATAAACTGCTTTTGGATAATTCACCCACTGACTAATTGTTTCTGTACATTTTTTACAGAATTAATTTTGGCGTGAACAATGTGATGTGGTTTCCTACCTTTTCCTTGGCATCACATGTAAGATTTTGCTACAGTGCAGCTGATATTTTATTAGTCTTGTAAAATTATTTTTTTATTATTGGTGTACCTCAATGACGTTATGAGGTTTAAGAACTGTGAAATTACACCCCCCCCCCCCCCCCACACTCCTGCATTGATTTTCTGCTTAGTAGATTATTCAGGGCTTATGTTCTCATTCTTACGTATAAAGCTTTACAAGAAATATGAGAAATATTTTAAGCAATCTAAAATAATTAATAGCCTTGTCTTACCCAGTGTACTTTTTTATGATTATACAAATTATGTAGCCTATTTTGCTCTTCAATTAGAAATTGTGATGATACATGTAGTTTAAAAAGCAAATATAGGATTTTAATCTACTTTTCTTTGGTGGTTTTTGCATTTGATGAACAAGTCTCATCTAGCCTCATAAGTTAATATGCTGTAAGAGTGTTTATTTTGTATATGCATTAAAATGGCGTTCTTTTTTAAACGCATTATCAAAGCACCAAGAAATTGAAAAGAGCAATGTGTCGCACTCTGTAACCCAACAAATGGGGCAGTGGAATGAGAGATAAGGAAATGTGGACGGACGGAGGAAGAGGACGGTAGGAGAGGACACGGGGCAGGGGGTCAGGCGAATGGGAATGCAGAGAGCACGGCTAAAAGTGGAGGGGTGGCTAGGGTATTAGCGCTGGCCATAGTGCTGCTGAACATCTTGGCTACAAATCCTTGCTAAAGCCAATTGCTCTCATGGGCCAGACCTGTTTGCTTTGTCAATGCTTGTTAATTACTGCTGGGTTGGAGACCTGACCGGGTACTCGCTCTCCTCAAGATCTCAAAACCTCTGTCAAGCATGCTTGAATCCTAAGGCACATGGCATGGTGTTAAAATTCATATATTTTATTTAACTTTTTAAAAACTTTCCAGTGAAGCACTCCATGGCAGATCATTTTTATTTTTATTATGGCACTTCATTTTTTCAGTTTTCTCCTTATGAACCCTTTATATAGTGTAGCCTGAGCGTGGTCTGGTGAAGGGCTGCTTTTCTTGTGACCGATATTTTATACAGAAGAGTTGGAGAGTTGCACACTTCGTGTGATGTCCTTCATTCAGCATCTTCTCAAAGCATAGAAATTAGGATGTGCTCCTTTTTAGATCGAGCCTGAGCCAGTGCGCATGCACTGCTCTGTGAGACTTGTTGTGGTGGAGTAGCCAATAGAAGCCCCGCCCACTCTCCTCCCCATATTTGCTATTGGCTTGTCATTGTCTGTCCTAAAAGCTGGCTTCTCATTCGTCAATAGGCTTGTTAGTGCCTCTTTAGTACCGCCTCCTTAATTTGTCACCTCCCATGGCGACTGGCCTCTTTACTTCGAGTTTTACATGGTATGTGTTATTTAGACTGTTAGCACTATTTTCCTTGATGGGGTTCTCCTACTGCAGGCGGTGCCTTCTTGTTGTACTTGCATTTCAAAATCAATGCTCTTCTGCTTGTGTCACATGGTGGAACAGGGACGCATTCTCTTTTAATACAGTTGGTGTAAATTTCAGAGGAAGAATAACCATTGTCGGTGTGCGTGATCCTGATAATCTTCACAAGGTGTGAGGCCTTCATTGACAACACACGTCGATTGATGTGCTATTATATGTGTATTTTCAGGAAATGTAGCTAGCGTGCTGGCATCTAAGTTTATGTATTTGACAGTAAAATTAATCAACAGAAGGTCAACTGTTGTGTTTAAGTGGAGCTGATCTGTGGACAGTGTAGATTAGTGAGAGGTAGTTCATATATAGGCATACATAGTGTCTTGAGATTTATGGAACGAACACTGTGTCTGCGTGTGTGTGTCTGCGTGTGTGTGTCTGCGTGTGTGTGTCTGTGTGTGTCTGCGTGTGTGTGTCTGCGCGCGCGTGTGTCTGCGTGTGTCTGCGTGTGCGTGCGTGTGTGTGTGTGTGTGTGTGTGTGTGTGTGTGTGTGTCTGTCTGTCTGTCTGTCTGTCTGTCTGTCTGTCTCAGGTGTTGAGTATTAATGTGCCTTTCAGAATAGCTCCTCCAGTCTGCTTTTGTTTTAGGGAATGGC
Organism: Triturus cristatus; assembly: GCF_964204655.1. Lineage (NCBI taxonomy): Eukaryota > Metazoa > Chordata > Amphibia > Caudata > Salamandridae > Triturus > Triturus cristatus. The sequence continues at coordinate 481,402,464 of NC_140588.1, read as the reverse complement.
ATTTTGTGTTTTTGCGTACCCCTGCAAGGTCTTGGTACGCATGGCTAAAAGCATGAAAGTAGTGCCACTATAGGAGTGTTTCCTTGTAAGGCACGCATTCTGTGTTAATTTCACACCGGGCATGTATTCTTCAATTACAAAATTCTGTGTGGGTGTGACGCTTACATGAGATGAGCAGTGTTGCTGAGTAGATCGCTGTCTCGGTGTGTACCTTTAAAAGAGTAAAGGGCTAGTTTTTGGGGTCCTTTGATAATGTGGCACTAAGTGCTTTAGTACTTGAGAACATACCTTCCTTGGACTCGATTACAGGGCACACCTTAGTAATGGCTGTGGCAGAGTTTTGCTTTTTTTCAAACCATTTCGCCGCTTTTAAAATGTCAGCATCTTAGTTTGTCTTCTGCTGGGCTTGTAGTGAAGGTTCTTACAATACATTTTTCATTACAAAAGCTTTTTAAGAATAATAAAGCTCTAACGCACATACCCTCCTTTTCTTTCAGTATATTCTAATTACACAAACAATACCTAGTTATCCATCTATCTACTAACTTCTCTCCCCTTCTTTCTCGGTCACATACTTTCTCTACTACTCTCTCTAGTGTTCACTCGCCAATTCATACATAAACTATCTGACCCTCTCAAAATTACTTCTAAAATATTCAGTACATCTCTAAAAACGATCTAATCTGTATACCACATAATTCCAAAACACAAATACACTACACACCACACAATGTCAGCAATCAACTAGAAATTACAATAAAACCAAAATACCTCTATCATCTATACCTCACACGCCCACTAACCCTATAGATATCACAATTCCACTACCCCCTCGCATCATGCCCTCAATCCATCTCTACTCTCCAAATTATTTACTAAGACATGCTATCTTCCTATAAATACTAAAATAAAGTTCAGATCCATCTCTCACCTCCACTGCCCCCTAATAAAGACTTACACTACTCCCTCTCTCTCTCAAAACACTATTTCGCTCTTCCACACACTAATCAGTCATTCCTCATAGTCCCTTCACTTCACGTCTTTCGGCACACTTTCAAACACAAAGAAAATTCTGAAAATGTGCACCTCTAACAAGCCCTACCATCCTCTGCTTACTGTGTCTTCTGCCTACATAGACATGGCCACTTTATAAGTCTTCAACATTATCTACCCTTCTTTCACCTTCACACACACTTTTTCTGCTGCTCTCTAGTGTTTACTAACCTACCTATCCCTCTCTATATTACTTTTTTAATAACTTTATTAAGAATAAACCTAAATCAAATATAAACAAAGCTGGTGCAGTTTCAAAACAAATTGCAATTCCTGAAGACAACAGGAAGTATAGGTGAAACAAAAGAATACATTGGGACAAAAGAAAAAGCAAATATATCATCACTCCTTGCGACAACCAGCTTATGGTGTTTCATTGTCAACAGTATCAAAAGACGCATCATTAGATGATGTGCAGATAAAACCTCTACTTTCGTTCCAGTGGCCCCATACCTTGGACCATATACCCGGGCAACCCCTGCTTTCATATACCGCCATCTCTGCTTGCATACACCAGTCCATGTCCGATTCCCAATCATCGTGTCTGAGTGCAACCCCACCCTTCCAAGTTCTAGCTAAATTGCGTTTAGCGATCATACCACTCAGCATGACCCAAAGACATTCAAACCTGGTTAGGTCAATAGCTTCACAAATATTTAAAAGACAGAGACGAGGAGATAGAACAATTGTTTTATGACATATTTGGGACCTGGCTGTAACCACTCTCCCCCATATCTGAAGGTCGGGGCATTCCCACCATTGGTGTAAGAAAGTACCCGGCTGCTCACAGCCCTGGGGACAACCCAGAGAGGATAAAAGACCCATCTTGACAAGAGCCGAACTGGTGTAGTACGCTCTATGAAGTAGTTTATGCTGTATCAATTTAAAGCGAGAACGGATCACCACCTCCCAAGGTGATGCCAAGGCCTCCCTCCACTCTTCGTCATCAAGCTCTCCCACCTAGTCATTCCATTTTGTCCGTAATTTACCCCGGGATTCAGGCATGTTATTAAGAATCTGACGGTACGTCAGGGAAACCGCTTGTTCTGGGAGGTAATCTTCCAATAATCTATCCTCTAACAGAGAGGAAAGAGGCAGGTCAGCCTCCACGTAGCGCTTTTGTCTTCACTACGTACCTGAAGGTACTGGAAAGTTTCCCCCTCCTGAAGATGGTATTGCTGTTGTACTCCAGATTACTTTCAATATATTCTATACACCTCTCAGCAAAATCTGTTCCCCATGCTACATAATTCCAAAACACACACACCCTGAACTGCACACAATTTCACCCCACACAGTTCCACAACTAACCATTCCATTACAAAACACATAACACCACTACAAACATACATCCACTCCACTACAAACAAATGGATATTCGTTTAAAACCTGATAATTTACAATACCAATAGCTCTAACTTTCACAAATGTGTGACCGACTGCATTGCAGATGCTTGTTAATACCTTCTATCTTCCATTCCACTCATACAGATTTGTCTTCTACTCGATTTCACGTTCTATAATGCAGGAAAGATTCCTCAGTTTAATTCCTTAAGAGCTCTTGGCTTTTACTTCTCTCGTAAAGATCACATCATAAACACGTTGCTTGGTAGTGGGGTGCATGCAAGTTATTCACACTTATTTGAAAAGATGGCTCTAGAGCTTAGTGCTACGATCTGTCAATGAAAATGTCAACATTGACTTTACAGTTTTATTCTGCGAAGGACCCAAGGCTACAAATACCAGAATTTGTTAAGCGGCGACATTGATAGCTTTTATATGCCTCACAAACTGTGACGGTTCTGAGTTGGCTATTGAAAAAGGCATTTCTTTTTGCCTGGCTGCATTTTTGTTTAGTGGTTACCCTCCGTACTTTAACATTTCTATGGAAATCTTTCTAAAGATGATGACTCAGTAGAAGGAAGCAGGTGTTAAGTTTTTTTTCTTTTAGTGATCTTTTCCAGGTTCATACTGAATCTTCCACAGATTCTACATCACACTGTACCTCTCTGCACCTTTGTAGTCTGCTGGCTTCTGTGGCTTTCACAGACTGAATTGACTGAATGAACACATGATTCCTTTCAGTAGCCAGGGGATGTCTTTTCTAGTGATGCTGGCTTTGGAGCTGCTATGCAGCCCTCTAGCGATCTAAAAATGTACTGGTTTTTCTGAAATCCCGCGTTATGGGGAGACCAAATAGAGATGCAGGTTGCCTTGTAAAACATTTAAATCAAATTATGGAAGTGTATTTATCAAAATAAAATATCTGTGGCGAAAGTATATCTGTAAAAAAGAAAAAAGTAAAAATAAAAATACTGACCACATGCAACTTGTTCTTACTTGGAACTGTAAGTTGCGTTTGGCAAACCTTTTTAAGCTGAGCGCGCTGGCACTGCTTGCCAAAAGATGCAGCATGACACCTCATCCCTTTCTGTTCACCTGGTTATCGCATTAATATCCTCCTTATGCAGACCTGATTAAAGTTCGCCTTGTTTTAATGGTATCACCTTATAGGAAGATGTATGTATTTTCACAGATGAAGATCCAGTCAGTCTTTGAAGTAGTCTGCTTTTTCCTGCTTAGAAATGCCATTTCCCTATATTAAAAAAATAAAAAATAATAATAATCCTCTTTAATTAGCTAAGAAAAGTCTGGCGAAACGGAATGCCTGTGTAGCGGCGAGGTGGTTGTTGGTTCATTTAACATGGAAGAACCTGATTGTGTGAGCTAGTGTTTTAACCTGTGTGTGAGATAGTCTTGTAGCTGTTGGCGGATGGTGAAAAGGCTCTGCCTAGGAAGAGGAGTGCGAGCCGTAGGAATTTCCAAAATACTGCTTCTGCATTTGGGGGAGATTACATACACATCTAGGCATTATTCCCTAGCTGCTGATTTAGTGAAAACTAAGCTATCTCATAGCCTTCTATCTTTTGATGTACTGGGATAACTGGCTCGTGCTAAGATGCATTCATTTCTTTTCATCCAACTCATGTGTGGAATGCAGCCTATTTCTGAGCCAAGGCATTTTGGGAAAATGGTCTGTATTGCAAATGGCAGTACATCAGTTCTTACTCTTAGCTATTTTTATGTCTCATTTTTAGTAGGTATTCTGCTCAATCTGTATCGTCTGCACCATTAATCAACTTCACAGCCTGGGTGCCTTTTTACATATTGTCGCATAATGCTCTATATTCTCTTCATTGTATGAGCATTCATGAGTGTCTAGTTTTTCTGGATTTGTGACACCCAGTTCTTTTTTCTGGGTGCCATGTGACGATCAGTCTCACTATGTTGCTGAATTAGGCTCCGGTTAGAATTATAATATAAATTTCCCTTTCACCATTTTATGCTCGGAGTGATTGTAAGGTCATATCTCCAAGTTTGACTAAGATTCGGGGACAACTAGCACTGGAAAGTGTGCTTCAATTGTTGGTTCTCATTCAGGTCTATCTGGCCGACATGCTTCACTACCACACACACATCTCATTTGTATCCACAATGTGAAGCTGTCAAATGTTTTAGATCATATGATCAAACTAGAAGAAACCAAAGTCTTGTTACAAAATGGTTTCTTGAACCTAGAGCACATGATACGTTTCGATTCTTTGAAGAGTTTTGCAAAAGTAGAAATTGTATTAATTAACTATGTTATGGTTTCAGGTGGTACATCAGTGAAATCTTTCGTAGAACGTTTTGGAGAGCGCTTACAAGTGCATAGTCCTTCACCAGCAATTTCCAAAACTCCCAATGTAACCCCAACCACCAAAATCCTTCAGGAGAGATTACAGAAGCAGAATGGTACCTCCAGCACGGCATGTTTAGCTACGCAACTAAAGCAGGTATGGACTGCCAATTTATTTTGAGGCTGCTTCATATACCTTTACCGTTTCTTAAACTCTTTACAGCCACAGTCCTTTTGCATCATCATTTTCTAACTTCTATGTTGTTTTTGGTAAAGGAACGTGAAAGAGAACTTGCTTCAATCCGGGGACGCTTTGATAAAGGTAGTGCATTGGCTAATGAGAGCGATATTTCACGAAGCAAATTGCCTGAAACTAAAATGGTAAGCACCTTGTACCTTTCCATGAAGTATTTTTTAAATTTATCTTTAAAAGTTCTCTGGGCTTTGAGAGAAGTGAATAGGTGTCACAAACCGATATTGCCGCCTGACTGAAGTATACCTTTTCTTCCATTCTGTTATCCTGTCACTTAAAGTAATGGTATTAGTAGGTCTGGCGTTAACAAAACCAACAAAGCTAAAGATTGGCAGCCAGTGCCAGATCTGTTGGCTTTACTAATGCTTGTTTTCATTAGAGGTTGATCTGGAGGGGGAATTTGGGTGCCATTGCATTGCTCTTGCCTAGAATTGTACGTAGGATCTCACAGATGTCTATACACACGCTCACTCTCTTGTGCACACTTGCCATTATCTTTCCTTTTCAGTGTTAACTTTAGTGTAAAGCAAAGATTCTGTTGTGGTTTTGTGAAGTTCTTCCAATCTGGGTACAATTTCCACTAAAAGTTCAGTGGAACCTTGTATTTCTCTTGCCCCCCACCCCACCCCATCTTCAGAGTGTGCACGACTACTTGCAAAGGTCTTGTTGCCAACCTTGCATTTGAATAAGCCATGGAGTAGATACCTTAATTTAACTGCCCTTCTGTAAATACTCCTAAGGCTTGTGCCCAGACCCTTAACTCTATACCCATGTGGGTTTTACAAGTTCTCTAGTATACCTCCTTGTGCTCTGGCAGGTGGAAAAAAATAAGCTGCTCCGCATTACACTTTTTCTACTGGCTGTGGTCTACATTGGTGTTTTTTTACTGACCCTGGCACTTCACATCTTATTTAGATGCTGCCATCACCTTTGCTTTCCATTTAATGCTTGGTGGTATGTATGAGGGAGGAGATGAAGGCAAGTGGACATTCAAAACTAGTCTCCCTGTAGAGTTTGTTTATGCCTACTTGTGTGTGGGTGAAGTAACTAGCTGCACCAAAGGGCGCCACCATCTCTGCAGCAATAAAGCATAGTGTAGAGGATGTAGCAAGAGCTTAAAAGCATAGTTACAACAGTTGCACAGAAGTCCAGGTCATTATGGGAGAAGCTACAAAAGCAATTTGGACAGTGACTAGAGAAATATATGGGGCAGTGTTAGACCTACGTCTAAGGGGGTAGCTTGGCTCAGGTCACTTGGCTCAACACTCCTCTTGGCTTTTCAGGCCTGCATCCCACTCAGCTCGCAATCCTGCGCCACATCACTCAAAAAGAACACTACACCGATTTTTGTAAAAGAGTTACTGTAAACTTTATAACATTTCTTTTCTGATCAAGATTCAGTTTTCACTTTGACATTACAATTGGAACCAGTTCATTTCATTTGCATTAGACTTCTCTCTATAGTCTAAGGCCAAACCTGGACGTTTCTGTACTAGATAATCTTTTCTTCTTTAACGGTGGTACTTAGTTTCCCATGACAGGGTAAAACATTACATTTTTCATTCAAAATGACAATACCTTTCAGCGGTACACCTTACAAAGTGATTACAGAAATACCCTCAGAGCTCCTCCCGCCCCGAATCGGGAGACCTAGCTACACTTCTACAGGGCGTGCTTCAAATCACATTTCAAAAGAACATTTAGTCCCCTCTGAATATTCGATCTGAGGAGTCCCCTCACAGCTGTACTTCAGGACTCTTATTCTGCTGATTCTATCCAATCTCCACCTTCTAGGCGCTACGTTGGACCTTCACTGGCTGGCAACTCAGTGATCCATTCTAATCAGTCTGTCAAGTTCTGCTTATTTCTTGACAAACACCCAATCACATTTTTATTAACATGGAATCCGATCTCCAGCTGTCACTGACTGGGAGATTATCTTTTCCCACACTGAGCGACAGGACTGTATTCCCCCCTAGTCAGTCTCGTGTCAAATCCAGTCACTTTCCCTTTTCTATTCGCCAAGGACTGGTGTTTCCCAGTAACGGACCTCAAGGGATACTAGGACACTTCCTGCCCCCTGCGACGTACTCCCCCGGGCCATCTGGGGACTCCTCTATCACCCCCCCCTTTCTCCTACTAGGGCCCCGCTTACTGTGTTCGTGCTGGTCGTCCTGCGAGTAGGTTACTCCTGAACTGAAGGACCTTGTTTCCGGGTGTCGGAACTCCCGACACCAAAGGGGGAATCTGGCCGAAGGGTCGGAGGGCGTCCCACTAGGCACCTCACCGAAATGCCTCATCCAACGCTTACTGGTAGCGAGGGGGTGCTCAGTTTCCGCTATGGTCTCCCTTTCTAGGGGGGGGCTTGGCCAGCCGGCAGAGTCCGGGTCGGTTCAGACTCCGTTACGGACTGCTCGGGTACTTCAAGCAACAGCGTCTCAGATGGGGAGCGGCCTTCCGGGGTTACTGGCAGCAGAGAGGGGCGGCGCTACGGCCCCTCTCACGTGACATGAGGATGCCGGCCTCGAAGCCGGTCGCGTCTCGCTCCTCCCTCAGGCAATTCTCACCTGGGCAGCGGCGTCGCGGCTCACCCGTTCCTCACAGGAAGCCCCACCACAAGCTCCCACAAGCCAGGAACCACCTCCGGAGGACACCAGAAGTCCCTCACGATCTCTGGAGGATGACGGTGTCCAGTTCTGGTAGGGTCTTTGGGAGGGAATTAGAGGGGAGTGGGGGAGCCAAATCAAGGGTGCCAGTAATTCTTTGGTGCGGCTGGATTGGAGTCCACAAGCTTCCTTGCTCCTGGAAGTGGCCACAGGTAAATTCCAAGATAGCGTTGTCCACCAGATCTCCGACTGCGCTCAGGGCCCGGTCACAAGGTTAGGGGTGACGTCACCTGGTTTGGAAGTTTGTGCAGGCCCTAAAACCTGTCTGTTCCCTTTTAGGCACGACCACCTCCTCACACAGGCAGGCGCCTTACTCCTGATGCCACACAGTTCTCTCTGAGAAACCTAAAATGGCCGCTCTCCTGTCACCTCTATTTATCACCTTGGACCTGACTTGCCAGAGAGGCCCAGAAAGTTCTGGAATCTCCCATAGCAGTCATGGTCCAGGTGCTGAAGTGACAGTTGGAGCCACCATTTTATGAATATCACCTTTCTCATCCATCCCCCTCAGAGGAGCACCTTGCGCCTTTCCCTCATGTGGAGTGGAAAAGACACCCAGAACCTCTACATCAGCACCAAAAAGTTAGGTAGACAGAAAAAATGAGAAGGGGAAAAGGACAAAAATAATAAAATGAGGAGGGAACTGCCAAAGGGCTGACAGGTCTAACAGGCAGTGAAGAGGTACAGAAGCCCACAAGTTAGTGAAATAGTACAAGAGCACAGCATACAGAGAATTAGTGGAGTACAGAAGCACGGGGCAGAGTAAGTGGACGTTTTGCAGCGTGAATCTTTTTCTGGATTCACGTGCTGTGCATCATTCCGCCATCTAGTGGTTTAGTCCGGAATTCTTCTTTTTTCTTTCTTTTTTTTTTTTCCTTGTTTTGGTCGCTGTTGACTACCATTTGGTGTCCGGTACGTCCCCTGTATACCGTCAGACAGCATCTTGGAGGTCGATGTGCATGGTGCCCATCTTCAGATTCTTTTTTTTCTCTGCCGTTTGGACTGAAGCAAGACGGGAAGCTCTGAAGAAAAATTTGTTTCCCCTTAAAAAACTTAAAGAAAAGAAGATCGTCATCGATCGGATCGAGAAAAGATCGATCATCGACGCAGTCGTAGACGGAAGCACAGCGGCCTGGGTTTTTTCACCACCAGAGGACCACTCCGGGCCACAAATGGCGAGGTAGGGACCATGGAGAAGACCCCTTTTAAATTCGGCCTGAAGTCCCATTACAAATATGTACAGCGTGATCCACACACTGTGCAACGTCTGCCTACCCAAGGATCACCAGGATAAAGATTGAGGCCTGTGCAGCGTTCCTGCAGAAAACTCTCAGGACACACCAAAATCAGAGACAGGCCCACTACGCCACAATGTTGATGCCAACAAACCTTCCATGAGGGAGATGGGTTTCTTGCGCGACTAAGAGGAACACGCAGCTCCTGTGAAATCCACACACGAAGGATCAGACATTTAAGTTATAGATTAGATGCTGAAAAAAGACGTGCCGAGAAGAAGGCGAAGGAATCGAAGAACAAGACGGACAAGGTAAGAACCAAAGATCCGTCGGAACCGAAGGGCCAAGAACCAAAAACAGCCAAATCAGCCCGACGCCAAACAAAAAGGCGATCGAAGGTCAGCCGCGACCAAAAGAAACCCACGGCACACACCCAAAGGTTGCCGAAGAGGGGATGTCGAACAAAGCTCCTAAGCCAAGGGTCGACGACAACGAACCCGCAAAAAAGGCCTCTACGCCGAAAACTAAGGCCGAAAAGGAAGACCCCAGCATCTGACGCTGAAAGGGCCCTCAAAGTCAAAAAGAAGACTCGGGGAAGATATGGCTGCGCTATTGCAAAGGAAAAAGGAGTTTGATGATTCATTAAAGGAGTATCGAATCCCTAAGGCTCGAAGTCGAACCGGAAACCGTCGACGCCAAAGAGGCGGAAGACGCAGAAGAAGAGGAAGATGGTATCCTTCAATCCCCATCAACACCGGAACCTCAAGGCGAAGATCCATAGGAATACGATCACGTACAGGAGGAGGAGGAAAACGAAGAAAACTTCAAGGACGAATGGAACGATCTCGACACAGAGATTGGAGGAGGAGATCTTCAACTATCCCTCTAAGGCATCTCTCCCGGATGACATTGCCTCCTACAATGAAATTCTTAAAAGGGCCGCAAACCTGAAGGAAGTAAAGGGAGGTACATGTTTCCTGCTGGAAACCCTGGCACCTGCATCAAAGGGAACACAATACCTACCCATGTTGCGAAGTATTCTGGACCAAGGCAAGGAAGCCTTCAAGGAGCCAGCATCTAACAGAGGGGTAACTCCTAGAGTGCAGAAAAAATATTAACCCTCTTCAAAAGACCCAAAATATATACAGGGAAACGTTACGCCAGATTCCATCATCGTAACAAAAGCCAGAAGGAGAGCTAACGTAGTCTCCAATACAGGACTTCCACCAAAAAAGGAGAGTAATAGGATGGACTTGGTGGGCAGAAGAATGGAAAAAGAAGCAGCAACACAGTGGCGCATTGCCAACTCAAATGCCCTGCTGAACAGATATGGCCACCAACAGTGAGATGAAATGGAGGAGTTTATAACCAAACACCCAGAGGAGGACAAGAAAAAAGCAAGAGCGGTGGTCCAAAGAGAAAAAATGTAGCTAATACCTGCCTTAAATCTGCACTAGATGCAGCAGACACCGCAAGCAGGCAAATGTGCATGGGAACCATACTCCGAAGACATTCCTGGTTCAGGATTTCTGGATTCAAACAAGAAGTTCAGATATCAATTATCAACAGACCTCTTAACGGACAAGTTATTTGGAAAGGAAGTGGATGAATCCCTTCAACAGATGAAGGATAATTTAACCGCTAGGGCAATGGGGGGGGGCCCTACAACAAAGAGGATCTTTCAGTAGAGGAGGTTTCTCTAACCGAAAGACCACAGGAAGAGGCAGCTTTGGCCAAAACCATCAGATGCCACAACAGTCCCAGGGGCAAAACACAAGCCAAGAAATGGGTCAACAGTCTGGTTACCAAGGCTGGCAACCACAGACTCATCCCTTTCGATGGAGAGGAAATGGCAGATGAAGAGGCCAAACCTCAAGAGGAAGAAGTAATACCTCTAACTGACTTTCTCACACAAAAGGACCCACACAGAACACCAGTGGGGGGGAAGAATGTCCTTTTTTTCACATCCAGTGGGAAAAGATCACAACGCGCAAATGCATATTAAATTTGGTACCACACGGATATTGCATTGAGTTAACAAAGACACCACTTGCAAATCCACCAAGGATAAGAAAAATACTCAAATCAGAACAGACACTGCTAAACGCAGCAATCAAAGAACTGTACCTAAAACAAGCAATAGAAACAGTACCAAAACAGGAAAGACACAAATGAAACTACTCACCATACTTCCTTGTACCCAAACAAGACCTTACCCTGAGGCCAATTTTGGACTAAAGATTCATAAACAAATTCACACGAACACAGCACTTCAAAATGTATACCCTTCAAAAACATAATCCCGCAAATCCCAAAAGAAGATTTCCTAGCAACAATAGACCTCGGACGCCTATTTACATATTCCAATGAACATAAAACACAAAGTACCTAAGATTCCTACACAGCGGAACACTACCAATTCAAGGTACTCCAGTTCGCAATAAAACCAGCTCCACGGGTGTTCACAAAGTGTCTGGCCGCAGTGGCTGCCTACCTAAGAAGAGAAAAAATCCATGTATACCCCTATCTGGACGATTGGCTAATAAGGGGACGCACAAAACAAATATGCCACAATCACGTGCAGGAGATAATCCAAACACTTCAAAAGTCTGGTTTTCTCAATAAACCACAAAAAAAAATCAACAAACCCAGAATAGGAAAAACCCTTCCTAGGGGGAATGCCGGAATACAAAGAACGCAAAGGCTTATCCCACAAGGAACAGGATACAAGTTATCTACAAGGAAACAGCCCTCTACCATAAGGGACAGTCTCTTGACAGTGAGGAAGGTAATGAAACTCATGGGCATGATGGCATCATACATACCACTCATCCCTCACGCTTGCCTACACATGCAATCATTTCAAGAATGGATCACCAACAGCTGGTTACAAGCCACAGGGAGTTTGGACGATCTAATGGTTGTTACACAAGCGATACAAGCAGAGACACAACGGTGGGCATCCAATAACATAGCACGGGGGAGATCTTTCAGGAACACAACTCCATCTGTGACAATCATCACGGATGCATCCCTCAACGGTTGGGGAGCACATCTGGACCAGCTACAAATTCATGGACGTTGGAGCGAAGAAGATTCCATAAAAACACATTAATGTCCATGAAAAAAACTGTTCTTCTGGCACTCAAAGCATTCCAGAAACCGATTCAGGGGAGGACCATCCTAATACAAACAGACAACACCACTACAATGTTTTACCTGAACAAACCGGGTGGAAAGAGATCCTTTTCCCTGAGCAAACTTGCGCAAGAAATCTGGCAAAGGGCAATACCACAGCAGATCAATCTGCAAACAGTACATCTACCAGGAGTAGACCACGTTGCAGCAGACAGGCTAAGCAGACAAAACGGTTGCTCACACGAATGGGAGCTAAAGCAAACCGTACAATACCGGTTAAACATCGGGGAACGCCAGTGTTTGACCTTTTTGCAACAGTACAGAACAAGAAAAGCCGGAACTTTGCATCCAGGTTTCCACACCACCTGTCAAAGGGAAATGCGCTTACACTCAATTGGTCTCCGACATTTCTCTACGCCTTTCAACCAATTCCTTTGATACAAAGAGAACTACAAAAAGCAAGCGAACCAGGAACAAATATGATTCTCATTGCCCCCCCGTTGGCCAAGACGGACATGGTACTCCACTCTCTTAGAACTCTCCAAGGGAGAGATGATCACGATCTTAGCAGACAAGGACCTGCTAACATTGCAACAGGGCCAAATCTTCCACCCAGAACCAGCGACGCTACAACTAGCGGCCTGGCGCCTGAATACATAGAATTTGGACATCTTAAACTGCCGTCCAGAACCCTGGAGATTCTAAGGGAGGCAAGAAAACAGTCAACAAGGAAACGCTATACAGCTAAATGGAAGCAATGTACCACATGGTGCACCGCTAACAACAAGACTACTACAATAAATACACAGGAAACCGTAGTCCCATTTCTTGCCTACCTTTTTAGACTGCAACATCAATTTTTCCAGCCTAAAGGTACACCTCGCGGCCATAGTGGCATACACAAGAGGGAAAACATGCAAAACTTTCTTTACTAGACCACTTGCCAAAAGATTTTTGGAAGGAGCAAAAAGAGTGGCTCCTCCAAGAACTGCTCCTGTACCAACATGGAGTTTAAATACAGTGCTGTCTCAGCTAATGGGAAAACCGTTTGAACCCATGCATACAGCGGATATCAAACATATTACTCTCAAAACAGCATTTCTCCAGTGCAATAACATCACTATGGAGAGTAAGTGAACTACAAGCATTAACTATACAAGAGCCCTATTTACAAATCCACAAGGATAAGGTAATCTTAACGAACCCACTGTTTTTAGCAAAGGTGGTAACTAAGTATCACTTGAATCAAAACATCATCTTGCCAGTTTTCTTCAAGGAACCAAAAACTAAGGCAGAAAAAAGCCTCCAAACCCTGGATGTAAGAAGAGCGCTACTATATTATCTGCAAAAAACAGAACGAGGTATAATTATTATTTTTTTTAACTTCTTTGTGGCTTACTCATGCACCAACAGAGAATCCGCTGTCACTAAAGCAACCATTGGAAGATGGATAGTACAAGCTCTGTAACTAAGTTATACCAATGCCAAAACAGACCACACAATACAACCAACCGCTCACTCCACTAGGAAGAAAGAAGCAACACTGGCTTTCATGGCAAATGTACCCATCAATGCCATCTGGGCATCACCACACACATTTTACAAAGCATTAATTTGATGATCTACAAATAAATAAGGAAGCTCAAATTGGACAAAGTATGCTTCAACCCCTGTTTGCTAAGTCTTCCTCTCACCACAGCCTCCCAAACACGGAAGACCGCTAGATAATCTGATGCACAGTGCGAATCCAGAAAAGGATGCGCGCTGCAAAACGAAATGGTTACTTACCAGTAGGAGTAGTTTTGCAGTTTGAAGAGTTTTCTGCATTCACATGCGACCCACCCAGCCTTCCCCTAGAAGAAACGGGTGGGGAAGAAAAGTACAATGTTAAGAACTATAAACAAGGACCATTACTAGGATTAAACAGAAAAAAAATCTGACGATGGCCACCACGCATGTCGACCTCCAGTATGCTGTTTGATGTCATACAGGGGACGTACCTGACACCCAATGGTGGTCGACAGCGACCAAAAGGAAAAAAGACAATTCCGGACCCATCCACTAGATGGCGGAATGATGCACACCATGTGAATCCAGCAAACTCTTCAAGCTGCAAAACTACTCCCACTGGTAAGTAACCATTTCGGTACTGGGGTTAGTGAAGCTGGTACAAAAGCAATCTAGAGTAATATGTGAAAAATACCAGGAAGCAGCTGAGGTAGAGTCCTATAGATTGATGGGAAGCAAAGGCTGTGGTGGGAGGAGGATGCAAAAGCAGAGGGAGTAAAAGCACAGAAAAGAGTGAATGAGAATAGAAGTGATGTAGACTGAGTCAGAGACGTGGGGGGGGGGGGGGAGAGAGCACAGAGGTTACAATGAGTAGGTGCACAGGCCCGACCCAGTATTCAGCGATTCAGAAGCTGCAGAGACAGAGGTGAGGAAATAGGAGCCAAAGCGCTCCTATCAGCCATTCATTATATACAGAACTGTGAGGATTCATTTATTCTTTTGCTGTGACAAGCATTATGTAAATTAGCCCATTTCTCAGGGCCTCCCCCCAAGGTATTTGTTTTGTTCATTTAAACTCCTCTTACATTCTTAAATGGTTCCGTAGTCTTCTTTTCTTAAAGAGTTTGTAGGGCAGTAGAGGCCCCCCCCCCCCCCCCCCCCCCCCCCCGAAAAAAAAAATCTCATTAGGACTGGGTAGGTGTAATTCAAAGCAAGATCAATGCCACTTTCCAACTTCTCTCCGATTCTGTTGTCTCTAATCACCACTGGCTTCATGAGTCATGGAATATGGATATAGAGACGTGGGCAGATATGAGGTTACTGCAACATTAGATGCTCATGAAGTCCTTGCACCTCACATTTCCATTCCCTGGATTTCAGAAAACTTCAGTTCCTTGTGCCACCTGCCTTTACAATTGTGTTAATGTATACATTTGTAGAATGGAAACCCTGTTAGGGAGCAGTGGGGTGAGTAAAATCCATTATAATGTTGCTCCAGATCCTGGGAGCATAGATGGCAAAGGCTTGTCTATTGGTTTTTACCCTTTTCAGTTTTTTTGCTTTGTCTGTCCTGATTTTTAGTGTCTCTGTCAGAACTTGCCATTCTGATGGACTTTCATAAAATACAGCTCATCTTGAAGATGGCGTAGGCTTTTAGGTGGGAATCCGCAGTTCCATCATGCTTAGAGTGATATCCACAAACCTCTTTGGGCCTTTAAGATGGGATGCCAATGAATACCTTTCTGGGTAGTATCTACAGAGGCCATAGGTGCAAAACAGCTAAGGCTTTGAAGTGTTCTGAAGTCATTCTGGATTGTATGGTTTAACTTTCCTCAGGTCAAACAATTGATATCAAACAGTCTTGTTGTTGTTCCTGCCCATGCCGGCTAGAAGGCTAGTTTGGAATGAATGGTGAAGCGAAGTGATTTTACATTCTGTTATGCGGGTCATTAAGCTATCCAGGTTTATTTCGTAGAGGCAGACTTTAAATTGTGTTTGCTACTGTTTGTTAATTTTATTAATTTAATAGTTTGGGTAGCCTATTCTTTGTTGAACATATTTAATGGAGGAATGGGGTTAAATCCTAGGATAATTTACATTTTTATTGATATTTGAGCCAAAAGTGAATACACACATTGTTACATAGCAACACATAATTGCTATAATTCGCTAAACATTTCTCATAAAAAACCTGTACATTTTGTATGCCATCTTTTCATAAATCATCTAATCTTTACAGTAAAATTGTAGAAAACATATTGATTAGGTAGATAACATTTAAGCAGCCTTGTTAGTAAGGAAAATAACCTAAAAGAAGCTTGCTATTCAAAACAAAATTCTAGTTACATCTTTTCGCAAAGTCCCAACCAACACATGATTTGGGCTGTGAATAGCCCACATTGGAAAATCCCATAATAATCTAATCCATGTATTTTTTTCCGATGTAACTTCTATCCCCTTTATGCAACTAAATTTTAATATTTCAAATCTCCCTTCTTGATTTTCTCTGAATTTTAAAGTGGAATGGAGGCACCTGTTACTTTGTTGTTGTATGTGGAACGCTTTTGCTAATGCATCCACTTTTTTTTTTCTCCAATATGAAACAACCATGTTGTTGAACAAGCATCTGTCTCATATTATCGCACAGTCCTTTTGCAAACAATAAATGTCGCTCCTGACAGTTCAATAACAGTAATAGTATTACATTATTAATGAAGTAAACTTGCGTTACCTTTCACCTAAAACATTGAAAGTTGCCTTCAGCCCACCCACACCACCCCAACTTTACATGTAGCGTCTTTACATCTGTCATACCATCCCGCAATACACCACGCAGAGAAACTATTCTGAACATTAGTTCAGGCAGATCTCGCAATGTAATTGCAAGCCGATCAACCCACTCCCTCTGGCACAATACCGTTGTCAGCCTGTGAGCTTGAGGTCTGCTGGGCAGCTACTACATAGTCCCTAAATGGCCCCCATATAGCTCTGGGGCGAGATGTTGCTGGCATAAGACTGGCATAGGCCTCAGCGTTGACATTGCAATAAGCTAAACTTTTCAAGCAGTCCTGTAATCTGGCCCCAGTTTTTCTGCCCCAATGTCTGGCAATTTCTCTTTTGGCCAAAAGTAGTCCCAGGGAGGCAAATCTCCTGACTTTTTGTTGGGAATTGCACTGTGTATCCTAACAGCGCTATCTCCGGGATAGGGTTAAGAGGAAGGCCGACCATTTTCCCCTGAGTCATGTGGACATCCGTCCAGTAAGACTGTAATCGGGGGCAAGTCCAGGCCAAATGCACAAAATCGGCGTGCGGTGCGGTGCATTTGGAACATGTGTGGGGCCTACTGGCATCTATCCTGTGTGCCATGACAGGTGTAAAGTAGGCGCGGCGAAGGAACTTTAAATGAAGCAGCTTGTGCCTACTGTTAAGGGAAATTACTTTAGTGGCTGCGCAACATTTTGCCCATTGTTCGTCTGTGATTTGCCTGCCAATGTCTGTCTCCCAGGCTTGTCGAAGTTTAGTGTCACACACTGGCTTCATTTTGGCACTAGCTTTGTACATTTTGGAAATTAGTCAAGCACCGCTAGGATTCTGTCTAATGACAGCGGGGGAAATGAGTCCGGTTCAAGGGGAAACGTGGGGAACGCAGCCCGAAGGGCCGATCTCACACAGGTCATAATAAAGCGGTTCATGGAACTGCAGTCAGCATATCGTGCATCTTCGTCAAGTGAAAATACATGTCCCTCAGGGAAGAGATCACCTATTTTGTTGATGTCAAATGTGGTTAGTGTGCGCTGTACCAGACCCTCCCCAGTGATCGAGAACCATTTGGCGTTTGGTAGGGGAAGTGAGGAAGAGTAGAGGGTCGCAGCGCCGAAAGAAACAGTCAGTGAGGGGTATTGGAATGTTGTTGAAGAAATACAAAAATTCCCACGGCTTCGTGCTCTTGGTTAGTGGAAAAATAATGGATTTATGCCCAGCCCTGAGAATCTACCAAAACGGATAATTTCCCTAATGAGGGGTGTGAGGTTTACATGTGGTTCCCGGATGTATAGGATAGTGTCCTCTGCGTAGAGGGAAACCAGGAGAGGACCGGTACGTAACTGTAGCCCTCTGTGCAAGTGGCCTTCCTGAAAATGCCTAATCAGTGGGTCCATTGCTAAGATAAACAGGAGTGGGGAGAAGGGGCAGCCCTGGCGTGTCCCCCTAAACAGCCGAAAGTGTCTGGAAAGGGTGCCATTCAGCCGGAGTCTCGCTATGGGGTTGTTGTAGAGTAGGCAATGAAGCTGAATGGTAATCCCATTCGTCGCATCCCTTCCAGGAGGAACGGCCACTCTCCAGGAGGAAAGGCCACTCCAAGGAGTCGAATGTCTTCTTTGCATCCAGCAATATAGCGGCCGCAGGGAATTCCGGTTGTATTCTGTGTAAGACCGCAAACGGTGTGCGCAGGTTCAGGGAGGTAGACCGGTGAGTAACTAACAAAGCCTGATTGGACCGGCGAGATAATGTACTCCATTAGTTGAGACAGTCTATTTGCAAGCGCCTTGGCCAAGATTTTGTGATCTAGATTTAGTAGGGATAGGGGGAGCGTTAAGAGCCACAATGTCTTGGGTCTTTGCCAGGCTTTGGGAGGAGAATTATTACGGCCTCACGAAGCTTCGGGGGGGAGTGTCTTCTTTAGGGCTTCTGCATAAACCTCGATAAGTTGCGGTGCTAAAAGATCTTTGAACTCCTTGTAGAAGTCACCTGTGAAGATGTCCAGCCCAGGGGCTGTGGAGCCTCGGAGGGTGTCAATGGCAACTGTGTCGTCTGCAACCGCCATGAAGTCCTGCATGTTCTTCTCCAGATAAACCAGCGCGATCTCTGCGAGGTAATCTGTGTGTGCAGCGCTGTCCGACCCGGGAAGTGTAAAGTGTGGTATAATATTCTAGGAACTCGTCCCGAATAGCGGAAATCGTGGTTAGCCTGTCACCATTGGCGGAGTGCAAGTCAGTGATGTATGATTTGCTGTATGGCGGCCTCAGCATTTGTGCTAACACTTTCCCCGGCCTCTCCACCTCCCCATAACGCCGGGCGGTGTGGTATTTCCCTAGATATAAAATCTCCGGTCTGCAGTGTACCTATACTCGGATAAAAGTGCGAGCCGCGCTGCTGAGTCGTCTGGATTCGGGGTCCCAGAGCATTTGGAGTCTAATGGGGCGATGTCTCGTTCAATACAGGACATCGATTGCGGAGATCTCTGAGCACTTTGGCGTGCTTAGAAATACAAACCCCTCTAATAACTGCTTTAAAACCCCTCCACAGCACCACCCAGCAGTCCACCAAGCCAGTATTAATCTCAAAATAGTCTTCTATAGCCTCTTGCACTTCTGCCTTAAACAAGTCATCCTGCAAAGCTCTACCGAGGAAGCACCACGGTCGTTCGTACCCCTCTGGTCGTGGGAGTTTCAAATGTAACACTATCGGGGAGTGGTCAGAGTACGTCCTGGGAAGCGTCATGTAGGAATCGAACCAGTGTCTGAGTTCGGGAGAGAGAGTAGCCAATAGTCTATCCTGGTACAAGTGTTGTGTTGACCTGAATAGTGAGTGTACTCGGTTAGAATAGGATTGCGGTGTCTCCAAATGTCAACAAGTGCATATTTGGTCACACAGGTCCCTCCGGACACACCGTGCCCATGGTTTAGTATCTGGGGCTTGAAGTGCTATCCAATCTAGGGTCCATTAATAAGTTAAGATCCCCTCCCAATAATAGCTTTTGTGGCACGTGTTTAGCAAGCTGGATGTTCAGTGCGTGATCTAAATCTTGGGCGTCCACATTTGGGGCATAAACGTTGATCAGTGCGGCCCTGTGTCCATAGAGGGAACCAGTAACAATGATACATCTGCCTTCTGGGTCCCGGCATACGTCGCTTAAACTAAAAGGGATACGTTTGTGTATCAGGATGACAGTACCCCGGCATAGCTGCTGTAATTCGCAAAAAAACGCTGTGCACCCCAGCTGGCGCCAAAGCGTGCCGCTTCCGTGGGGGGGGAGGGGAGGGAGGAGGGGAGGGAGGAGATGTGTCTCTTTCAGATAGGCTATGTCTATCTTGTGCCGGAGTAGATAATGAATCACTTGCGGTTATTGTCGAGGCCTCTAACGTTCCATGACATCAGGGTTAGTGTGGAAGAGCCCTCGATTACCTAGGCGTGACATGTGGGCTATATGTGTAAGCGGTCCTGTCAGAACTGCAGCGAGCATCAGACATTCCTAACAATGATAAGCTAAAGTGCGAAAACCAACAATTAAAGTGTACAATCCCCCCCCCCCCCCCCTGCCCCCGCCCGCCCGCCCGCCGCCTTCCGCTCCAAAGGAGGCCAACCCTCTGAACAGTTGAACCTGTAATACAAAGGATTTTCAAGTTGAGCTGATGTGGCCCCAACGTTGATCCTCCAGGAGAAGATAAACCAACTCTATGGGTACACCATAGGGGGTGGCAGCACGGGGTCGAACCAGCCATATGATGTAATAATGAAAAATACGATAAATTTCCCTCAGTTGGACACATTAAATGCGTTAAATTAAGGAATGAGTCAACCGGTGGCAGGATTGGAAAAGAGGTCTGCACTCGCATCTGAACAACTGTGAGGCGGGGAGGAGAGGGATCCTCCCGCCGCGGCCTGCGTGTTTCGCTGCTTGTATGTCAGACAAAATTCCTGCGCCTCCGTAGGTGTCGAACGTGCAGAACCTTCCGCCCACATCTATTCTTAATCTCGCCGGGTAAAGCATGCCATACTTGAGTCCTAGGTTTTGCAGAGTGGCCTTCACCCCATTAAATTTATGACGGGCCTCCTGAACCATTACTGTAAAGTCTGGATAAAAGGACAGTTTCGATCCCTGCCAGTCTACCTTTCCACGCTCTCTCGCCAGCCTCAGCGTAGTGTCCCAGTCTCTAAAGTTCAGGATGACCGGGGTTAGGCCTGGGGCACAGTGACCTGTGAGCCCTCTCTACTGCAAAGCCAGGTGTGAAAGCCTCTCCGCCAAAAAGGTCAGTGAGCAATTTCTCCACAAAGAGATCCATCCGGCCGGTGGCTGTCGTCTCGGGAACCCCCATGATTCGGACGTTGTTGCGGTGACTGCGGGCTTCCAAATCATCGTTCTTTATGGCGACGACTTTGAGAAGACACTCCGTTCGTTCCAGCCTCTTGAAGGACTGCGTGGTCCCATCCTCAATGTCCGATATACGAGCATTTTCCACGTCAAGTCGCCGATCATGAACCTGTATTTTGGTGCCCAAGTCAGCAATAGTCTTGTCTAAGGTATCAAAGCGGGAGTCTAGGGACTTGAATCCTGCCCGCATTTCTTGCAGTAGGATGGATTCCGCCGCTTCAGTAGGCGTGCTAATGCATCCACTTCACCTATAAGATAGCCACATTCCATCATCTGACAAAGGATTGCTCTGCTTCATTATAAAGACTTCTAGAACACGGAATATAAATTAGAGCCGTTTATTTACTCTTATTTTGAATGGACACCAAACTGCACTGTCTAAAAATTAAACTGAAAGTTTCTGCAGAGAAAATTAAAGTGAAGCTGTATTTCCTTTTGTTTTCAATGTTAAGGGGTTATTCGATATTGGCCTTTCATTTTTGGCATAAGCACATCAGCGGGGTTTTTCAATTAAGGGTACCCCCTATGATTCATCCAGGCCATCAAGAATGTGTTCACTCCTTTATACACTTAGTGAGCATGGAGGCTGCTGTCAGTTCACAGTTTCGAACTAGTTAGGATGGTATTGGGTCTTATTTAGAACTCTTTTAATATATTAACACTTATAACCACGTCAATGGATGTTTCGCTAAATGTAATTGTTTATGAATTAGTGAGACACAAATGTCTTGATTTCCTACCCAAAATTAAGTCATGCCTTCTTTTTCTTCCACTTTAATTTGTATTCTTATGGTAGTCCATGTAGAAAATTATCTTGGCTTTGGTCGTGATACTGGTTGATACTCAAGTTCGTATTTGTTATATTATTAAACTTCTGTATGGCCACTTTTCCAAGGCACTTAGGGGTATGTGAAGTAGTATTACAGACCTTTATGAACTGACCCAAAAAACATGGACTGAAAATGGAACAATCCATGCACGGTTATCAGAAATAGAATTGATTGTTCCCTCTTAGTTCTTTTACGGATAGGGTGTTGGGCATCTTGCGGTCAATTCATAATGCTACTTATTAATGCAAAGTAAAACTTCCATAGTACTACTTCAGTACTCCAAAATGGCTTTATTAATCGGCCCTATTGTATTTTGACAGAGCAATACAATTATACTAAGTAACTATTCACTGACTAATATTAGCACAAGCCAACGTTGCTCCTGTATGTGAAAGTCCCTAAAGCATATGGAAAGGGCAGCAAGACTCCCAAAGCACTACATACCCATATACATGGTAGAAGTGCCCTTCAAAATTACTCATCACATTGTTTACTGCTTGGTACTGTGACCAGCATCTGTATGGTAAATAAGTGGTATTTTTCAACTTCTAAACTGAGTTGAGTGTGGAACATAATTCAAAACCAGGCGCTCTCGCCTTCAAGACTAGATTTACCATTCTTGGGAGTGCGTAACCACATGGACACTAAAGGTAATGTATGATTTGGTGATAATGCTTCATTTATCCTTTTTCTCAACATCTGCATGTTAGAGGTGGTGATTATTTGTTATATTGCAGAAGATGCAATACGCTACAATCTGTACGTTATCACTGCATATGTTTCGGTCTTCAGAATACATCAATTTTGATGGTTGGTTGGGCATTGTTGAACCTTAACAAAATATGCCAGATATAGTTTGAAATTATTTGTAAAGTAGTCTGACTGTCCAATATTTACTCCGTTTTATTCTTGGATTTTTTTTTTATCTTTCAGAATATCAGGGATGAGGAATTAATTAAATCTTCTGCCAAACCAGATGAAGTAGAGTCTCATTTACTGCATGAAAAAACCACAGAGCCAGAGGTCCCATTGACCGAAAGCCAGTCTGCAGGTGAGGACATAAACTGTGCTGATTTTCATGTTGTCCAATCGTCTCTGGGGAAAATGTTAAGCTCATGTAGTTAATATATATGATGTAAATACTGGTACTACCCTTGAGAGGGAGGATAGCTTTGGAAGGATTAGATCCTGCCATCATGGGATCCCAGCTTTGCTAGGAACATCACTGCTCTCATGGTGGATTCCAGCATAGGTTAACTTTCACATATTTTATACCTACTTTGGGTCTAGGCTTCTTAACACCTGTTCCCTGCAGCATAACATTTAGTTGACTTTTTTCACACGTTAGAGGATGTTTGGAAAATGGGCCTATGAATTTTAAGGATCTTTTTTTATTTTGGTGTGCTCATTTGCCCTTTTTTGTCATACACCAGCATTTGATACACTTAAGTCTTTGATATTTTCGTAGCACATGCAACGTTATTAGGCTACATAAAATACCCCCTTCTCCACCTTTCACAGCATTGATTGCTTATGTTACAGCACCCTTAAATGTTCCGAGATACTGTTTGAGCAGCAGACCTTTAAACACCAGTTGTGGGCAATACTAGATGGATCATCTGCTGAACACTTGTAAAGTGATTGCTATTTAAGTAGCTGTAGTGTTGTCGATATCACCTCAAGAAGTTGTAGAGCCAAAAGTGTTCGTCATCAGCTCACCGTTCATACCAGGCACTGAACTGGTCAGTGGTCACAGTATTTTAGAAGTAAAACACTTGTGACATTCTTAAATGGAACAATCAACACTAAACCTTATTGCTAGGCGACTAGACATATGCTACATACTACAGTAACTCTAACCCTCTTTACTGTTAGCAATTTAGTGTGCCTGATGTGTGATTTGTCACCTGAAATTTTCCCAACCGTGGTTGAAATGCAGCAGGGAGATTGGAGGCCTTAGTATTGTAACGCGATAAAGACTGGAACAAAGGTGGCTAATCGACAAAGTTGTTACAGGAATTGCACACGTTTAGTGTAGGAATGCTTCAGTATATATTCCAGGGATTAGAGGGAGGTTTTGAGTAGAGCCTCTATTCATGGGAGTCCCAGGGGCTTAGAGCCAAAAGGTAGCCAGGTCCTCCGGGGTTGGTGAGGTTGCTGGCCACAAGAGATGCCGGGTTGGAGCAGGAGCAGGTTCGAGGGTCGACAGGCCGGGAGGGCTGGGGCCAAAGCAGTTGGTGTCTTCCTCTTTTCAGCAGCTGCAGGGCAGGTCTTCTTTCTTCTTGCTCTTTGTAGTTTTGAATCTGGGGAAGGAAGGTTCAGGGTGCCCCTAAATACTAGATTTAGGGGCGTTACAGGTAGGTGAAGGGCAGGGACCAATGGGTCCCTGTCCTGGGGTGGGTACACCCCCTATCCTGCCTCTCTCCTGTGGGAGGGGGGCAGTAGCCTAGTCCTGATAGGGTAGGGCTCCCCATCTTCAAGATGGCAAGAGCCCGGAGATGTGCTTCACCTCGCCTCCCCCACCTGAGGGGTGAGGTTGGCAGGCTGGCACATCCCCTGTCCTTATTTTGGGTTTCCGGCCAAAGCTTCCCGCCAGAGTGGGGGTTGCAGGGGCCTGGGGAAGCTCACAGAGGCGGCATGCCTTTGAAGCTTCCCGCTGCCCATTCTGGGGGAGGAGATTTAGCACCTCGCCCAGGATGTGCATTGTCGCAGGCCCAGGAGAGCAGGGGCTCTCCTACCCAGGCGTCCAGCAACATGTCTGCTGGGTGGCAGCCTAGTCAGCCTCAGAGCAGACGTGGATTGTGGGTTAGGTTTAAGGGGGCACCTCTAAGATGCCCTCTGGGGTGCTGGGTACATTAAATCCCACACTGGCATCAGTGTGGGTTTAATGTGCTGAGAAGTTTGATACCAAACTTCTCAGTTTTTAGTATTGCCATTATGGTGCTGTGGAGCTCGTGTTTGACGAGCTCTCAGCACCATGTACTATTAAATGGCAGCACTGCACTTGCAGTGCCCAGGAATGGACCTGGGTACAGTAGGGGCACAGGGCTCCTGTGCCCACACCATTGGCATAAGGCACCCAGCTAGAGGGGTGACTGATGTATGCCATGGCAGTGTAGGTGATGGGCATGGCACACAGGTATGTGTGCCATGTCGACTTTGTTTTTGTCTTGCACCCAAACACTCAGCCTGCAAAGGCAGTGTGTGTGTGTGTAAGGGTACAGGGCCTCTAAGGGTGGCACAAGGAGTGCTGCAGCCCTAAGAGGCCTTCCCTGGTCACAAGGCCCTGGGTACCTAGGGTACCATTTACCAGGGGCTGACATGTGGCCAGGGTTTGCCAATTTGGGTTTGTTTTGTTTTAGGGAAGGAACATAGGCCCTGGGCACCTGATTGGCAGGAGTCCAGGGCACACTCAGTCAAAGTACATTCAGCAATTCAGCAAAAAGTGGGGGCATACCATGCAAGAAAGATGGCACTTTCTCACACATGTCACTTCTGTATTGGCTGAGACTCCTGATTTGATACTCACTTGGACTAGCCAGTCATCTCTGCAAAATCTGTTTGGGTAAAAGCTAAATACTGATTGTCCTTTTCCTGGTTATTCTCCTTCCAGAACGTTTCTTGTTTATGGTAGCAGAGTTTGCCATTCTGTATTCTTGGGTATCGGGTAAAATAGCATAATGGCGACGAAAATGTTACTTGTTATGGCTTTCCATCATGGCAATCTTCAGTGGATTACATGACAAACGCACCCTTTTCCCCTGTAAAAAAGCCAAGTGAACTGGAGGACAATTAAAATTTACAATAGCGGGGTCAGCTTGCGGCCTAAAGGAATTGTGCTGCTTTTGTCTAGGTCTGGTCTTGCTGCCTGTGTGCAGAGTTAGACCTTGTATGTTTGATCGGAGTCTGATTCCAGGAAAACATTACATTGCATCTCTGCTCTACCAGCTGCAAGGCCTACAGTGAACTCTTGTCTGGACTTTCTAAACCCACATCTGCGATTATCTGACCTTGATCAGTCTGTAAAGTCCCCACAAAGCCTGTGCATGCTGTTACTTCATTTCTGTCTTAGTCCGAACATGATTCATGTTCATGCATTACTCCAGACCTCGGAGCTTAAACAAGTATCAAGTGCTTTAAATAAGCACCACCTCCTCTTACATGTTTTAGGTAACATTAAGTCGATCTTGCATACACATGCATGATGTACGTAAAACTGACCCGTGGCTGAAACAAAATTACATTTTTTACGTTGGGACAGTCGTGTAGACGTTGGATACCAGGTGCATTTGTTCGAAGTTTGCTTCTCATAAGCACCTTGAATAATTTGCAAGGATTTTTCAGTTTTTGTCTTCTGATATGGATAAAGTGCATTCATTGTAAACGTCGAACATGTAATCTATCTTTTTGTATATTTTTAATGAGATTTCAAGATTCTTTTTCAGGTTTACTTTTTTTAGGGTAACTTGACATGTAGCAATCATTTCTTCAAATTTGTTAATTGTTTTTCTAATGTGATCTTTTTTTGTAGGTCTTTCTACACCCAGGTTGGAAAAGGCACAACCAAGTCCGTTGAAAGCCGTACCTTGCTCTCCAAGAGAATTGACCCCGTTCAATGAAGCCCCAAAGAAGAAAGGTACAGTTTTCGCAGGCAAACAAAAAACATTTGGGTGTCTGCCACAGTCTTTTCAGAGATGTGCTTTTTCATTGCTTAGAATGTCTCCTGTTGTGCTTTGCATGTGCAACAGTCATGTATGTGAAACATTCTTATGGTTCCTCTAAATGTTCTCTTGTAAAGGAATAATTTTCGATGTGCACTGCATGTATTTTGTCAAAATCCATTCACTTAAGTTTGAACAAACACTTTTCTATTTAGCTCTTAGAAGCAGAATAGTTGACTTACGTAATAGATCAAATCAAACAGCCCTGTCTCCTCAGTTAAGAGCTACATGTCTAAATGCATAGTTTCTCTTTCACGTATTCATGTACACAATGTACACGGAACTCAGTGATCCATTAATGGCTCAAAAAACTTACGTGGTAATGCTGTTGTCGTCTCGTGCTGTGATATCTGTGAGAGTACTGAATTCCATCTTCCTGTCCAAATCATACTCTTGCTAAATGGCTTATATTTTTTAAGCCAGTAGAAAATGGCAAACATTTTAATATTTAAACAATCTTTTTTTCCCAAATTTGTAAAAATAAATTTTTAAAAGTCCCCTTTTTTGCTTTCCTATGTAAATTTGAATGGCTGTTCAAAACTGCCCACTAATTTTGCCACTTGTCTTAGTGTTGATAGGGAGTTTTGCTTGTTGGTGGTGTAAGAGCTTCCTTGCTTAATATTGAAGTCTTGGATCGATTCTCGTGACCGGTTATTTGATGTTTAGAGGGGAGCTTAGCCTTTAATCATTGGTGGTCATCACTGATTTTTATTTTTTTCATCTTTTTAACAGCTTGGCTGATCAGAAAGCTCCGTTAGTTTATCTGTTTTACCACAAAATGTGCACAAGCTGGCATAACAAACCATCTGGTATAATGCATGAATATTACATCAACTTCGAGGAACACTTAAGCAACTATCCACCTAATTTCTGTCCATCAAATACCAGTTACCCCTCCCATTACAGCTCGGCACCAAGACGCCTCCGCAATAGTTGTGCTTTATAAATGTATCACTCCCTCAACTGTAGTCATTTATCTAGACGTCTGTGAGCCAGTGACCTTTTGAGGTGAATAGGTTTATCATCTTGCAACATGGCAAGTACGATTTTAGGCAGAGACCTAATTCACCTATAGTTTGGTCAGGGAAATGTGATTTTCCATCCTTGGTTCTTTCATAGTCTTATGTCCGAATCATTCCCCGTCTTTTAGTTAGGAGTCTTAGGATGCATTGGAATAGCAGTATAAAGCATTAACATGCCTGAAATACTTTAAACCCTAGGCTTTTAGTAGCCTAATCAACTTGTTGAAAAAAGCTTACATTCCAGCTATTGAGACAAGTGGTCTGAACTCCTCTCCAGAGGCCCCCGTACTTCAGCTATCTACCAACATGTGCAGTGTATCCCTCAAAAGCCTTGCTATACCTTCTTACTCAGGCTGTATTTTTTTTTTCCTTGGGAACTTGTCCAACCTTTCTGGAAGCCTCCCTAATTATGCATGGTGTTTTTGTGGGTTTTGTCTATTTATATCTCGTTACGAGGGTTGCCCCAAAATGACCATCTTATCAAAAGGCCCAATCCAGACCAAGGGTGACATGAGTAGAAAACGTGTTTTGCATATGACTATCCTACAGAACGCTTTTACTCCCTGTACCCCGAATGACTGGCCAAGGCATGCCAAAGATTAGAGTACTGGTCCATCACCTTCTCTACTAGCTTAAGAAAGATTCCACTAAGGATCTTCCTTCTTCTGGGGATGAGCCTGTAAGGGGTGCGCCACCTGCCTCCTCAAAAAAGGCACAGCGACTGTTAAATTTTTGATACCTCAAGTGATGTCCCTCAGAATTCTGCTTGCACAGTAGACCTGCTTTCAACCTCCATGAAGGTTTCCTACAAGAAGAGGAAATACCTGTAGGTGCACCTAACTGAGACGGAGACTAATGCAGGGTTATGGTACACCAGCATCTGGGTTTTACCCTGACAACATTGCCCAGTTTTACTTGATAGAGGAGCAGGCATTGAGCAGAGCTCCTATTCCTACTCAAAACCGTTCTGCATGTTTTTTGGGATCTGGAAGGAAGCCAGTGAAGGCCACACTGTTCATTGACAAAATATATCAAGAGAGTAAAGACCGTGCAGGCCACAGTCACAAGATCTGTAGTCATTTCTCACCTGAATAAAAAATAGAGGGCGCTTAATTTCATACATGCTTGTCTCATTGCGCATCGGAAAGCACACTTTTTTATAAAGCGAGTGACTTTCTCCTCCTGTCATAGATGTAATCAGAGTCTCTGTACCACCTATCTGAACTCCTACGTCACGGGTCCCAGCCTGTATCATATCAGGAACACCAGGGGGAAGCCCCCACCAGGCTTCCGCCAGCTCCAGCATGCCCTATGTGCCCACAGAAGGAGATACTTCTCAGGAGGCCCCCACTCCCTCCACCTCGTCAAGTGCACTCCCGTCGTCCCAAATCGGATGTTTGGCCAATTCCAGAAGAGGCAGCAACGCACAATCCAATGCTTTTCCGTGGGTTCGAACGAAAATTCGACCTTTAAAATCCAAGAAAGGTGTAGGGGAGTTAATGCTGGAAGTGCTTGTCCCCAATCAAGCCAAACTGTCCATCGTCGCCAGTGTAATAATAAGACTCCTTCAAGATATATGATCAAAGTGGAGATTTATGATCAGTTGTACAGATCCAGCATCAACGGTCAAACCTCCAGCTCAGCTCCAAGAGTAACCGCAACTCCCACCCCAACATTCTATGACATATCATAGTTCTGTTCAGCAACATTCTTAACTAGATTACAACAGCCACCCATGCCCGAGCCATTTCCAACGACTTTTTGTTCCCGCTACGACTGACCATACCTAATCTATAATTCCCTTCACTATCTGCCCATTTCAACAGCTCCCTATGCCAGCGCGCTAGAGCTGGACCCTGCCTCGCCTTCCAGTGAGAAGTGAGTTCCCTCTTGGCCAGGACCAGCCCCAGATCAATGAACTTGCTGGAATTCTTAGTCTTGGAAGTGTGTGGGAACCAGTGCAACAAGCATACCCCTGGCGTCATGGCCACCTCCATCTCCGTCACATTTGTCAAAACAGTCGTCACTTCCCGCCAGTAGTCTCCCAACAGTGGCCAGGTGTGAGAAAGTGCCATCTTTCTTGCATGGTATGCCCCCACTTTTTGCTGAATTGCTGAATGTACTTTTTTTTTTTTTTAAAGCTTTATTGAAATTGACACAACATTCCAAACAGTAACCAACAACACAAGCCAGCAATAGTACATCCTCGTTACATATGTGGTACATGCCAATGCTGACTCATATATATATATATCTATATATATCCATAGCTTTGGGTGCTCCTGTCATCATGTTCGTCCGTCACTTCAAGAACCCATCCACGCAGGGCCAGATCAGACCTGTCAATTCTACCCTCCAGTGGTACACATTATCAGACCCAGGCCTCCCCATGTCCAATTGGGCAACCGCTACTCAAAGTAATCGCCCAGATTTCCTCCCCTCCCTCCCCGGCGAACCCCCCCCCCCCTCCCCGCCCCCTGGGCACTCCCCGGACCCCCCCACACTCATTCATCCAGGTTAGCCTCTATCTCTCGTTGTTCCTGAGCCCACCGCACAAATGGTTCCCAAATGTCTCGCGGACGGGAGGTTGATGGCATCAAGTCCCAGAATACGCTTAGCTGCTCATGACCATAAGTCACGTCTGCCAGCCATCCCTTCACCGAGGGCACCCGGCTTCTACCCCAGTGGATCGCCACCCGTCTTTTAGCAAATAGCAAAAGCAAGGCATGCAGTTTACGGTCTTTAGGTGGCGTGTGCTTGACATATCCCAGTATCCCCACCTCGGGGGAAGGGGCATCCGTGCGACCCAACATCCGGTTAGCTATCGCGAACACCCGGGACCAAAATTCCTGAAGCCTGGGGCAGGACCACGCCATGTGCAAGAACGAGGCAGACTCACCCCCGCACCTCCAACAACCGGCCCCCTCCCTCAAGCCCATTCTATGCAAAGCAATCGGTGTTCTGTAAAATCTATGCAAATACTTGAAATGTATGAGCCTCAGTTTATAGTTTGGGGAGAGTTCAGCTAGCTATCCACAGCAGAAGGCCCACTGCTCTTCCGACAAGGGAGAGTCAAGCTCCTCGTTCCAGTGCTGTAAGGACTGAGGCTGCACCACCGACGCATCATTCTGCATGGTTCTATAGAGTCTGGTGACTAATCTTCGAGGGGACGGGGAACCCACCACGCCCTCCAGCGCCTGGAACACCGGGGGGGGGGGGGCCGCTGGGAAGTTCTCGCTCAACGCTCGACATGTCTCCCGCAGTTTGTGGTATAAAAACAACTCAGAAAAATGCACCGCCTGCCCCTCCTCTGCCACCGGCGGCTTCATGAAGGTCTCATCCGGGAAGAGATCCGCAAGTGTATGCAGGTGCATCCTAAGCAATAGAAGCGGGCTGATGCCATCTCCGATACAGGGCAATAGCGGGTTGCGCTCCATGGATAAAGACGGGGCATACAGGAGTGGCACACCCGCCCTGCGTCGAAGTTCCACCCAGACCCAGCGCAGCATCTCCGCAGTGTCTACGTCTCCTCGAGGGCGGTGCGCTTTCGCATAAATTGCCACTCTTAGCGGGATCGGCGCTACAGTGTCCTGCTCCACGGCCACATGCGGCTGGAAGGGCGTCGGATGCACCCAAAAGTGCAAGAATTGGGCCTGCGCGCATAGGGCATATAAGCGCACATCTGGCGCTCCCAGCCCTCCCTGCACCAACGGTAAAGTCAGCATATCCCAGGATGCGCGTGCCTGGCCACCAGCCCACACCAGCCCGATCAAATGCGGCCTTAGTGCGACAAAAAACTGCGACGTCAAAGGGATAGGTATATTCGCAAATAAATACAAGAATTTAGGCAAAACCACCATTTTGACCAGAGCTATCCTGCCTGTTAAGGACAGGGGCAGCCTCACCCATATTTTTATCCTTTCCTCCAGCCATGCGACCGCCCTCCCAAAATTAAGAGTCCAAATGTCCTGAGGCACTCGACTCACCCAGATGCCGAGATATTTAACAGCATCCATTTCCCACCGTAAGGGGTACTCCGACAGCATCCTCGGGGTGCTCTCCGTCAATGGGAAGATCACCGATTTGGATCAATTAATCGCTATACCGGCAAGCCCCTCAAAACTGATGAATTCACGCCGCACTACGTCCAGGTTTTCTTCGGGCTTAGTGAGATAACGAGTTACGTCGTCCGCATAGAGCGATATCAACAGACTCCGCGCGCTGAGTCCAATCCCACGCGCCGTGTGATGCTGTCTAATACGAGCCGCAAGCGGCTCCATCGCAATGGCGAAGAGCGGGGACAGCGGGCATCCCTGGCGCGTACCACGGGAGATCGGAAACGGGTCTGAGATCATACCATTCACCCTAACTCTGGCACAAGGCATAGTGTAAAGTAAGCGGATTTTGTTTATTAAGAGCTGGCTAAACCCTATACGAGTCAATATTGCGAACAGATATGGCCATTCCAGAGTATCGAAAGCTTTGGTGGCATCCAAGAATACCACCGCAGCATGCACATCCGGGTGCAAGTAATGCAGTATGGAAAAAATCGTACGAAGATTATGCAACGTGGACCGCCCTGGGATGAACCCAGATTGGTCCGGCAAAGCTATCAGTGGCAGCATTGATTGTATTCTATTAGCGAGTAATTTGGCCAGTATTTTTACATCTACATTAATTAAGGATAGAGGTCTGTAAGAGTCCATCTCATCTTCTGGCTTGTCCGGCTTTAACAGGGTTATAATCGATGCTTCCCGCATCGTTTTGGGAAGCATTCCCACCTGTAAAGCCTCCTCATACACCGCCAACAGCCGGGGAGCCAGTTCCTCCGCGTATGCCTTGTAAAAGGCCGTAGTCAGGCCATCCGGGCCAGGGGCCTTGTCAAGGGGCAGGCCTTTGATCACCTGGGCCACATCTGCGGCTGTGATCGGGAGGTCCATATATTCTCTATGTTTATTGTTAAACCAGACCAGCGCTATAGACTCTAGAAAGGAGTCTAGCCCTTCCGGGCATCCCCCCTGGGTGGTAGTGTATAAATCAGTGTAAAAGCCCGAGAAGGCATGTAATATGTCCTCTTGTCCCCTGACAGTGTCCCCGGTTTTCAAGCGAAGTTCATGGACAAATGTCGCAGATCTGGACGGCCGCAACATATTCGCCAGGGTGCGTCCCGGTGTATCTCCCTCCCCGTATCTCCTGGCCTCTGCATGTTTACCCAGAAATGTAACTTCCCACTGTGCCTCCGCATCATACTCTAGTAACTTAGCCTTCAGCAAACCCAGGATGTCCGGGGTGTTCGCAACGTAGAAGCGGCTCTCCAGATCGTTAATGTCTGCCTCCAGCGATGCGAGCGTACCTCTTATAGCTTTCAGCACCCCGGCCTGACGCGCAATACACTGTCCGCGAATCACCACTTTAAAGGCCTCCCACAGGGATGCCTCAGTGTCCACCGAGCCCGCATTAAGCGCGAAATAGTCAATGACGTCCACCCTTATCTCCTCCTTAAACGCCTCGTCCAGCAATGCATGCCTCGGAAGACGCCATGAGAGACCCCGCGGGGGCAAGCCGGGCAGCGACAGTCTCAACAGTCTCAACAGGCAGGGCGCATGGTCTGAGAGCGAGCGCGTCATATGTTCGGCCTCCACTGTCCACAGAGCTGCGTCTCTAGACAGTAGCCAATAGTCCAATCGGGACCAGGCGCAGAGGTGGTCAGTGATGCAGGTACCCTCCCTCAGCTCACCGTGTCTAGCCCTCCACACATCCACCAGGCCCTCCTCCTCAACTATCGCCCCCAGAGCAGCACCCGCCGCAGGGTGTAGGCTGCGGACGGCACCCTGCCTATCCAAATCATCATTTAACACTGCATTGAAATCACCCCCCCCCCCCCCCCCCCAAGAACGGTGTTGCATCCAGCTGCCCTCACCCTCGCCCAGACATCCTGAAAAACACTAGGGGAGTCTACATTCGGGCCGTAAACGGCCACAGTTGTCACCAATACGCCACATAAAACACCCCGGACTAAAACATAACGGCCCTCAGGGTCACAGTGCGTCAGTTCTTCCCTCCAGTCCAACCCACGGCGAACGAGAATGGCCACCCCGCGGGCATAAGTGGAGTACGTAGCAGAGTACACATGGCCCCAGCGAGCATGGCGTAGCCGGGGAGACGAGGAGGAGCCCAGATGTGTCTCCTGGAGGAGGCAAATGTCTACCTTATGACGGACTAAATATGCATGCACTAGCCTGGCCTTTCTGCAGTCATTCAGACCCCGCACATTCCATGTTACACAGCTTAAGACGTTAGGTAATTTTAGTGTCATATCCATAGCCTAACGATGCACCCCGTATTCTCCACATTTCTATGCACTCTAGCGACCACAGAGCAAATTACATGTAAGCTGGAACCAAATACTAAACAAAAACATCCCAACATCCACCCCCCGCCCACTCCAACCCCCCAAATAGGTCGTGTATTGCCCACCCTGGAATCAAGAACCTCCAACATAGTCGGGAACCTTCCTATGGGGACGTGCCGTAGCCAGCGTCTTACCCCGGTTAGAACAGGGCGGCCAGAAAATCTGCAGGCAGCCCGGCCCGCACGAGATCATTTGTACAAAATAAGGGTGCATGGCAGCTCGGCAGAGACTTACAAAATAGGGAGCTGACGTTTACAAACCCACATCAGAACTGCTACCAAGCGGCAGAGGCAGTGAAAGTACTTCCCATTAATACGATACCCACATCAATCATTGTCACTCAGGTTTCCAGCCGCAATCTCCGCTCCTCCCGTCTGTCGTTTTTGCTTCTTTCCGCCCACATGTTTGGCAAACTTCATCGCCTCCTTAGCAGCTGCAAAGAAGTGTGTGGTGCCTTCAAACGACACCTTGAGCTTCGCCGGGTACAGCAACGAATACGGGATCTGTGCCTGAAGGAGAAGTCTCTTAGCTGGTGCGAACTCCCTTCGCGCCGCTTGCACTGCTGGAGTAAAGTCTGGATAAAAGGAAATTGCATTTCTCTGATGCGTGATCTTTCCCCTCTCTCTCGCAAGTCTAAGGATAACGTCTCTGTCCTGGTAGTTAAGGAGTTTAGCAATAATGGGCCGCGGAGGTGCCCCAACCGGCGGTTTTTGGCCCAGCGACCTATGTGCCCTCTCCACCACAAAGACCGTGGAGAGATGCAGGTCAAACAGCTCGTGCAGCAGGTCGGTGATGTACGTCTCCATTTTGGAGATGGCGGTTGTCTCCGGGATCCCCGTGACGCGGAGGTTGCTGCGGCGCGATCGAGCCTCTAAATCATCATTCTTGGCCCTGATGACGCTCAGCAGTCTATCCATGTGCAGGAGCTGCTCCTAAGTCTCGACCTGAAACTCATGGAAGTCCGCAGCTCGACCGTCCAGCGTGTCCAGGCGCGTCTCGTGAGCGGTAACCTGCGTCTTGACCGACTCGAGCTGCGATGTCAGGGTGTCCAGCTTAGTGTCTATGTTGTGGAGGCTGGATCTCCTCTCCAGCATTAAGGTCCTCAAATCTTCCCCTTGGTCTTCCACCACCTGGTCAGGCCTGCCCTCCGTCTGCACCTCCGTTCCCGTGTCGACCTGCCGCGTCGACCGCTTGCTTTCGAAGGTTATCTTTGATTGTTTGGCGTCGTGCTTCCCCATGGCAGCCGCCTCGGAGATCCCGCCTGAACCACCAAACGGAGGGCGGCCCTCCCAGGCAAGGTACAAGGCCCCGCACTCCCCGCCGCAGACTCACAAGCAGGTGCCGGTCAGTTCAGGACCTAAGTTAGCAGGATTGTCGTCTGGTCGTGCCTTGGGGTCAGAGCAACATCGCCCCCTCATATGCCAACAAACCACGGGCCGCTCACCGCTCCTGCCACCCTCTCTCCGCAGCGTGGTTATAGCTCCGCAGTTCCAGCAGCGTCGCCCCCTGGCAGGCTCCTTCACAATGCCCCAGGGCACACTACGCTCCCCTCGCCCGGGTCACCGCTCACCCCCGCGCAATGCTACAAATGCGCTGTTGCAGGCCCACGGCCCAGCCGCACAGAGTCTCGCCCCCTCCGCACTCCAACAGTCCGCTCAGGGCATCCGCCAGTGTTCACTTCCCCCAGTTAGTGCTCCGCAGCGGGTACGGCTGCTCGCCTCGCCAGCTAGACAAGTCGCGGACTCATGTGGATGGCAGCACCCCGGCTACATTTCCCAGATCACCATGGAAGCAGCGCACATAAGCTCGTCTTCTTCGGGGCTTCTGTTCAGCTAAGGCTGCTGTTCCCCTCCCCCACTCGGAGCGCTTATCGTCTCGGACGCCAAGCCGATGCCTCCATACCTCTCACCCACGACACCTCCAATCCGGTTGGGCCTCCGCGGCGTCAGCAGTCTCCCATCCGCTATCGCATCCAGGGTCCAGGTCCCGGGCGATCCGCTAGGCAGAGACTTCGGGCCTTCCGCCACGCGGGCGCCCCGGCCTCAAGTTACGTAGTGCCGCCTCAAGGTCCCGGCAGCAGCAGCCTCGCACTCCGCCTCGGCGGCCACAGGGCCATTTATCCGCCATCAAAGCCTCCCGGCCGCCAAGATTTCACCTGCGGGTGCCTCGCTCCATGCGCTCACGTCTCCACAGATCTCGGCGGTCTCAGGTCGCCCAAAAGTGCAGGATTGATTACAGGATTAGATTCCGGCCGGCGGAGCTCGCTTAGGCAGCGGCCATTCCGCAGCTCGGCAAGCCACGCCCCCCCCATTGCTGAATGTACTTTGACTGAGTGTGCCCTGGACTACTGCCAATCAGGTGCCCAGGGCCTATGTTCCTTCCCTAAAAACCTCAAACCCAAATTGTCAAACCCTGGCCACATGTCAGCCTCTGGTAAATGGTACCCAGGGCCTTGTGATCAGGGAAGGCCTCTAAGGGCTGCAGCACTTAGTGTGCCACCCTTAGAGGCCCTGTACCCTAACACAAACACACTGCCCTGGCAGGCTGAGTGTCTGGGTACAAGACAAAACAAAGAGTCGACATGGCACACATCCCTGCGTGCCATGCCACAACCTACACTGCCCTGGCATACATCAGCCACCCCTCTAGCTGGGTGCCCTATGCTAGTGGTGTGGGCACACGAGCATGAGCCCTGTGTCCCTACAGTACCCATGGCCATTCTTGGGCACTAAGTGCAGTGCTGCTATTTAAAAGTGTATGGTGCTGAGAGCTCGTCAAACACTAACTCCACAGCACCATAATGACAACACTGAAGACTGAGAAGTTTGGTATCAAACTTCTCAGCACATTAAACCCGCACTGATGCCAGTGTGAGATCTAATGTACAAAGCACTACAGAGGGCATCTTAGGGATGCCCCCTGAAACCTAACTTACAATCCACGTCTGGTATGAGAGGCTGCCTAGGCTGCCACACAGCAGACATGTTGCTGGACCCCTGGGTGGAGAGCCCCTGCTCTCCTGGGCCTGCAACAATGCACATCCTGGCCGAGGTGCTAGATCTCCTCCCCCAGGATGGGCAGGGGGAAGCTTCAAAGGCATGCCGCCTTTTTGAGCTTCCCCAGGCTACTTGCTGTACTCAGCAACTGCCCCCCACCGGTTCTGACCCCCACTCTGGAAGGGAAGGCTGGCCGGAAACCCCAAGTAAGGACAGGGGATGTGCCAGCCTCTGCCAACCCCACCCCTCAGGTGGGGGAGGCGAGGCGAAGCACATCTCCGGGCTCTCACCATCTTGAAGATGGGAAGCCCTGCCCAATCAGGACTAGGCTACTGCCCCCCTCCCACAGGAGAGTGGCAGGATAGGGGTTGTACCCACCCCAGGGCAGGGACCCATTGGTCCCTGCCCTTTACCTACCTGTAACACCCCTAAATCTAGTATTTAGGGGCACCCTGAACCTTTCTTCCTTAGATTCCAGATTCCGCAAGAAGAAAGAAGACCTGCCGTGTAGCCTATAAGAAGAGGAAGACCCCAACTGCTTTGGCCCCAGCACTACTGGCCTGTCGACCCTGGAACCTGCTACATCCCGGCACCTCTTGTGGCTAGCAACCTCACAAACCCCGGAGGACCTGGCTACCTTGTGACTCTGAGCATCTGGGACTCCCATGAGCAGTGGCTCTGCTCAAAGCAAGTTCTAACCCCTGGCATCAGCCCGGGACCGCGAACCCTGCACACTCTGCACCCGCCAAGCCTGGCCTGTGCCGGAGTGAACAAAGACCCTGAGGACGTCCCCTCCCTCGGTGACTGTGAACCCGAATCCGGCACCCAAGGACTCAGCTCGACGCTCCTGACGATGCCTGCAGCCTCAGAACCAGGTACCCCCTTCAACCCCCCCCCCACCCCCCCCAACCGCGATCAACAGAGGGTAAGATTTCGCAACATCAAAAGGCACCCCGGCGCCCTGCGGCCCCCTGTGCCCAACTCCTGGGTACCTACCTATCCTCCAACTACCCAACTTCCCTCTTGAAGTGGTGGTGGCACCTGAAGAATCTTTGTCCCGAGCTTGCAGCCTTTGTTCATCCTGGAGCTTTCCCATTGAAATCCATTGAGCGCCCGAAGACTGAAAAGCACCCTGCACCCAGCCGCCCGAATGGCCCTGGCAGTGTAACCTCTACTCCTACCTACTTCCCCATTTGCCCTGAGCAAGTGACCAGGAGCCCAGCTCCCACAGCTGCGTGGCCTGCTAGTCAGCAGCCACCAACCAAGGCCCCCCTGCCTCGCATAGGATAACATTGGGCCTAACTCACTCTGCACCCGGCTGCCCCTGTGCCACTGAGGGTGTAATAACTGTACTTATCTGACCCTGGGAGACCCCTGAGTCTGCGCCCAGAACCTTAACTCTGCCAGTCGAGTACTTACCCGATAACCCAATTTTCCTCCATAGGGTAACATTGACTGGTTTCTTCTGAAATTTCTTCTAAGTGTGGAGTTTCTAAAACTTAAAATATTCACCTAAAATCAACCGAGTAACAAAAACACTCACCTGCTATTAGGAGAGATCCCAGTGCTGGATCTTGGTGCCCAGCACTAACCCTGAAAAGTACTCACAACCGTACTTACCATTAACCCAGTTTTCTTCCATAGGAGATCATTGACTGTTTTTCTGTGAAATTTCTTATAAGTGTCGATTTTTGCAAACTACAAATATTCTTTAAAAATCGTACCAACTGTGAAAACGTAATTGCTTACCTGTTTTAGATCGAGGTCCCAGTACTGAGCCTAGGAGCCCAGTACTGGATTACAAAAGTAACGAGAACATAC
Source organism: Triturus cristatus (assembly GCF_964204655.1). Lineage (NCBI taxonomy): Eukaryota > Metazoa > Chordata > Amphibia > Caudata > Salamandridae > Triturus > Triturus cristatus. The sequence goes on along the minus strand of NC_140588.1, from coordinate 481,363,979 downwards.
TATACCTGTAACTTGAATTTTCTCCCATAGGGAATAATTGACTGTTTTTCTATGACATTTCTTCTAAGTGTCAACTTTTAAAATAGCAAAATAATGCCTAAAAATCACAACAGTAACTAAGTCGACTTTACTCATTTGTTTCCAAGAACTGTCCCAGGACTGAATCTAGGATCCAGTCCTGGAGTTAGAAAAGTAATCCTGAAATAGCTTAAACTCCCATTGAGCTCAATGTACTATTGTGTTTGAAATTGTGTTGCCTGTTGCAACAACCTGTAACTATTACCTACAAAAGTCAATTGCATATTGCAAAAGTATATAACTAAAGCATCTCATTCTGAGAAAGTATATTTTAATACCTATTGTTGGTTCTAAAATAAAACAACCATATATTTTTTATATAAACTATTGGCCTAGAGTTCAGTTCTTGTGTGTGTGAGACCATTTGCTGACTGAGTGTGTACAACAAATGCTTTACACTGTCCTCTGATACTGCCTTACTGCTCGACCAAGCTACCACTTTAGAGAGTAAGGTTATATCTAACTTTAACATCTGGGGTCTGTGGACTCTGTACACACTGTACCTATTTGGGAACAGTATATACAGAGCCACTTTCTCACAACAGGCCCAAAATATGTGGAGAAAGCTCACCTCTTCCTGAGTGCAACGAGGGCAATTAGCAGACACCCCAAAATAGTCCCTAATCTTGTGGGGCGTAAGGTAGGCCCGATGTAGGACATAGAATTGGATGAGCTGAAAGCGCGCATTACGAGAGCTTTTCCACGCTCTTTCAACAATTGCTTCCCAAGCTTTTTCCGCAATGGGCTCTCCCAAATCTGCCTTCCACTTGATCCTCAATGCCGTCGAGGCGGGACGCATATCCCTAGTGATCCGCCTGCAGAGGCAAGTTACCGCTTTGAAAGTTACCGCCACCAGCACTATATACTGACCAGCGAGTGACGTAGCAGGCTCCGCCAATCCCTGTCGCCAATGCCTTCTAATAGCTGCCATCAGGGCTGCATGTAAGAGAAAGTCCCCCCTCGGGAGGTCATGCCGTTCCCTGAGATCATTAAAAGGGGGGTGGTTACCATCCTCGTATAGATCACCCACTGCGGTTACTCCCGCCTCCTCCCAGGCCAATAATTGGCTCCAATCACCCCGTGAGGCAACACCTCGCACTTTCTCAGTGGGATCTCAGGCGCGTAAGGTATCCCAACATGTGTTCTTCTAGCCAGACGCGCCTAACCACGCGTAGGGCCGGCGGCAACAAGTCATCCCGCTGCAGCACTCGCAACAGTACCCCTGACAAGTAGCGCCAGCTCGGCTCCGACTCCCCCCATATCCTCAGGTCTTCTAATATGGCCCTCCACCCATTTCGTCAACCATTGGAACTGTGCGTCATGATAGTAAGCCTCTAGGTCCGGCAACGCAAATCCTCCCTCTGCCCTGGGCCTCTGCAGAGTACTCTGGGCGACTCTCCGTCTCCCAGTCCTCCACAGAAAACCAGTGATCAAAGTATTAAGCTGGGCAAAGAACTTACCCGGGATCCAGAGGGGGAGCGTCCCAAAATAGTAGAGAAATCTGGGTAGTATGACCATCTTCACCAAGGGAACCCTACCTGCAACCCATAGCGGAAGAGTCGCCCAAAAATCAAAACCGGCCCGCGCGCTTTACACCGCTCGCCTCAGATTGCCCTCCAACAGGTCATCCAGAGCATGGTAGATCCTAGTGCCCAAATATGGTAAATGCCTACATTTCCATGGCACGTCCTCTGCTGGACTAACCTGTCCGGTCTAATGGGAAACAAGCACGACTTAGCCCAATTTACCCTGAGACCTGCCACCCTCCCCAAGGTCTCCAACAAACCCCTTGCTCCACGTAGAGCACCCTCAGCATCCGGCAGAAGCATGAGAAGATCATCCGCATATGTTATATGTTGCATTTGACCCTCTACCAAGAGTCCGTAGTAATACTGACCTGTCCGGGCGTGGGCTGCCAAAGGCTCCATTGCCAGAGCGAACAATAAAGGGGACAACGGGCACCCCTGTCTCGTCCCCCTAGCTACCGTACAGGCCGCAGACACCAGCCCCCCTGTATTCACCCCAACAGTAGAAGCGCTATACAACAACGCTGTCCACAGTACAAATTGTTTGCCCAGGCCAAATTCCCGCAAAACATTAAAAAGGTAGGGCCACTCCAGGCTATCAAAGGCCTTTTCAATATCGACTGCAAAAATACAGGCCTCTTCCTTATCATAGGTGCCGGACTCCAAAATGTGCAGGAGCCTGCGGATATTCATCGCGGTGGTGCGGGAAGGTATGAACCCAGCTTGATCCTTATGGACCAATGTCATGATGTGGGGAGCAAACGACCGGCCACTATGCGGCTCAAAACTTTGTAATCTAAATTAAGCATCGCGAGGGACCTATACAAGGATCGATACCACAATGGTTTACCCGGCTATGGAGGGTAACTATGAGAGCCTCTCGCATAGTGGCAGGGAGGATGCCCTCATGCCTTGCTCTGTTGTAAAGGGCCACCAAGCAGGGCACCAGTAGATCAGCGTAGGCTGCGTAATCAATCAATCTATACATTTATAGAGCTCGCTACTTACCGGTGAGGGTCTCAAGGCGCTGAGGGGGGCAGGAGGTGGGGGGGGGGTTATGCCGCTACTGCTCGAAAAGCCAGGTCTTGAGGTGTTTCCTGAAGGTGAGATGGTCTTGGTTCAGTTGTAGGTGTTTGGGGAGGGAGTTCCAAGTCTTTGCTGCCAGGTAGGAGAATGATCTTCCGGTGGTGGTTTTGCGAATCTGTGGGACGGTGGCGAGGGCGGTGGAGCGGAGCTGGCGGCTGGGGGTGTAGAACGAGAGGCGGCTGTTGAGGTATTCGGGGCCCATGTCGTGGAGCACCTTGTATGCGTGGGTGAGCAGCCTGATCGTGATCCTTTTGTTGACAGGGAGCCAGTGGAGGTTTCTCAAGTGGGCGGATATGTGGCTGTGGTGAGGGATGTTGAGGATGAGTCGTGCGGAGGCATACAGAACGCGCTGGAGACGATTCTGAAGTTTGGCAGTGGTTCCTGCGTAGAGGGCGTTCCCGTAGTCCAGTCGGCTGGTGACGATGGCCTGGGTGACTGTTCTTCTGGTTTCGGTTGGGATCCATCGGAAGATCTTTCGGAGGATGCGCAGGGTGTTGAAGCATGAGGAGGAGACGGCGTTGACTTGCTTGGTCATCGTGAGGGAGGAGTTCAGGATGAATCCCAGGTTGCATGCGTGGTCTGTGGGTGTTGGTGCGGTGCCCAGCGCTGTGGGCCACCAGGAGTTGTCCCAGGCGGATTGGGATTGTCCGAGGATGAGGACCTCCGTCTTGTCGGAGTTGAGCTTCAGACGGCTGTGCTTCATCCATTCTGCTACGTCTTTCATACCTTCCTGAAGGTTGGTTTTGGCGGTGGCTGGGCCGTTGGTGAGGGAGAGTATCAGTTGGGTGTCGTCTGCGTAGATGTTGATGTGTTTGCGTGCGATGGTTGCGAGGGGGCTCATGTAGATATTGAAGAGTGTTGGGCTGAGTAAGGATCCTTGAGGTATGCCGCAGATGATCTCGGTGGCCGCGGAGCGGAAGGGGGGGGAGGCGGACTCTCTGGGTTCTGTCGGAAAGGAATGAGGTGATCCAGTCCAGGGCCTTTACTTGGATCCCAGTGTTGTAGAGGCGGGTTAGTAGGGTGCGGTGGCAGACGGTGTCAAAGGCTGCTGAGAGGTCTAGGAGGATGAGAGCGGCTGTTTCTCCGTTGTCCATCAGAGTTCTGATGTCGTCTGTGGCTGCGATAAGGGCGGTCTCGGTGCTGTGGTTGGCTCGGAATCCGGACTGGGAAGGGTCGAGCGAGTTGTTTGCCTCGAGGAATGTGGTCAGCTGTTTGTTGACGGTCTTCTCGATGACTTTAGCCGGGAGGGGAGAAGAGAGATGGGGCGGAAGTTTTTGAGGTCTTTGGGGTCCGCTGTGGGTTTCTTCAGGAGGGCGTTTATTTCTGCGTGTTTCCAGCTCTCGGGGAAGGTGGCTGACGTGAAGGAGCTGTTTATGACGTTCCGCAGGTGGGGTGCGATGATGGTGTCTGCTTTGTTGAAGATGTGATGGGGGCATGGGAAGCCACTGGAAGCTCATCCGTACCCGGCATTTTGTTTCTGGCCATATGTTTTATGGCGCTGTGCACCTCGCCTGCCTCAATGTCCCGCCCAAGAACTTCAGCATCCCCGGCCTCGAGTTGAGGTAGTCCCGCACTCGACAAACTATACATCCCCAGGAAGCCCAGGGCTCAGTTTGCTCCGATATAACTCTGTGTAGTACCGTAAGAAATTCTCATTAATACCCTTTTGAGTATAAATCACCTCGTCTCCCTGGCCTCCCAATTCCCAGATCGCCGTACCTCTACGCGCCGGATTGGCCAGCCAGCCTAGGAGTGCACCAGCCTATCTGTGTAGGCTTTATAATCGAAGTAACGCAGCCTCTCGAGCTGGACTGTCAGTTCCTCCAGAGCTTCGAGTTACCCCTCCTGCCGATCCGGGTGCTCTGGACGCTCCCTCTGAGTCACGTACCTTCTGCTCTGCCTTAAGGACATCTTGAAGCAACACTTTGCGTACTCCCACCACCTCACTCAGGCATCGCCCCCTAACCACTGACTTAAAGGCTTTCCATTCAACCATCAGAGAAGACGCCGTATTGGCGTTAACCCTAAAGTATTCTTCCACGACCGACCCAATAGTAGCATGGAACACCGGATCCTCCAATGAATCAGGCCTAAGACGCCAAGTGTGGATGGCTGGGCGGTCCCGCACCCAGTGCAGTATTGCCAGCAGAGGGTTATGATCAGACGATGTCCTGGCCAAGTATTCACTGTACACCATCCCCCCCATGAACGTCCGGGGAACTGAGGATCAAGTCCAACCGAACATGCAGGTCATGTAGGGAGAAGGAGTAGGAATAGTCCCTGTCAGATGGGTGATGTTCCCACCAGGTATCAGTCGGCCCCCATTGCTGTTGCCAGTCCCGCCGCATTGCAGCCACTGTGAACTGGGGAGTCCACAAGGGGAGGGTGGGAACGGTCCAAAGCAACGTCAGTAATACAGTTGAAGTCACCGCGGAAAAGCACCGAGCCAGTCGACAAGGGTTCCAATGTCCCTGAAAGATGTGCAAAAAAGGAAGCCTGATCCGTATTAGGAGCATATATACTGCCCAAGACGATGTCCCTCCCATCCAAACGCCCAGTTACTACAACATATCTACTGTCTGGGTCAATCGCCTGTCCCGTACACTGGAATGGCACCCCTGCCCTAATCCAGACTAATGCGCCCTGCACAAAGGCCGAATATCTGGTACTGTACACCTGCCCTCTCCATCGCCGCTGTAAGGCCAGTCCCTCCTGCTTATTTAAGTGCGTTTCCTGTAATAGTGCTATCTGCACCCCTCTTCGCCTAAGGTATGCATGGATCTTATGACGACGAGTGATAGTGTGCATCTCCCTAATGTTCCACGACAGGCACTTAATGCCTACGGTGGTACCCATGGTGTGGTCAGACAAATACTGTTCGCCTCCTCTCCCTGATCGACATGCTTGCCCCCGCCCCCCCATCCCCTCCCTGTACCCCTACACCCCCCCCAACTCCCACTCCCCAAGATAGGTACCCTTGAACTAGCCCCCATCCAAACTGATAAAACAGCAACCTCGCTCAAACAAGGGTAGTGAGACGTGCGCTGACATTTTATCCGGCACCTCCTGCAATGTCTTCTCGGTCCCCTTGACCCTCTCCTTTAGTTTCTTGTGATCGTCCTTGAGTAGGGCAAGGTCCACCCCAATGGTGTCTATTTTACTTTCGAGGGCCTCCCGCGACGCAGTGATGGCCTGCATTATGTCAGCCAAGGTGGGACCTCCTGGGGTTTCTGCGTTGGCGCCCCCACATCCTCATCCCCAGATTGACGCCCCCGTCCTTCTGTAGGGCTGCAAACCCCTTTTTCTTCACCACTCGACCCATCTCAGCCGGCTCACTAGAGTCACTCAATAACTCCCCAGGCGCAGGATAGTACCATCAGCAGCAGCGCTGCAGGGTCGGGTCCGACGCATCCATCCTGGTAGGACCAGCAGAGCAACCCCCGGCCAAAGGTCAACAGGTGGGTCGCAGCATCCAGGTGGGAATAGAAGCAGGTCAGCGGTTTTTTAGTTCCCAGCCCATGCTCAGCCCTGATTTCAAGTAATGGGGCTGGAGAATGGCAGCACCGCCTAGGCTGAGCAATGCAGGGGGCAGGGCACCCCTCCGGAGAACCTCCCTGTTCACCAACATCGCCTCAGGTCGTTCTCAATGCAGCAATGGAGCCCAGAGGCCCCGCTGTCCACACGCAGCCCCAACCGACACAGGCGCATTCCAGGGTCTGCCTGCTATGGGGCCGACACCTTGCGAATTCTCCACGTGTTCCAAGATACCAGAAGATAGGCCAGTCAATCCAGGAGCAGACCCGCACCCCTCCACACCGCGCCGTGCAGGCAGCACCACAACTCAGCCCTCTCGCTCTCTCATGTCTGTGGCACAGTACCTTCAGAACAGCTAGGGCAGACTGCAAATGGGGCAAGGAACCCATCCAGCCACAGGCAAAGCCAGGTACCTGTCACCAATGTCCAACAAGGCCGCAACAGCACCGGAACTCGACCCCACCACAGGGCCGGATCCGACGGGTCCAGGTGTCCTCTCCGATCGATCAAATCCTGAGACCCCAGTCGCAGCACAGAGGGCGCCCGCCAGTGAGGCACCACCCCCTCAGGAGGATCAGGCACTTATCAAGGACCAACAGGAATCTGGCATAATGTAGGCTTCAGGACCGCCCGGTTCACTCCGCTACTTGGCATCCTCCATTACCCTTTTCACCAGCACATCTCCCCTCGTCGGTCCGGGGCCGCCATATTGGGAGTAGCGTGCAGCCTCATCGTCGTGTCGCGACGCTCTGCTTAATGCAGGTTTCGCTTCAGGGCCGCCACCGACCACCACGACAGCGGGGGAGGCAAGACAGCCCCTGCTGCACCGCAGATTCGCCTCGCCGGTCACAGGCCCACACAGCTCGCAGTGGCGCCACTAACAAGTCGTGGCCGCCTTCTTGGATTGCCTCAGCCGATCCCGTCCTCGGGCCGCGAAATCAGCCGCATCTTCACTCGTCGCGCCGCTTGTGGCGTCAAGGGAACTACCAGCAGGGCACCAAGCAGTCCCACGAAGTCTGGGCGGTTGAGGCCCCCCCCCCAGTGCGTCGGGATCAGTGTGAACGGAGGGAGGCCACGTAGGAGCTCTGAGGTCCCCTTCCTTCTACATCGGCATCAAGCCACGCCCCCCCTGTAGCTGCAGTCTCCTTGACCTGCAAAGTTTTCTATTGCATGGACAATGCCAAATTCCTTGTAAGCTATGGGGAGCCTGGCTGTTTCTATTACATTTGCTATCGTTCACATGCTCATGACAAGAGGAGTTGTCTTTTGGCATGTGTTTGGCTACTTTATTCTCTTGCTAGATGAGCAGGTACTACAGATATGTTTGCATTAATGCTTCCATCCAAACCTATCCAGCTACACCTTTTTCAAGTCAAAGTTTCTCCTTCTGTGAAGGCAGTTAACTTTTGTTTTAGCCTAGGTTCTGCATGCTGCCTTTAGGATTCTTATAGAGGTGTGGTAAGGCCAAAAATAAAAGTTCTAGCATGCCTAGACCAAACATTCACCTGCTCTTTCTTATGTACAATCGACTGTATGGTAAGTTTGCTAAGAGCCTCTCTATTGGAGGAATTAGCTCATAGAGGCTGATCTGGAAATTGAGGACCCATAGAAGTTTCCCCTTTTCCAAGAGAGGCTATCATTCATATGAGAAGGTTACATTTCCCTGGGTGCAGCTCCGAATTGGCCAGGTGGTTCAGTACACTTCGGAGGTTGTAGCATAGGGGATGATCCTACTTGCCAAGCTACTTATGTGATACTTGCAATGTCACTTGGTATGGGAAGAAAGGGCTATTGCTGCTATACCCGATGTACATGAATGTGATGTCATGGGCGTGTGCAGTGAATTTGTATTTTTTAAATGATGGCTAAAGTGCTGTATTTCATAAGTTTAACCTTTAGTTTTGTTTTGTGTCTCTGCAGCTTTTGGATTAGGCTACTTAAAAGCATTAGTTTAGTGTTCTTATGGTTTGACATATAGGGCCACTTGTCTTCCTGGAGTGTTCTAATGATAGACTCGCCCAATGGGTGAAAGTTGTCCAGTGTCTAGACCTTTACACCCTAATGGTTGGTTGCTGCAATGAGGTGGGCCTTCCAAGCATGTTACGAATGCACTATTAGTGCCTGCATTAAAGGGGATTTGTTATAGTCTAAGTTCTGGTTACTACTGTGTTCAGTATGAAATGGTTCCCCACTAGAACTGGGCTTTCCAACACTGGTGGGCTCTCTGAGATGTATTGCACGTTCTAGTTTAATATAGGCCTTTTAACATGAGTCTGTACTTTCGATTACATTTTGAGTGCCTTTGCTGATCTTTGCTATTTTAATCTTCTACACCTTTCAGAGGGAGCAGTTCATGAAGTTGAGATGAGCGTGGATGATGATGAACTTAATAGTTCAGAAGTAATCGATGATCTTTTTAGTGATGCTTTGGAGGAGGAAGTTAAAAAGGATCCAAACGTGAAACCATTAAATACATTCGTAGAGAGGCAAATCATCAAACCAGAGTATGTGAGAATAGAGCAGGAGCAAGATGAGTCAGAGGAAGAGGATGAGGGTGATGAAAATGAAGATGCACTCAACATTTCATCTATGTCCTTGCTTGCTCCCTTGGCGGAAACTGTTGGCGTATCGAGTCCAGAGGTAAGGTCATGGAATTAATATGTAAAACGTATTCAATACTAGTACAGTGTAGCAATTTTTAACGGTTCCACTGTGCCATATTGGAAACGCTAAATGTAATACTGTAAATGATTTTGCGACTGTGATATAACTTAGCCATTCAAGTAGTGCAAAGTAATTGCCTTTGCTCTAACTTGTAGTACTAAAATGCATATAATGTGAGTGCTGGAAGTAATTACCATTTTTTTGTTTCCAACAACTCATATAATGAATCATTTGTATGTGTGTTTAGAGGATATATTACAGGTAATACGGGATTCATTGCAGCCATGGAGTTCCAAACACAGATTGTCGCCAGAACTCCGATATGACAATGTAGGAACCTAGTACAGGTTACCCGCAATAACGTTTTTGGTGCAGTTAGTATAAAAATAGTGCTTTTTTTCCAAGCTGAAATGTTTTTTCGAAACAGTAAGAGAAATACTGAATGGTACTACAAATGTTATGCAGTTAACAAAGGAGGGTTTTAGTAAAAACACATTTTGCTTTGTTAACCAAAGTATATGTTTACAGAAGTTACATTCTTTAAGCTGCAGTCTGCAAGTTTGTCGGAAATGACCCTTTCTAGGGTGCTTTCTCTCAACTATTTGCTTTTTTTCCCTCAACCCTTTGCTTTTTATTTCCTCCTGGATTTCCTCTGATCTTCGTGTTAGCCTTAGGAATTAGAGTGCTTTGACAATGCCATTCAGTGCCAAAGCTCTGTGCTTGTCACATACATACTGGTGATTGGTGTATTCATGATTGGCTGATTTCAGTAAGCTAAAAGTCCCTTGTCCAGTGGTAAGACATATACCTAGGGCATGTAACTCAAATGCTACTAAGTGGGCTTACAGCACTGGTTGTGCCACCCACGGAGGTAACTTCTCAATCTTACCACTGGTTTTCTATGGCGTGACCTGTGTGCAGGGTACTGTTTCTCAGCTTGGCCTTTAAAAGCTACTTGCCAAACTCTGTATGTCTCTCGCTACATCGGAGTACTCCCTAGGGGGTAGGGTGCAGTGTAGGGAAGAGGGTAGGTATGTGCATTTTTGCACTACATGCCCTAGTAGTGATTCGCATTGGGTGGTGTTCAGTACTGTAAGGCCTGCTTCTCGCATTGATTAACATGGGGTAGTGTGGGAAGGCCATTGAGCTGGGTTTCCTAATTGCAGATTAGCAGCATGGTGTTTGGTATCAATGGATTAGTAATGGCAAATCCTCTCTGGTAGTGTGAGTGTATTTGACATTACTAATGTGGAAATGCCACTTTGGGAAAGTGGGCATTTCTATGCTATTGGCTCTGTGCCTATCGGCCTGTCTCAGTCCACATCTGGGTGAGGGCGTAGCAGCTAAATCTGTGCATTACTGCTAGACGGCCATAAACTACGGGCACTCAAGGGAAACTGCAGACCTTGTACTCCGAGCGGCCTTCCTTGGACAGATAAGAGGGTTTAGAATTGGCACCTGCATTCCAAGGGGCAGGATCCTGGCCCCACTAAAGATTTTGATCAAGCCTCCCACGGTAGGATGGAAGAGGGGACTAAAATTTAAAGGTGTCCTTTTGAACTGATCTCTTCCAAGGCCATTGTGGATAGAACTACTGGAGGTCTGTCCTCAATAGTTTGAAGATGTTTGTGGGATTGGAACCATACTACAATGGTTCTACGCTGGGACATCAACAAGAGGAACCATCGGGGCAGGAGGGACTGCAACTGGATTATCTGCAGACTTGTGGTGGCCTGGGGCTTGCTGTGCTCCAGGAAGGGGACTATCAATTGGTGGATTTTGCCTGGATGTTGCTGGCCAGCAGCTAATTGCCAACTGTTGTGGACTGGGTCCCCAAGCACTCTTCAAGGGCCGGTTGGCTAGCCTCCTGTCCGAGATCTCAGGGACATAAAGGATCCCTCCATTTCCATGAGAGCGTAAGGACTCCGCAGGGTGCGGCGGAAATGGGTGGAAGTGATCGTCGGTTGGGACAAGGACCATCCTAACGTTTGAAGTAATTGCACCACAGAGGAGTGTGCTCGTAAAGATCAGCGGTCCACCTGGGGTGCCATAACGTGAGGAGTACTGGGGAAATTTGAGTCCGAGGGACCTGAACTTGCAACCGGAAGCATGTGCTAGCTGGCACTTTGTAGTATGTGATGTCCTAGGGGTTTTGGGGGACGTTGTCAAGTCTGCGGGACCTGAACCTGAACGGAGTCCCAGCCCTGATCGCAGTTCAATGCAGGTTCCCGTGTACAATGCCTGAGCAGGTCCAGGTCTTTAAAGGGACTATGCTGTGCATTTTTAGTATCCCACTGGATCTCTCTAGGGCACATTTGGGCCCTATGGATCTGTGGAGGGCTCTAGTCCATCTTCTGCCAGCGGATCCGTCCCCCCACGGCGACTGTACCGCTCAACAGTGTTTCGAGGTCATCTCCTGACTCCGGGGCCGATGCCTACTCCAGTGCTTCATACAGCACTATGAGTGACGCCAATGCCGCAAGCATAGACACCTGCAAGCCCCCCTCCATGTAGGAGCCAATAGTCCTTTCGCACTCTAAAGCGACTCCATAGACATTGCAACCATTGCATCCCCATTTGGGTTTGGAGACACTTCCTTTACATTACAGACTGCCTGAGCCCGATAATGACGACTATCCTTAACTTAATGATAAGGAGAACCTCTTCCTGGAGGACAGTGGTCTTGACACCTCTCCTGATACTGGTCTCCATTCTCCAACACCAGGTCTATTAACTGAAGAGTTTGCCTCCTTTGCCATGGTTCTTTGCAGAGCAGCAGAAGTCCTGGTCGTACAACTGCCTACGACTGAGATCAAGACAAATGTCTTAACTGGTCTTGCTGACGGCACACCTCACATGAATCTCTTCTGCCTTTTAATGAGGCACTAATAGACCCACTTCTGGTACCCGAGCAGAGCTAGAATCTTCCCCACCAGTCAGTAGGCAAGTAGCCAGAAAGCACATGCTGGCACGAGGAAACCCATGTTTTCTCCTGCAGCACTCAGCACCAGATCTTCTGGTTGTCTAGGCTTCCACTAGGAGACTCAACCCTAGCACGCTTCCAACCACCCCCCAAGATAGAGAGTAGAAATGCATGGAAACATTCCCTAATGTATGCATGTATGCTTCTCCCTTAGATCCATTATCTCCAGCTGCCTCCTGTGACAATATTTGCATGCGTTGTGGGACAGGGTGTCTGACATCCTACCAGCAATCCCAGACGACCATAGAACAAACTAGTAACAAACAAGACATTGTGGTCTGTTGGAACTGGGGTTGCCAATTCACAAGGGTAGCCTGGCTCGTGGCAGGAAGGCTCCCAAAGGCATTCTGTATAAAGTAGCCGTGCAGCACACGCGTCCAACTTAGCAGAGTAACGCACACAATAATCTGACACCACACCACTGGTGATTAAAAACAGGACTCTTTATGTAACATTTTGTAGTAGGAGGTAAGCTAGCAAGAATTCATCCAGTTAGGAGCATAACCTAGGCAATAAATCAGCATGAATTTCATTTAAGACTGTACGAATCATTGGCAGTAAATTAGCATGAATTCGTTATCAACTGAGCAAAACATTGGCATGAAATTAGCATGAATTCATTATCAACTGAGCAAAACATTGGCATGAAATTAGCATGAATTCATTATCAACTGAGCAAAACATTGGCAGTGAATTTAGCATGAATTCATTATCAACTGAGCAAAACATTGGCAGTGAATTTGCATGAATTCGTTAACGTTTGTACCAACCCCCTCTCCCTCAACCCTCTCTGACAGAATCTCGATCCCTGATGATTCTATCCCGTGCAATGGGGGGGTATGGTCCCCTTGTACTACTTCCAATGAGGGAGGGGGAATTCCTTAAGGGGGGCTGTGCGCTTGCCTGCTGGCTCTCCCCTAGATATTATGGGAAGGTCCCATGTCACCCTGAGTCTCCTCAAGACAGTTCCGGGGCACAGTCTCAGTCTCTCCCGGGGGAAGGGCGGGAGCGGGGCTGCCTCCCTTAGGTTAGACACTTCTCGGCAGGCCCCGCGCTCCGTGAGTTTCCGCTCCCTCCCCGGGGTCGTTACCTGCACTCTTCGGCCCTCCGGGGCCCTTGCGTCGGTCTCAAGGATCTGGCGCCTCCCGAGGGGGTCGGTCCAGAGGGTCCCAAGCTGTTTCACTCCCGCTGGAGCCACGCAGCTCGCGGGGGTGATGACGCGGGCGAAGAAGGCTGAATGTGGGCGAAGAAGGCTGGATGTGGGCGGAGGAGGCTGGATGTGGGCGGAGGAGGCTGGATGAGGGCGGAGGAGGCTGGATGAGGGCGGGGGCGAGGCCTGTGACACGGCCGGCGCCCCCGTCACGTGAGGATGGTGAACTTCCTGGGATCGGTTGCGGCCGCTGGTGTCTCCGCGGAATGAACTCTCCTCAGCTGACGCGAGGGCCACGTCAGGGCGGCAGACTCTCCTGACAGCTGCAGTGTCCTTGGCAACGGCGAAGAGTCTGAGGCAATTTCCCTATTCGTCGCACCCGCGCTGACAGAACTTGGGCAGCGGCGGTGAGTGGGGGTTCGATTAGCGCGCCACAGTCACAGCGCTTCAGTAACTCGGGCAGCGGCGATGACAGGGGGGTCCCTTAGCGCTTCACAGCAACAGCGCTTCAGTAAGAGGACGGCGCTCCACAGTTACAGGTGGCGGTCTCATGTGGCACGGATGGTTCTTTGCCCTTTGCCCTGGTTGGTGAGGTGAATAAACAGATAGGGGGGGGGGGTTGAGTTGGAGGCTGCTGTCAGACGGGCCTCTCTAGACAGTTCCCTGGGGATTCCCTCACACTGGGCCAGGTCAGTGGGTTTGGTCAGGTTTCCTCACTCAACTTAGAGGGCAAGGTCTAGACCTAGTCACCCCTAGTAGTATAGTAGTATAGGTGCCCCCTCCCCCTTCCGCCTAAATCTCCAGTACAGGGTCTCCCCAGGTCAGTGGTTCCTCAACAACTAACTAGAAAGTTTCCCGCCCTTTCTATTTATATTCCCAAGTCATGTGACCTCACTCTATTCCAGAAGGTTCCAGGGGCTTCTACATTCTAGGTATGAGCATGGGAGTCAGGCTAGTGATGTCACAATATCTAAGGGTTCTAGACAGCTCCTGACAACTAGGGCGCTACTTGAAAGACCGCTCCGCAGTAGCAGGGGTCTGTGGCAGCCATCTTAGTAGTAGAGAGCACCTGCACCTTAGCATTGACTAGCAATGGTAAGGTGCCCGAAGACCTAGAGCCAACCAAAAAGAGGGTGGAAAAAAATGAGGCAAGGGCGGAAAAAACAGGGAAGACCACCCTAGGGCGGACAGGTCTAACATGGTCCGTGAAGGAAAATGCCCCTTTTTTTGCATGGTTACCTCCTGACGTTTTGCTAGATAAATGATGCTACCTTGACGAGACCCCTAACCTTAACACCCACTCACTGCCATTGCAGGCTGCATGTTTTGGTGCAGACCAAACTGAAGAGTCGACATGGCACACTTCCCTGTGTACATCCAAGCTATAGTGCAAACAGGAAGGATTCCTTTTGCTGGCGTGAGCACCCTTCCATCGGCTATTGAATAACCGTCATCAAAGTTCATTAGTTTATATGTTCTTTCATGAAACCGAATTATAGTTGGTTATCGAATCAATTTATTCTCGATAATAATTACATTCAAGAGCTTCATGTAAAATAAATTCCTTGTCAAGCTGGGAAAAAGTCATCCAACTTATCAATACTTCAACAGTAAACCCAATGCATTTCAGGTCCCTTTAAGACCCTTCATCAGGGGAATTCCTTATCATAGCTGTAAAGAACAAAAAAGGCAATTCAATCTATAGTCCTCATAATCATAACATAAATCAAAACGCAAAGGTAAATGCGTTGAAATCATAAAGTGAACAAAATTATGCTAGTTGTAGCAATGTATTAATGAATAAATCAACGGTGTCACGGTTCTTAAAGCGAGTTATTGTGGCAGCCGAGAATGCCGGTGCATATTTACAACCTATCAAGTGCTTTTAGTGGTGGGGAGATGCAGCTATAGTTAATATCCACATTTGAAGTGCGGATTACAGCAACAAAAGGTGAGCGCGTAAAGCAACGGTTTTAGAGTCTTCAATACCGTTAAAAAAACGGGTATTTATTTGTGAAAAGGAAAGTGCAGTGACAGAAAAAAGTAAAATGAGCACACTATTCGGATAAAGCAAAGATCGCGTGCAGGCTTACCCGGTTAGTGCAATGTAATTACGTCCGGCGGAACCACGTCAGGTAGCGTAACTGGTGTGCTTCCATCGGACTGGTGATGGCTTAAAATAATGGAAAGTGATGACGGAAAATATCCGTTAGTGAGAACCACTAGACATAGAAAGAGTCTGATTAGTCATACTTATAGCGTGTAACACACAAATTCAAATATTCATAAGCAATAAAACTGAATCAACAAACCCAAACATTGCATCACTTTCCATTATTTTAAGCCATCACCAGTCCGATGGAAGCACGCCAGTTACGCTACCTGACGTGGTTCCGCCGGACGTAATTACATTGCACTAACCGGGTAAGCCTGCACGCGATCTTTGCTTTATCCACGGTATCTGCCGCTGAATAGCGTGCTCATTTTACTTTTTTCTTGCACAGGACTTTTCTTTTCACAAATAAATACCCGTTTTTTTAACGGCATTGAAGACTCTAAAACCGTTGCTTTATGCGCTCACCTTTTGTTGATATTTTCCGTCATCACTTTCCATTATTTTAAGACATCACCAGTCCGATGGAAGCATGCCAGTTATGGTACCTGCTGTGGTTCCGCCGGACGTAATTACATTGCACTAACCGGCTAAGCCTGCACGCGATCTTTGCTTTATCCACGGTATCAGCCGCCGAATAGTGTGTTCATTTTACTTTTTTCTTTCACTGCACTTTTCTTTTCACAAATGAATACCCGTTTTTTTAACGGCATTGAAGAATCTAAAACCGTTGCTTTAGGCACTCACCTTTTGTTGCTGTAATCCGCACTTCAAATGTGGATATTAACTATAGCTGCATCTCTCTGCCACTAAAAACACTTGATAGGTTGTAAATATGCACCGGCATTCTCGGCTGCCGCAATAACTCGCTTTAAGAACCGTGACACCGTTGATTTATTCATTAATACATTGCTACAACTAGCATCATTTTGTCCACTTTATGATTTCAACGTATTTACCTTTGCATTTTGATTTATGTTATGATTATGAGGACTATAGATTGAATTGCCTTTTTTGTTCTTTACAGCTATGATAAGGAATTCCCCTGATGAAGGGTCTTAACGGGACCCGAAATGCATTGGGTTTACTGTTGAAGTATTGATAAGTTGGATGACTTTTTTCCAGTTTGACAAGGAATTTATTTTACATGAAGCTCTTGAATGTAATTATCGAGAATAAATTGATTCGATAACCAACGATTATTGGTTTATATGTTCTTTCATGAAACCGAATTAACTTTGATGATAGCTATTCAATAGCCGATGGAAGGGTGCTCACGCCAGCAAAAGGAATCCTTCCTGTTTGCACTATAGCTTGGAAGTTTACCGGAAGACGCCATTGTACAGGCGCCTTGGCGTTAGCAGCACAACCCATAATTTATTTGGAATCTGGATTTAACAGCTGAATACTTGTGTGCATGTTGACATAAGTTTTGTATTTTTACACTTCCCTGTGTGCCATGCCCACCATCGCCTCCTGTGACAAGGATAAGTCATCCCTCTGGCAGGACTCGCTCCCCTAAGGCAGGGTGCACCATACTACAGATGAGGTCATAGCTGCATGAGCAGTATCCCACTTCAGTGTCTTTGCCATTCACATTTACATTTGTCATTGTAAGTGCAGTGAAGCCATTTTGAGTACATGGGATGGGTATTTGTCAACACAAACTCCTCAGCTCCATGAGGGCTTTATTGAAGACTGCGAAGTTTGGTGTCCAACTTCTCAGCATAATAAACCCACACTGATGCCAGTGATGGATTTATTATAAAATGCACCCAGAGGTCATCTTAGAGATGCACCCTGAAAAACGACTGACTCCTTGTGTATTGGTTGACTTGCCCCCGCCAGCCAGACACCACCAGACATGTTTCTGACCGCTTGGGGTGAGAGCCTTTGTGTTCTCGGAGCTCAGAAATCAAGCCTGCGCTGGGTGGAGTGTCTTATAGTGATGACATCCACTTGTGGCATGAACAAACTACAAGCTCTTTCTGTCCAGCAACAGTATACTACCTTCTTTCCAGACAAGCTAGTGCTGAGGACCAAAAACGCGTTCCTCCCGATAGTTGTCACACCTTTTCACATACGCTTCTGTGCCTAGGCCCAAAGAGCTTTTACATCGATCGTATCAAGGACCATCTGGTGGATCGAGTCTTTGTGGGCTTCTCGGAGTTGAAAAATGGAAAAGCTGTGCAGAAACGAATCACCTTAAGATGGATTGTCCTGTGCATCAAAATCTGCTACGGGTAGGCCAAGAATCTTCCATTGGAAGCCTACAAGCGCATATTACTGGAGCAAAAGCTGATACCACTGGACTAGTACACGGTGGGCCAGTACTGGACATCTGCCAGGTTGCAACGTTGGCATCCCTTCACCTGTCCTGGGGCATTGCTGCCTGGATAGTTAGGACAGTCGGCAGGGGCACTTTGTCCTGCAGGACTTCCTAGTCTGAACCGTTCTCTAGACTTGCAGCTGAGATTATACTGCTTTGGTATCTATTCACAGGGTGAGGAATCTGCGTTTAGAAGTATCAACAGGAAGAACAAGTTATTTACCTTCATTAAGGCTCTTTACTGGTAGTTCCTTTAACTGCAGATTCCTCAGCGACCCACCCTCCTCTCCCTTCTGTTGAAGGGACTCTCCTTGTTAAAGTTAATAAGATTACATTGTGAGAAAGTGGCTCTGTATATACTGTTCCTTAATAGGTACAGAGTCCACAGTCCCCAAGGGTTTGACAGAGGCTAAAGTTAGATATAACCTTACTCTCTAAAGTGGTAGCTTGGTCGAGCAGTAAGGCAGTATCAGAGGACAGTGTAAAGCATTTATTGTACACACTCTGTCAGCAAATAGTCTCACACACTCAATAACTGAACTCTAGGCCAATGGTTTATATATAAAAAATATATGCTTGTTTTATTTTAGAACCAACACTTGGATTTAAAATATACTTTCTCAGAATGAGATGTCTTATATAAATACTTTTGCAATATGCAATTGACTTTTGTAAACAATTACAAGTGGTTGCACTAGGCAACTCTATTTTAAACAGAATGCATTGAGCTCAATGGAAATTTCAAGTTATTTGCAACAGATTACTTTTAGGATTACTTTTGGAATTCCAGGACTGGATCCTAGATTCAGTCCTGGGTCAGTACTTAGAATCAAGTGATGAAAGTCGACTTAATTACTTTAATGATTTTTAAACAATATTTAGCTATTTTAAAAGTTGACACTTTGAAAATATTTCAAAGAAAACAGTCAATGATTCCCTATGGAAGAAAATTCAAGTTGCAGGTACAGTATGTTCTCGTTACTTTTGTAATCCAGTAATTGGTGCCTAGACTCAGTACTGGGACCTTTATCCAAAACAGGTAAGTAATTACATTTTCAGATATTATACGATTTTTAAAGAATATTTAAAGATTGCAGAAATCGACACTTAGAAGAAATTTCACAGAAAAACACTCAATGATTTCCTATGGAAGAAAATTGGGTTACGGGTAAGTACAGTTGTAGGTATTTTTCAGTCAGTGCTGGGCACCAAGATCCAGCACTGGGAGCTCACCTAAGAGCAGGTGAGTAATTTCGTTTTTGTTTCTCGGCTGATTTTTGGTGAATATTTTAAGATTTGAAAAGTCCACACTTAGTAGAAATTTCAGGAAAAAGCCAGTCAATGTTACCCTATGAGGAAAATAGTTATCGGTTTAAGGGTAAGTACTCGACTGGCAGAGTTGAGTTTCTGGGCATAGACTCAGGGGTCCCCCAGGGTCAGGTAGGTATAGTTGGTTCACCCTCAGCGACTCTAGGGCGGCCGGGTGCAGAGAGTGTTAAGCCCAATGTTATCCTATGAGGGATAGGGGGGCCTTGGTTGGTGGCTGCTGACTGGCAAGCTACGCGGCTGTGGGAGCTGGGCTCCTGGTCACTTACTCAGGGCAAGTGGGGAAGTAGGTAGGTGTAGAGGTTTCAATGCCAGGGCCACTCGGGCGGCTGGGTGCAGGGTGCTTTTGAGCCTTCGGGCGCTCAATTGATTTCAATGGGAAATCTCCGGTTTAGAAAAAGACTGCAAGCTCGGGGACGAGGATTCTTCAGGTGCCACCACCACTTCGAGAGGTAAGTTGGGTAGTTGGAGGATAGGTTGGTACCCCGGGATTGGGCACAGGGGACCGCGGGGCGCCGCGGTGCCTTTTGGTGTCGGGGAAATCTTACCCTCTGTTGATCGCGGTAGGGGGGGGGGCACCTTGTTCTGAGGCTGCAGGCTTCTTCAGGAGTGTCGAGGGAGGTCCTTGGGTGCCGGACTCGGGGTCAGTCGCCGTGGGGTTGTCCTCGTGGTCTTTGTTCACTCCGGCACTGGCCAGGCTTGGCTTGTGCAGAGTGTGCTGGATTCGCGGTTCCGGGCTGCTGCCAGGGATTAGAGGTAGGTTTTGAGTAGAGCCTCTATTCATGGAAGTCCCAGGGGCTTAGAGCCAAAAGGTAGCCAGATCCTCCGGGGTTTGTGAGGTTGCTGGCCACAAGAGATGCCGGGTTAGAGCAGGAGCAGGTTCGAGGGTCGACAGGCCTGTAGGGCTGGGGCCAAAGCAGTTGGTGTCTTCCTCTTCTTAGCAGCTGCAGGGCAGGTCTTCTTTCTGCTTGCTTTTCTTTGTAGTTTGGAATCTGGAATCTGGGGAAGGAAGTTTCGGGGTGCCCCTAAATACTAGATTTAGGGGCGTTACAGGTAGGTGAAGGGCATGGACCAATGGGTCCCTGTCCTGGGGTGGGTACACCCCCTATCCTGCCTCTCTCCTGTGGGAGGGGGGCAGTAGCCTAGGCCTGATAGGGTAGGGCTCCCCATCTTCAAGATGGCGAGAGCCCGGAGATGTGCTTCACCTCGCCTCCCCCACCTGAGGGGTGGGGTTGGCAGGCTGGCACATCCCCTGTCCTTATTTGGGGTTTCCGGCCAAAGCTTCCCGCCAGAGTGGGGGGGTGCAGTGGCCTGGGGAAGCTCACAGAGGCGGCATGCCTTTGAAGCTTCCCCCTGCTCATCCTGGGGGAGGAGATTTAGCACCTCGCCCAGGATGTGCATTGTTGCAGGCCCAGGAGAGCAGGGGCTCTCCCACCCAGGGGTCCAGCAACATGTCTGCTGTGTGGCAGCCTAGGCAGCCTCAGAGCAGACGTGGATTGTAGGTTAGGTTTAAGGGGGCATCTCTAAGATGCCCTCTGGGGTGCTTGGTACATTAAATCCCACACTGGCATCAGTGTGGGTTTAATGTGCTGAGAAGTTTGATACCAAACTTCTCAGTCTTCAGTGTTGCCATTATGGTGCTGTGGAGTTTGTGTTTGACGAGCTCTCAGCACCATGTACTCTTAAATGGCAGCACTGCACTTACAGTGCTCAGGAATGGACCTGGGTACTGTAGGGGCACAGGGCTCCTGCTCCTGTGCCCACACCATTGGCAAAAGGCACCCAGCTAGAGGGGTGGCTGATGTATGCCATGGCAGTGTAGGTGATGGGCATGGCACACAGGGATGTGTGTCATGTCGACTTTGTTTTTGTCTTGCACCCAAACACTCAGCCTGCAAAGGCAGTGTGTGTGTGTGTGTGTAAGGGTACAGGGCCTCTAAGGGTGGCACAATGAGTGCTGCAGCCCTTAGAGGCCTTCCCTGGTCACAAGGCCCTGGGTACCTAGGGTACCATTTACCAGGGGCTGACATGTGGCCAGGGTTTGCCATTTTGGGTTTTGTTTGTTTTTAGGGAAGGAACATAGGCCCTGGGCACCTGATTGGCAAGAGTCCAGGGTACACTCAGTCAAAGTACATTCAGCAATTCAGCAAATAGTGGGGGCATACCATGCAAGAAAGATGGCACTTTCTCACATACATTTTAGAAACTTGCATGCCGGCACAATCTAATTACAAAGGCTCCATGTCCGACACACACCAGCAGAGGTGCAGCGCAGAACAGGCATGGTTTCCCTACCTCCTGTTCTGACTTTTAAGGCAGTATTGCTTCGTTAATGTTTGAAGTGACTCACGTTTGGGGGCATTCACAAAATGAAGAATCTGCCGTTTGTTAGGGTATCCACCATAAAAAGACTTACTGAAGCGAAGTAACTTAGTTTGTCCTATTTGGTTCTTTTTAAATATCTTTTTGTTGATAATACCACAGAGTATATGGCAGCAGATACACCAGAGCGACTATGGGCCCAAACAGGTTATATTGCACATCAATATACATTTTCCACTGTTAAGCCAGATTCCCCCACCCGGTCCCATTGTTGTGTTCATCAGAAATCAAATATCAAGGCTGTAGCCCTACCTTGCAGCGTGGACCTATGTATCTTTCTTGAAGGGGATGTTAAAGAAATAAGGAACAACAGTGGTGTTTAGTGCGATGACTTATCCTCCCATTGAATGAAATCTGCATTTCGTTTTAATGATTATCTGAAACATCGCAATATCCCTGTGAAGTATTCGGATTAAAACCACGGACTTTTGTGAAATGGGATTTATTATTCTTTTGCCTTTGCTACCACCAATTTAACTGGGGAAACAGCCTTTACGACGAAGGCTGAACAACAACAACGTCTTTACAACAAATGTTTTTACGTGCATGCCATTACAACGAATGCCTTAACAGCGAATTTCGTTGTAAATGCATTAAAGGTAAAGGCATAAGAGTAGTCAAAAAAAAATTGCGTTTAAATGTAAGTATTTTGAAGTATTAAAGGTAAGTTTTACATGTATAATGTGTGATTTTGAGGGTGGGTTTGGGTGGCAAAGGTATTTTTAGGGTTTTGGGTGGGTATGGGTTTTTGGGATTGCAAGGGTATTTTTAGGGTTTGAAGGCAAGTATGGGTTTTTGGGTAGAAAGGGAATTTTTAGGTGTGGGTGTGGGTTTTTGGGTGCAAAGGATAATTTTAGGGTTTTGGGTGGGTATGGGTTTTTGGGATTGCAAGGGTATTTTTAGGGTTTGAAGGCAAGTATGGGTTTTTGGGTAGAAAGGGAATTTTTAGGTGTGGGTGTGGGTTTTTGAGTAGCAAGGATAATTTTACGGTTGTGGGTGGGTAGGGGTTTTTGGGTGACAGGGGTAATTTTAGGTTTTTGGGTGGGTGTGGGTTTTTGGGTGGCAAGGGTAATTTTAGGGTTTTGGTTGGGTGTGGGTTTTTTAGTGGCAAGGGTAATTTTAGGGTTTTGGGTGGGTATGGGTTTTTGGGTGGCAAGGGTAATTTTAGGGTGGATATGGGTTTTTGGGTCGAAAGGGAATTTTCAGGTTTTAGGGTGGGTATGGGTTTTTGGATGGCAAGGGTAATTTTAGGGGTTTGGGTGGGTATGGGTTTTTGGATGGCAAGGGTAATTTTTAGGGGTTTGGGTGGGTATGGGTTTTTGAGATTGCAAGGGTTTTTTTAATGGTGGGTATGGGTTTTTGGGTAGAAAGGGAATTTTTAGGGTTTAGGGTTGTGTATGTTTTTGGGTGGAACGGAAATATTTAAGGTTTGGGGTGGGTGTAGGCTTTTGGGTGGAAAGGGAATTTATAACAATAGTGAGTATAGAGGTGTGTATGTGTATGTATGTATGTGTATATATATATATATATATATATCAATCAACCACATTTGCCAACTATTGTGAAGTGACTACCAATCCCATTTTACTCACCTGAGGAGAATGAATTTTTCGTGTGGCTATTTATGGTGAGTCACTTGATATGAACTTGTATTCAAATGCTGCTGGCCCGTGAACAAGGATGTAAGATTGGAAACGCGTTGGGCACGAACATTAAAAGGAACTGACACGCTGGTTTTTGGTGCGCTGCAAATTAATATTTTTTCTGGTGCAAGTGAGTCTTGTCTTTGGGCACTTGTGGAAAGATAAAATACATACACACAAACATACATATATGTATGTGTATATATTATATCTATATGTATGTGTATTAAATATTATATCTATATGTATGTGTATATATTATATCTATATGTATGTGTATATATTATATCTATATGTATGTGTATATATTATATCTATGTATGTGTGTGTGTGTGTATCTCTCAAACTGTTTGCTGCACCAAACGGTTTCACCATCCCACGGTGCCAACGACTGTGGCAGCTACTGTCTATAAATACTCCACATACAATTCCAGGAAATCCTAGAAAAACAAAGCGGCACACCTCAGGACAGCACATTACTTTATTGTGCACAAAGACGACGTGTTTCGGCAGAGCCTTTTTTGAAAAAGTCATTCCTGAAACACGTCCTCTCTGTGCGCAATAAAGTATTTTGCTGTCCTGAAGTGTGCTGCTTTGTTTTTCCAGGAATATGAGAGAGAGAGAGAGAGAGAGAGAGAGAGAGAGAGACTTACCAATGTTAATTTTACAACGCATGTCTTTAGCATGCATGCCTTTACCACAAAAGTTTAAGTATTTTATAGGTACACACACACGTTTATACCTGCCTGTAAAATGGATACATTAATGGGGTAAGGGCATAGTTGTAAAAGATAGTTGTTGTTAAAACTTTCATGCTTTCGACTAAGTCGTGGTTAAGGCATTGTTAGACTGTAGTTGTTCCATCATACAGCCATTTAACTGTTTTGCACTGTAAATTCGTATTTGGCGGCGTTTGTAGAACAGTGTAGGTTGCAGCAATTTACTTCTTTTTTTTTTAATAGATGTGTCCTTGCTTCAGAGGCATTGTAGTAGACTTGGTTTTGCATTTTAGGGTGGTTCACCTAACAATAGGTTTCACCTTTAGGAATGCCTTGTGATTAATTAAAAAATAGCCCAATGTGAATTGGGAAACGTGTCCAAATTAATTTTGCTGTAGGCAGTTTTCTGATGTTGTGTTTTACTCAACTGTAGTTCAAGATAGTAGTGCTGCAAGGAACTTTAGCATAATCTCGAGTTCCCCCTCTGCAACTCATAGCACCCTTATAGTTGATCTACCTTTAACACATGCAGGACCTGAAAGAGGTATCCCAAAATATCCTAATACTTCCCATGCCTTCTTAGTAACTCATGGTTGCTTCTGGTGAGCTTTCTCTCCCCTTTTCTGTTCTTCCTCCCAGCTCCACACAAGTGCATCCCCCCCTTGCTTATGATAACTTTGACAGTGTGTGAGAAAGTGCCATCTTTCTTGCATGG
This sequence comes from Triturus cristatus, assembly GCF_964204655.1. Taxonomy (NCBI): domain Eukaryota; kingdom Metazoa; phylum Chordata; class Amphibia; order Caudata; family Salamandridae; genus Triturus; species Triturus cristatus. Next base: position 481,339,731 of record NC_140588.1, on the reverse strand, counting down.
TATGTCCCCACTTTTTGCTAAATTGCTGAATGTACTTTGAGTGTACCCTGGACTCCTGCCAATCAGGTGCCCAGGGCCTATGTTCCTTCCTTAAAACACACAACCTCCAAATTGGCAAACCCTGGCCACATGTCAGCCCCTGGTAAATGGTACCCTAGGTACCCAGGGCCTTGTGACCAGGAAAGGCCCCTAAGGGCTGCAGCACTCATTGTGCCACCCTTAGAGGCCGTGTACCCTTACACACACACTGCCTTTGCAGGCTGAGTGTCTGGGTGCAAGACAAAATGAAGAGTCGACATGGCACACATCTCTGTGTGCCATGCCCATCACCTACACTGCCAAGGCATATGTCAGCCACCCCTCTGGCTGGGTGCCGTATGCCCATGGTGTGGGCACAGGAGCAGGAGCCCTGTGCCCCTACAGTACCTAGGTCCATTCCTGGGCACTGTAAGTGCAGTGCTGCCATTTAAGAGTATATGGTGCTGAGAGCTCGTCAAACACTAGCTCCACAGCACCATAATGGCAACACTGAAGACTGGGAAGTTTGGTATCAAACTTCTCAGCACATTAAACCCACACTGATGCCAGTGTGGGATTTAATGTACCAAGCACCCCAGAGGGCATCTTAGAGATGCCCCCTTACAACTAACCTACAATCCACGTCTGCTCTGAGGCTGCCCAGGCTGCCACACAGCAGACACGTTGCTGGACCCCTGGGTGGGAAAGCCCCTGCTCTCCCGGGCCTGCAACAATGCACATCCTGGGCGAGGTGATAAATCTCCTCCCCCAGGATGAGCAAAGGGAAGCTTCAAAGTCCTGCCGCCTCTAGGAGTTTCCCCAGGCCACTGCAACCCCCCACTCTGGCGAGAAGCTTGGCCGGAAACACCGTACAAGGACAGGGGATGTGCCAGCCTGCCCACCCCACCCCTCAGGTGGGGGAGGCGAGGTGAAGCACATCTCCGGGCTCTCGCCATCTTGAAGATGGGAGGCCCTACCCTATCAGGCGGACCGAGCTTAAAATAGCGCATAACAAAAGAGGTCAGGATTCGTTTCCCTGCACTCTGAATTCGCTCTTTCTGCTAGATTCCTTTTAGAAATAGATTTTGCTTTAGTTTTAATCCTAAGTAGAATGTAATTTTAATAAATGAAAAACGCTGTATTTTATGAATTGTTTGTAGGCACCGCACTTTGGCACTCAGCTTAACGAGGCATACTCACTCACTTCCGGTGAGCCACCATGGTTCAGCAGTCTAGTGGTTGGCCACCTGAAGCATACATATACCGATGCTTCGCCGGACGCGCAGCGGACGCACGCAGCGGGCGCGCCGCTGACGCGCCGAACTCGCGCCTAAGGCAAGCCCGTCTGCGCCCGTCCGCGTCCGGCATGCGGCCGAGGCGGAGAACGCTGTCAATTTGAGTTCAGGTACTTATTACACCGCCGAGGAGTTATTAAGACTAAATAGCTATGGTACGAGATGTCCAGTACAATATCATGTGGGTGATATCAAGGGGTCAGTTTCTTGTTTGATGTGTAGGGCTTTGTTAGATATTCACAGCCCCACTAGGGTAGCTAAAGAAAGGGAATCACTTAGCCCTCACCTACATTGTGGCCTGATAAACGCACGTTCCCTGTCTAAACATGCTACTTATATCTATGATCTCCTCAACTCAGAAGATCTAGATTGTTTATTTATTACTGAAACATGGATGAATGATTGTTCGAATCCGGATATCGTACGGGCATTACCACAGGGCTATACTCTAACAAGACAGGATCGAGACGGAAAAAGAGGTGGGGGTCTTGCAATTATATATAAGCAACACCTGATATTAAAAAATATAGACGCTATGGCTTTTGATGGGGCCGAGAGTCTTCAGTTCTGTTTTTAATTAAACAGCAGTACCACGTTTACAGGAGTTCTTATCTATAGACCACCAGGCCCTCCACAGAATTTTATAGATACATTAGGAGACAGTATTGGCCCCCTGGTAATTAGATATTCTAATTTTACCATTTTAGGTGATTTGAACATCCATTTAGACTCCCAGGATAATCCCTATACAAGACAGTTTTAGGAAATAATCAGTACTGTAGGTTTAAAACAAATAATTGAGTCCTCAACTCATACCGCTGGGCACATCCTGGATGGTATTTGTACTAATTTGACCAGTCTTATGGTAGAAACTCCCTTAGCAATCACGTGGTCAGATCATAAATACATTTCATTCAAGATCAGATTTGATAAGGACCCTACAGCGACTGGTCGGAACCCACAAGACCCTATAAAAATCCGGAAATGGAACAATATGCTTACACATCCAGAGCTTTTAAATATGGCAGAGATAACTAAACCCAGTTTTTCAGGTACTCCTTCCATAGATACAGACAGGTTTTATGAATGGATGGAATCTTTGGCCGATAAGTTAGCCCCACTCACGTATCTTCGGAAGGTACGGAGTAATAGCAAAAAGCAAGCCCTATGGTTTACCCCCGTCTAAAGGAACTACAAATGAGCTGTAGGAAAAAAGAAAGAATTTGGAGGACTAGTTACAAACCAACGGATCTTAGGTTGTTTAAAGATGCCCTCAAACAATACCATCACAGTATTAAAGTGGAAAAAGTTACCTTCTACTCTAATCAAATTGAGTTAGCTGGAAATGACCAAAAAATCATTTTTGATATTGTTAAGTTATATACGGAACCTAAGATACTGACTCAAGAAATGATACCATCACAAGTACTATGCGATTCTATCTCAGCATACTTTGAAGAAAAAATCAGAGACTTGAGGGAAGATTTTCCTGTAACCACCCCCTCGATGAGTGGGGCTACACTCGCAGGGTCTGCAAAAGTTTTTTTTCTAGCTTTCAAGAAGTCAGTTTGGAACAATCAAAACAGGCTATTCTTGCCTGTAAATCGGGTTCCCCGTTCGATCCGTGTCCTCAAAGTCTTTCAGGCACTTGTAGAGAGTATCAACCCGGTTATTAATAGGATAATTAATGCATCATTTGAGTCCGCTAGTGTTCCGGACACTTGGAAAATTGCGGCAGTAAAACCTCTCCAAAAAAAGAAAGTTGCTGATCCCAGTACACTTTCTAACCTACGACCAAGTTCATTATTGCCCTGGTTGAGTAACTTGGCGGAAAAACTGGTAAACAAGCAATTGCACGAATTCTTAGCGAAAGAAAATCTTCTTCATCCCAAACAATCTGGCTTCAGACCTGGCCATTCGACAGAATCAGTGCTGCTCCACACATCAGAAACATTAAAATTGGCGTTAGATGAAGGCAGGGATGCAGTACTGATTCTGTTGGACTTATCGGCAGCGTTTGATACCATCTCCCATGCTGTCTTGTTGGATAGATTGGCGAACTATGGCATTACCAATAAGGTATTATCCTGGCTGACATCCTTTTTAGGAAATAGAAGTAGTATTGTCACCCTCGGCCACTATAAGTCGGCAGAGAAACTGAGTCTGTCAGGAGTCCCTCAGGGCTCTTCTTTAAGCCCTACACATTTTAATCTATATATGACCCCGTTACTCACTCTGATCGACTCATTTGAGGTTGAGGCTATTACATATGCAGATGACATCCAGATCATCCTTACCTTAGATAAACATTCCACCAATTCCGAGGAAAAATGTTATCACTGCCTAACAGCAGTTATGAATTGGATGAAGGAGAACCATCTAAAATGTAATAGCCAAAAAACCGAAATTATGTTGTTTGGTAAAACTAATCTTTTTTCACCTAGCCAGTGGTGGTCTGAAAATATGGTTCCTCCACCTAATGTTGCGGATTCAGCTCGGAATTTAGGAATTGTATTTGATCATTCTTTATCCTTCCACAGACAAGCATCGCAAGTAGCAGGCATGTGCTTTCATACAATAAAGACTTTGAGAAAGTTTCTGGACCTTTTGCCTGTTCATGCTAGGAAGGCGGTTGCAGTGGCGCTAGTGCTTTCACGCCTGGACTACTGCAACAGCCTGTATGCGGGTGTAAACAAATCCATCATAAAAAAGTTACAAGTGGTCCAGAACACAGCTGCCAGGATGGTGCTTAGGCTTCCTCGGAGAGCTTCCTCTTCGTCAGCACTTCAATGTCTACATTGGTTGCCCATACATAAAAGAATTCTGTTTAAAATTTTAACTATCATCTGTAAAACTACGAAAGCACTTGGGCCAGTCTATCTTAGCACTCGAATTCAGCCTTACACTACACATCGTTCTCTTCGGTCTTCATCTGGACATTTTTTGGTAGTCCCCCGTTTTCGACTGAAAACAAAAGGGGGTAAAACTTAATCGGTTTTAGGGACAAAGGCTTGGAACAGGCTGCCGACTCAGCTGAGATTGGCGTAAACTGAAGTGCTTTTTAGAAAGCTCTTAAAAACCTGGATTTTCTCTATCAATGATAGTATTGTGTTCTCTCTGCTATCATGCTAATCTTGCCATCTGTTTCTCTATTTCTTTTGTTACCGCTATGTCCTTTGTTTCGGTCTGATAGCGCCAAGATGCTCCCTGGAGTGGACGTAGCGCTCTATAAATAAACTCATTCATTCATTCATCAGGATAAGGCTACTGCCCCCCTCCCACAGGAGAGAGGCAGGATAGGGGGTGTACCCACCCCAGGACAAGGACCCATTGGTCCCTGGCCTTCACCTACCTGTAACACCCCTAAATCTAGTATTTAGGGGCACCCTGAACCTTCCTTCCCCAGATTCCAGATTCCGAAACTACAAGAAGAGCGAGAAGAAAAGAAGACCTGCCCTGCAGCTGCGAAGGAGAGGGAGACACCAACTGCTTTGGCACCAGCCCTACCGGCCTGTTGACCTCGGAACTGCTCCTGCTCCAAACCCTGCATCTCTTGTGGCCAGCAACCTCAGAAACCCCGGAGGACCTGGCTACCTTTGAACTCTGATCCCCTGGGACTCCCATGAGTAGAGGCTCTACTCAGAACCTACCTTTCACCCCTGGCAGCAGCCTGGAACAGCGATCCCAGCCTACTCTGCACCCGCCAAGCCTGGCCGGTGCCGGAGTGAACTAAACCCACGAGGACGACCCCACGGCGACTGTGACCCCGAGTCCGGCGCCCAAGGACCCCCCTCGACAATCCTGAAGAAGCCTGCAGCCTCAGAACAGAGTGCCACCCCAACCGCGATCAAGAGGGTAAGATTTTCCGACACCAAAAGGCACCCCTGCACCCGGCGCCCCACGGCCCTCTGTGTCCAATCCCGGGGTACCTACCTATCCTCCAACTACCCAACTGACCTCTCGAAGTGGTGGTGGCACCTGAAGAGTCCTCGTCCCCGAGCCTGCAGTCTTTTTCCAAACCGGAGATTTCCCATAGAAATCAATTGAGCGCCCGACGGCTCAAAAGCACCCTGCACCCAGCCGCCCGAGTGGCCCTGGCCATGAAAACTCTACTCTAACCTACTTCCCCACTTGCCCTGAGTAAGTGACCAGGAGCCCAGCTACCACAGCCGCTTGGCTTGCCAGACAGCAGCCACCAAACCAGGCCCCCCTATCCCTCATAGGATAACATTGGGCCTAACTCTCTCTGCACCCGGCCGCCCTAGAGCCGCTGAGGGTGAAACAACTATACCTACCTGACCCTGGGAGACCCCTGAGTCTGTGCCCAGAACCTCAACTCTGCCAGTCGAATACTTACCCTGAAACCGCAAACTCTATTTTCCTCATAGGGTAACATTGACTGGCTTTTTCCTGAAATTTCTTCTAAGTGTGGACTTTTGAAATCTTCAAATAATCACCAAAAATCAGCCGAGTGACCAAAACGAATTTACTCACCTGCTCTTAGGTGAGCTCCCAGTGCTGGATCTTGGTGCCCAGCACTGACTCTGAAAAGTACCCACAACTATACTTACCTTTAACTCCTTTTTCTTCCATCGGAAACCATTGACTGTTTTTCTGTGAGATTTCTTTTAAGTGTTGATATCTGCAATTTCTAAATATTCTTCAAAAATCGCATAACATCTGAAAACGTCATTACTTACCTGTTTTGGATAAAGGTCCCAGTACTGAGTCTAGGCACCCATTACTGGATTACAAAAGTAACGATAACCTACTGTACCTGTAACCTAACTTTTCTTCCATAGGGAATCATTGATTGTTTGCTCTGAGTGCTAACTTTTAAAATAGCTAAATATTAGTTAAAAATCATTACCGTACCAAAGTCGACTTTTAACAACTGATTCTGAGAACTGACCCAGGATTGGATCTAGGATCCAGGCCTGGAATTACAAAAGTAATCTAAAAAGTAATCTGTTGCATATAATTTGAATTTATCATTGAGCTCAATGTATTGTGTTTAGAAATAGAGTTGCTTATTGCAACTACTTGTAACTGTTTACTAAAAAGTCTATTGCATATACAAAAGTATTTTTATGAAACATCTGTCGAGAAAGTATATTTTAATTCCAAGTGTTGGTTCTAAAATAAAACAAGCATATATTTTTTTTTTATATACAAGCCATTGGCCTAGAGTTCAGTTATTGAGTGTGTGGAACTATTTGCTGACTGTGTACAACAAATGCCTTACACTGTCCTCTGATACTGCCTTACTGCTCGACCAGGCTACCACTTTGGAGAGTAAGGTTATATCTAACTTTAACCTCTGTTAAACCCTTGGGGTCTGTGGACTCTGTACACCCTGTACCTATTAAGGAACAGTATATACAGAGCCACTTTCTCACACAGTGCTCTCAAACGGTCACATGCTCTCCACAATCTGTCAAATGTAACCCCTCTGTCGTCTTCCATCACTTCTTTCAAGTTCTCTGTCCATCAGTTCTCTGCAGGTTTCTTTTATCTAACACTTTAATTTTTATTCATCTTTTTTTCCATTAAGAACTTTATTGTATCTTGATGTAATTCGGTTCAGTAATTTGCCATAAGTTACCCCTTATTAAAACTGTAATTCTGCTTAAATTATACTCTTGTGCATTGCTGTTTTGCGCTTTGTGATATCTTAAATTGTCACCTGATATTTGAGATGTTAACTTGAAACTGTAGTAAAAGAATCTTTTAGAAACTGTTTCAGTGTATGTTTTGACCTATGTGTTTTTCGTTGTAGGCTTTACTGTCCCCTTCAAGTAGAACTCTGGAGACTAGCAGTACATCATGTGACAGCCCTAAATCTGGAAAGTTCCAGCGGACACGTGTGCCCAGAGCTTCGTCGGGAGACAGTTTAGACTCTGTAGCTGAAGATCATAACTTGCTGTATAGGTAACTACAATTTAAGAGCTTAGTTTGAATCCTTCAATGTGCTTCGAAGGTCAGCATTCATCATATTCATAACCTATTATGCTGATTCGATTTAGTGATTAATAATGAATATTTTGTCTGCATAGTTCCAAAATACAAAGGTTCTGTCTGATCTTGCAAGTAGTGTGAGAGTTGGACCTGGTGTGGCCTGATCTCTTTTTCTGCTTAAGGGGCAACATGCATACAACCTTATTTCATGATGTGCAGGGTACATAAAAACTCTTAGCACATCAGCTCATCTGTATTCCTCAGTGGCTAAAAATTGTCGCAATGTGTTCTTTAGGGCCTTCCTCACTCTGGCAGCAGTAATGGAGGAACTCTAATTTCTTATGTAGAGTATCCAGTTTTGGACATAATGCAGGCAACACCTTCTGTGGAGGACACCAATATGAGCCATGTGTCTATGTATGTGTAATGATGCAGGAATGCTGCTGCTGAGGGCCAGGATATTTATGTAGAGACAAGTGGTGGCATTGAAAACCAAGTGACAGCATCTGGTACTGGTAGTGTCTGAAACCTTCCTTAAACCTGAGGGATTTTAGGTGCTCCTTTAGGATGGGCACCTAAGGGCTCACCAAGAGCACACATTCGTAGCTTTCAACAGCTGTGGTGGGGGTTGGGGGAGGAGAGGAGGGCTTTATTGCCCTTAAAATTATCCTCTCATAATGTCTGTCCTTAATGTCTACTTCAGACATTATGGACAGCCCAACTTGGGCAGACTTGGCCTCGATGGTAGAATCCATAGCAACAGTAACACACAGCCAATCTTTGCTATTTTAATGACACTGGTAAGTTTTATTTCACTGAATTTACTGGTGGTAGTAGACCTACCACACAAACGTGGAGTCGGCCACCTTTGACCATGCAAGAAAGAGGTTTGCTGAGAGGTATTTTCTGACCAGTGCAACCTACATGGCAGTGATTTGACTGTGGATGTATGCCTGTCTTCTGTATGAACTTGTGTCGAGACATGCAACATATTCTTGCTATCCAAGCAGTGGTTAATTACTTTATCTTTAGCCACAAACTTTAAGTGCTAGTACTTGAGACAGGACCACAGCTGCATAGCTGGACTTGCAGTCATTACCCTGGCGTACATGTCAAAGAGGTCCCTGGATGTCGGCAGTTTCTGTTCCACAGCTTCCTTATCCAGGTCGAACATAAGCCAGTGATCTCCTTGTGTGTAGTCTAGGAGCAAGAAGGTCGAACTAGTGCCAGAGATGAAGACTTGATGGCCTGATGGCATCATGTTATTTGTATAGTGACCACCCCCATTGTTATTGCATGTTAGGTCATTTTATATCTGAAGGGTCATTCATATTCTACTGGGTGTGCCAGTGTCTCGATGAACAGCACCTTGAAATCCTTCCCCATGATGGTTTTATAGCATCCGGTGGGATGAAGGATGTCCTGTTCTGCATTACTTCTCTCAGTTGGAAGGTCTGGCTGGGTGAGTGTGAGAAAGAAAGTGGCTCTGTGTATACTGTTCCCAAATAGGTACAGTGTGTACAGAGTCCACAGTCCCCAGAGGTTTGGCAGAGGTTAAAGTTAGATATAACCTTACTCTCTAAAGTGGTAGCTTGGTCGAGCAGTAAGGCAGTATCAGAGGACAGTGTAAAGCATTTGTTGTACACACTCAGTCAGCAAATGGTCGCACACACTCAATAACTAACTCTAGGCCAATGGTTTATATAAAAAAAATAGATGGCTGTTTTATTTTAGAACCAACAATAGGTACCAAAATATACTTTCTCAGAATGAGATGCTTTAGTTAAATACTTTTGCAATATGCAATTGACTTTTGTAGGTAATAATTGCAGGTTGTTGCAATAGGCAACACAATTTCAAGCGCAATAATACATTGAGCTCACTGGGAGTTTTAAGTTATGTGCACTTGATTACTTTTAGGATTACTTTTCTAACTCCAGTACTGGATTCTAGATTCAGTCCTGGGACAGTTCTTGGAAACAAGTGAGTAAATTCGGTTAAGTTACTGTTGTGATTTTTAAACAATATTTTGCTATTTCAAAAGTTGACAATTAGAAACTTTTTCTGATCAAATTACCAATGTTATCCTATGGAAGGAAATTCACTTAGCAGGTAAATGGGGTTATGGGTACTTTTGCTAGGTCAGTGTTGGATCCTGGATCCAGCTCTAGTGTACCACCTGTAAGCAGTTGAGAAACTGCGTTTAAGTTATACAGGTGATTTCTAAGGAATATTTCTAAGTTTGCAAAATCGACCCTTAGAAGAAGTTTCATAGAAAAACAGTCAATGATTCCCTATGGAAGAAAATTCAAGTTACGGGTAAAGTATGTTCTCGTTACATTTGTAATCCAGTACTGGGCTCCTAGGCTCAGGGCTGGAACATCTATCTAAAACAGGTAAACATTTACGTTTTCACAGTTGGTACGATTTTTAAAGAATATTTGTAGTTTGCAAAAATCGACACTTATAAGAAATTTCACAGAAAAACAGTCGATCTCCTATGGGAGAAAATGGAGTTAGAGGTAAGTACGGTTGTGAGTACTTTGCAGGGTCAGTGCTGGGCACAAAGTTTCAGCATTGGTCTCTCTCCTAATCGCAGGTGAGTGTTTTCGTTACTCGTTATTTTAAAGTTTAGAAACTCCACACTTTGAAGAAATATCAGAGAAAACCAGTCAATGTAATCCAATGGAAGAAAAGTGGGTTATCTGCTTTTGGATAACTACTCGACTGCCAGAGTTAAGGTTCTGGGCACAGACTCAGGGGTCTCCCAGGGTCAGGTAAGTACAGTTGTTACACCCTCAGTGGCACAGGGGCAGACCGGTGCAGAGTGAGTTGGGCCCAATGTTATCCTATAGGAGGCAGGGGGGCCTTGGTTGGTGGCTGCTGACTAGCAGGCCACGCGGCTGTGGGAGCTGGGCTCCTGGTCACTTGCTAAGGGCAAATGGGGAAGTAGTTAGGAGTAGAAGTTGCACTGGCAGGGTGCATTTGAGCCTTCGGGTGCTCAATGGATTTCAATGGGAAAGCTCAAGGACGAACAAAGGCTGCAAGTTCGGGGACGAAGATTCTTCAGGTGCCACCACCACTTCGAGACGTAAGTTGGGTAGTTGGAGGATAGGTAGGTACCCATGAGTCGAGCACAGGGGGCCGCCGGGTGCAGGGGTGCCTTTTGATGTCGGGAAATCTTACCCTCTGTTGATCGTGGTTGGGGGGGTCCCCGGTTCGGAGGCTGCAGGCGTCGGGAGTGTCGAAGGGGGTCCTTGGGTGCTGGATTCGGGGTCACAGTCGCCAGGGGGACGTCCTCTGGGTCTTTGTCCACTCCAGCCCAGGTCAGGCTTGGCGGATGCAGAGTGTGCAGGGTTCGAGGTTCTGGGCTGATGCCAGGGGTTAGATACTTACTTTGAGCAGAGCCACTGCTCGTGGGAGTCCCAGATGCTCAGGGTCCCAAGGTAGCCAAGTCCTCCGGGGTTTGTGAGGTTACTGGCCACAGGAGGTGCCGGGATTTAGCAGGAGCAGTTTCGAGGGTCAACAGGCCGGTAGGGCTGGGGCTAAAGCAGTTGGTGTCTTCCTCTTCTTAGCAGCTGCGCGGCACGTCGTCTTTCTTCTTGTTCTTCTTTGCTTGTTTGGAATCTGGAGAAGGAAGGTTCAGGGTGCCTCTAAATACTAGATTAAGGGGCGTTACAGGTAGGTAAAGGGCAGAGACCAATGGGTCCCTGCCATGGGGTGGGTACACCCCCTATCCTGCCACTCTCCTGTGGGAGGGGGGCAGTAGCCTAGTCCTGATTCGGCAGGGCCTCCCATCTTCAAGATGGCGAGCGCCCAGAGATGTGCATCACCTCGCCTCCCGCACCTGAGGGGTGGGGTTGGCAGGCTGGCACATCCCCTGTCCTTATTTGGGGTTTCCGGCCAGTCTTCCCGCCAGAGTGGGGGTCAGAACCGGTGGGGGCCAGTTTGCTGGGTACAGCAAGTGGCCTGGAGAAGCTCACAGAGGCGGCATGCCTTTGAAGCTTCCCCCTGCCCATCCTGGGCGAGGAGACCTAGCACCTCGCCCAGGATGTGGATTTTTGCAGCCCCAGGAGAGCAGGGGCTCTCCACCCAGGGGTCCAGCAACATGTCTGGGCAGCCTCCCAGACCAGACGTGGAGGGTAGGTTAGGTTTCAGGGGGCATCTCTAAAATGCCCTCTGTAGTGCTTTGTACATTAAATCACACACTGGCATCAGTGCGGGTTTAATGTGCTGAGAAGTTTGATACCAAACTTCTTAGTCTTCAGTGTTGCCATTATGGTGCTCTGGAGTTCGTGTTTGACGAGCTCCCAGCACCATGTACTCTTAAATGGCAGCACTGCACTTACAGTGCCCAGGAATGGACCTGGGTACTGTAGGGGCAAAAGGCTCATGCTCCTGTGCCCACACCACTGGCATAGGGCACCCAGCTAGAGGGGTGGCTGATGTATGCTAGGGCAGTGTAGGTTGCGGGCATGGCACACAGGGATGTGTGCCATGTCGACTTTGGGTTTTGTCTTGTACCTGGACACTCAGCCTGCAAGGCAGTGTGTTTGTGTTAGGGTACAGGGCCTCTAAGGGTGGCACAATAAGTGCTGCAGCCCTTAGAGGCCTTCCCTGGTTACAAGGCCCTGGGTACCTAGGGTACCATTTACCAGGGGCTGACATGTGGGCAAGGTCTGCCAATTTGGGTTTTAGGGAAGGAATATCGGCCCTGGGCACCTGATTGGCAGGAGCCCAGGGCACACTCCTTCAAAGCACAGTCAGCAATTCAGCAAAAAGTGGGGGCATACCATGCAAGTAAGTTGGCACTTTCTCACAGTGAGGCAGTCACTGATCTGAAACATCTACCTCCGAATGGCAGGCTGATGCCATAGGGACCAAGTGGGGCAGTCACCTGGACCCCATGGTCAGTGTTGCTGCTTGGCTTGACCAGTGACGTTTTCTGATCCTGTGGCCTAAGACCACAGCACAGGAGACTCGGGGCTGGCTGCCCTCGAGGAATAGGGTGCATCATAGGAACTTTAGGCAGACGGTTTCTATCTTCAAACTTAAGGCTCTGAGCGTCTCAAATAGTTGAAACCGAAATGTAGATTGCATTGATGGAAATCCTGCCTCCCACCTCCAAATCCTGTGCAACTGCAGCTCATGGTAGTCTGTGGCAAGATGAGCAGCTGGTAACAGATCTTTGTGAGGAGCTGGGATCAATTGCCCCAAAGAGGGTGCTCTGCTTCCAGGCTCTTCACGCACACCTTCATTGGACCATGACAATATGGTTTGTCTGGAACAAATATTTGAACGTGGTGCTTTTACCCTCTCCAGGTTTGCTTGCTCCACTTGGAAAGTGGCTGCAAGGGTGACCTCCAAGGAAGATGGTAGAGAGGGCCCTGTGAGGATTGCCTCACTTTCCAGAATGGTGCCATCTTGCTCCTGGTGATGAAATCCGAGGTATTTTTCAAATGGCCCATCTTTACTTTGAATACAAGCCAGTCGTTTCCAAAGGGACGTCATAACGATGGTGGTACACTGAATGCCCCACAGGTTATGCAGGTGAGTAGCTGCAGACAGCTGATGACAGTGCACTGTGCACATGGTTTAAAGCTGTGGAATGAGCTACCCAATCTGAAAGGAGACAAAGGGCAAATGAGCAAAATTATGGATATAAAAAGACATAAGAATCGGGATTAAGCTCTGTGAAAGCAATATGTTGAGCAAAAGAGAAGCAGTTTAAAATCCACGATCTTTGCCAGGAAAAAGGGATGGGGTGAATATGCAAGCAAGTATGGGAGCATGTTGCCTGCGACCTGTGCGAGGCTCTGTATACAAACGGATATAGGAGCAATTCGGGATGCCACCACTAGGTGGCAGAGACAACCATTGGTTGAGATCGAGAGCCAGAATGCAAGAGGACTGTTTCTTTTTAGCTCTCGCCAGATCCAGCGCATGTGCTGGTCTGGCTGAGACATTTAGTGTTCGGGTTTTCAAAGTGCTGCCACACGGCCTAGCGCTTGCGGAGCCTGCTCGCCCGCAGCTTTCAGAGCCCGAGGCGCCAACTGGAGCTTTCACTTTCGCCAGCTTTCGCACCACTCGCGGCTGCGTCACTTTTTTTTTCCTTTGCGTGCTTGTTTCACTTTGGCATAATCGTTGCACCCTTTTAATTTTAAAAGTAAAGCGCCGGTGACGCGATTGTCGCAAAAATTAAGAAATAGATGTTTTTTAATATTTGTTTACTTTTGCAGCAATTGCGGCACCGGCGCTTTACTCATGGTTAAAGGTAAAGCACCGGTGCCGCGATTGCTGCAAAAGTAAAGAAATATTTAAAAACATCTATTTCTTTATGCAAGTGCTCAAACCCAAAGACCGAGATTACGTTATTGAAAAAAGTTGTCAACTGTATAATTTATTCTACACCCTATTAGACATAAGTTTGCGTCCAAAAGTATCACAAGGACGCTACGCCAGGGTCCAACTGATCACCGACTGCCGAGCAATCAATAAAGCATTCAGTATTAGTGCTTGAGAGCAGCACTGATCGCAGCAGCTGCTTATTTACTTGGGTGCATCTAAAATATCAAAATTATGATGGAATGAATCAGTTGGTGACCCAAAGCAGGCCTGCCAAGTATCACGCAACGGGCGTGACACTAACGCATTTCAGTGTGGTGTTTCGCATCACCGCACTGAAATGCATTGTCACGCATTTTCAAATGGCACGGTCTCTCTGCTGTACCAGCCGCGCTACCCAGACTGCTAGCGCGCGACGGTGTTCCGTCGTTTTTCACTCCCTGTCTATATGTGCTCCCCCTCGCTTTTGCGCATGCGTGTCATCGTACACATGCCTACTATGGAATTTGATGTATTTTTAAGTTCCCCTTGTTTGTCCGTTTACTACGCAATTTTTCATTAATTTTGAAGCTCTCCGCGGCAGCAGTACTTGCAGTACTTTTTTGATCTTTCCTTCTGGTTTGCGGGCACCGTCGCAGTTATGGCAGTCGCAGCACTGTCTGCCTGCTCATTGGACCTTCATCTTGTGAGCCCACAGTGAATTCAATTAATCATGATCACCGAGCTCACGTCATGGAGTCAATGACCGGCAGTTGCAAAGGCCTCCCGGGACAGTCTGTCACTGGCGTGCGCAGCAGACTCTGAAAACAGCCCTGGACTAAGGAAGGAGGCGGGCAGCTAACAACTCCTAAGTACCAGCCACCCGAGTTTTGAATCGCACCATGCTGCTGAAGTGCCGAACTTTAAACCCGTTTCGATTACAGTTGTTCCCAGTTAATAAGCTCTTGTTTCCGTGTTTTGAAAACACTTGCCTCCGATATTCGTTGTCTGTTTTTGCTCTTACAGTGCGAAACTGCACCAAAGAAGCGCTTTAAAGTAGCACCTGTCACGTGGCATTGGACACAATCCGTTTTTAGAGCCCGGGCAGATTGGGTGATTTGGCCAGAATTACAGAATGTTTTGCAGGTTCATCCTCATTGGTGCATTGTACAGACTGGGTCATGATGCCTTAAGATTCGGAAAGCTTAAGGTGCTTTGCTCTGGGCTGATTAGTAGAGTTGCGATGCTGCGCAGCTACAGGTAAATAAAGAGATGAAATATGTAAATAAGATAGTTTGGGAGGAGAAGGGTTTTTAGCAATGTGCTTGTTACAACGTCTACAGTCGGTAATTTGCCTGCTCTATGAGGCTTCATTCAGCCCGAGTTTCTGTTGCATATACCTTGTCACAAATTTGAGGTGAGTAAAATATGCATAGAGAACAGACCCTAATCAAACCGGAGACTGATTTGTGAAGCCAAAATGGCTTCATTGTACTAATTGCCTCCTGCCTACAATGCCTCTGCTTTAATATGGGAGTGCTGGCTCACAGGTATGTGTGTACACATTTAGAGATAATACTGTGTGTGTATTGTACACGGGATGCCATGTGTGCAGGTGCACATTCACAAAGATAGAGAAGGTGCAGGTTTCGTGGTAATCTCACATGTGCAGCGATGGCAGGAGTATGAGTGCAAATTCCTCGATAATCTCAGGTGTGTAGATTTCGATTCACAGATTTTAGTCTGTGAGTACATATAAATTAGAGAATGTAAATTCGGTGCATTGCAGGTGAATGAGCGCAGATTACGAGTGCAGATAGTGAGTTTGCCGCTGCAAGTACCATGTGAGCAGAATTGACTGACAGTGACTCCTCCGCGAGTACACTTTAGTTTTCACCATTTAATACTTTGCCCACCTCGCCCAGCCAACAGTGAAATGCCACTCTGTGTGCCGCCAGTTTGCTGCCTGTCCTCATGGTGAACATTGGGAGATCAGACGATCTTTTACAGTCCTCTCTGCTGAGGCAGGATCGCAAAAGATCTGACTGCCTCGGTACCGTGCTTAAAGACTGACAACTTTTCACTGTTTAAAAATAGGCCCTCTTGAACTCCAAAGGAAGAGAGGTTGTAATTTTTGATATTTGTTTCCCTCATCTTCTTTGCTTGATTTTGCTCGCAAGAAAGTGTCACTCATAGTTTTTGAAATGTCACTCATAAATACAGTGAAATTATGAAAATGTCACACATACCAATCTGAAACCTTGGCAGCTATGCCAAAGCCCTTGCTGGCAGTAAGCAGAATTGTTTTAATATAAAAGAGCATTTTACTAATTTACAACAGGTATCTTAGGGGCCCTGCACTTGACCTTAACATAAAGTCTCACAGTCTGAATCCTCAACCACATGACTACAAGAGAAGCTTCGTCACATATCTCTTAAAATCTATATAACTCATGCCAATGTAATCCATAGAAACGGCGGGTACCTCCTAAAAGCCCTCAATGCATAAATGAGGTATCGGGGTGCATTTCATAAAGTGTACTTTGATGTGTAGCGATCCCTACATTGGAAAATGTAACCATACTACTTTGTTCCTAAGTAGCTCTTGTGAAAGGGTGACCAGGCATCATGGATTTTCCTCAGAAGTCACATGTTTTATCATCATCTGTCCTAGCAAATTCCACTTAATTCAGAAAATGTCCAATTGCACCTAGAAAGCAAGTTTTTGTGTGTCTCATTGTAGGGTTAGTTAGCAGACATATCAGAAATAAATTTCATCAACACACATGGCACCCTGTGTAACAGTTGCATTTAAATTATTTTCCTTAGTGCCTTGTCTGTTTTCTGTGTTGCTGAGGCCTATCTTTTAAGTCATTCTGTGCCTTTCGGTGGATGTGAAATTATAGTACTACTTTTTTTTGTTCAAGTTTTTATTGGTTTAACATCTGGTCGCACTATCTTGTGAACACATCTGCAGTTTTACAGCCCGCCTTATAAACCGTTGCCGAGGTTATTCACACCCAGCCGTAGTTACATTTGCATGTCAAGCAAAGCTTCTCCTTTAAAGTTAGTCATGGCACGTCAATGGATGGGTTAGTTATAATGTTTATTATCTATCGGATATGCCTGAGAATTTGAGTATTATACTGCAGATGGCCATTGTGGGCATTTTCAATACATAACGAGTGGCTCGTATTCAATCCGTAAACTTGAAAACATGGCCATTACCAAAGGCTGGCAAGACAAATCAATTAACCTCAAAGTGTCACCTGGAAAGCATGATCTTTTTCACGTATTTTAGGTTCCCAACATAGAATTTCATGGGTGATATGCAGTATAATACCGACCAAAACATGTCTAAACCCTCCCAACCGTGTGTTGCATCGCCCACCCCGCCCCCGTTTGAATTTGAACATAGCGGGAGGACTGTATCATGGAAGTCGAACCTGCAATGTTTACAGGTACTGCAAATGAGAAGGAATCCTTGCAAAAATAGGAATGTTTCAAGACTAAACCGGCTCCTAAGAGCAACCATTTTGAATGGGTATGGTGTACTGCTCTGCTAGCCTTTAGGACATCCAGTGCAAACAAATGCAGTTCCGGTCCGATGGTGGGCAACCAAACCATTTGATCAACAATGTCATGAATTAAAGATTATTTGTAATAGAATGACCGCCACCTCAAACAAAGGAAAGCAGCGTGAACAGACACACTGTGCCCAGCACGGGAAGTCGTAAACACAAATAGACAGCTGAACACCACAACCCTTGCAAGAAGCTGAACACTACGATGCCAGAAAGAATTTCAGGCTTATTAGGGGTGATTAGTTTGGGATTCAATTAAACTCTGTGCTCCTGACAGACCTTCTGAACTTTGCATGTGGTTAGTTCCTGCATGAAATGGTTCAGACAGGCTACAAACACATGGCTTTAAATGTGCCCAGAGTAATCACTCTTTGTTTAGATTGAATTCAGTATTTCCTTACTTCACTTTTGTGCTATCTACATATGATATGCACTTTCGGTCTGTAGGCTTGACCTTGGTTTATATAACTCAGAAGCTAGAGGCATGTTATAATTTTTCACTCTTGAAATCTCATTCTATTTTATATCGATCACACTACACATGGTGACTACATCTTTTTCTCTGTCTTCATTCTTCTTGACTTTAGACTAGTTATCCAATTTTATTTCATTTATATAGATAATTCTTTGCATGGTGATAACATCTTCCTATTTTTCATTCTTTCTTTTAGTTATTCTATCTTTTTAGCTGCTATTGTTCCATCTTTAGAGGGGCCCAGTGATCTGTCTGCGCGAAGGGTGTGCATGCAGAAGTCTTCTGACTGGGCTCCAGTTAGTCTTCATTAACTACTTTTTTCATTTTTTTTCATATTAATATGCTACAGGCACCATGATTAGCACTTATTAAAGCCTGGTGTACCCTGTGCAGTCGGCTACCCAGTCAACCCATACGTCCCTCCCAACATGAAGTACTCAAGCCGCTTGTTTGGAGTATTAAGAGTAACGAACTATAAAGCACAGCACAGAGGGCACACCACTTTTATACCTCAAACGTTTTTTGCAATCTATATTTAGCTTAAACTAGCTTAGGTACATTATGTGACTTGCCCAGAACCACAATGCTTTGAGCTGAAGCTGGGACATGTTTTTAAACGTCCTGTTAACTAACACTTGTCCTCCTTTCCTACCGTCCTGTTTTCACTGCCTGCGATTGCTTGTAACTTTCTATGTAGAGGTCCGTGATGCAAGATTGATTTACCAAAAACTTTAATGTCTTTAATGGCTAATGTAATGGATAATGTGCTGCATGACTAAACACTTATAAGGTCCAAAAAGCGAGACCTATTGGCTATGCCAATGCTTGTTCTTGCTTTTACTCCATGCTCATCTACTTGTCAGTGCTCACCACTACCACCAGTAACAACTGTGCAAATAGTTTTAAATGCTATTGCTCCTAGCCAAAAGCCTCTTTAAAATTACTGTTTTGTGCTGAGGTTTCACAAGGAAAGACTGCAGTCTGATTCTCACACATGCATATGCAATTTTTTTTATTCAGTATTGATGCATATCGATCTCAAAGATTCAAAGAGGTTGACCGCCCTCAAATTAAACAAATGATTGTTCGCAAAGAAGATGTCCGTTCTAAAATGGAAGAAAAAAGGACTGCAAGTACTGTGAATATCAAACAGAAGATGAAGGTATTATTTTTAAAATTTTCCTATTTATTCCAATTTTGCATGTGTTCAAGAATTGCACTATCATTTTAACGCCTCAGATGTTGAAACAAAAACATTCAAGTAATCTTTGGGATGTAAATTTTTTTTCTTACTCCGCGTAGGCATGGGGGCTAATGCTTCTTTAGTGTTAGAGTGCAGGCTACCAACTGGGTGTGAAGTCTCCCAATGCATGTTGCTTGAAGGTTCCAGACAGTCTTAAATTCTTCAAATTATATTGCATATGCCCAAATGCTCTTGTTCAATATGGGCCCCGTTTCATTCTTTGGTATTTTGTCAGTTGCTCATCGAGCGTTTGTTTGGACACTGATTTGAGTGTCCCTAATGAGGCGGTCTGACACTGAACAAGAGTGTTTAGGCATATGCAATTTAGTTTGGATCGATGGACTGTTATGTTACCCATTGAAGAATTAAGAATGGAAGATATACTTTGAATGCCCTGAAGAAGTTCATAGTCGTGAACTAAATGCATTGAGTGTTGTAGGTGTAAGGTTTGAAATTTGAATAACAAGAATTTAAGACTTCTGCTCGTTCTATGCTCTCCAAGGTTCTCCAAGTCTTAAAACCACTGTCTGGCGGTCAGTGGGTTTTGTTTGTGTGTGTCCCTTCTCTGTCTCTGTCCAAGTTTATGTAGCACTGTCTCCATGTCTCACTGAGAATGCCTGTGATTCCTTGCTAGTGTCTAGGACTCTCTTCCCGTGTCCCACTATTTAGTGCATTGCCTGTTCCATGCTACTGTGTTTGCATGCCCTGGCCCTACCTGCACAGGTCATGCATTTAAAAGTACTCCTGAGACCCGAACAGGCACCTGATTATTTTCCTTGGTTGTCCATATTTCATCTGAGTAAAGCAACCATAGTGTTCAATGGCATTGCAAGAAATCCATATGGTGTCCTAGATGGCAAGTAAACTTTTTGGCGTCCTCTTCTCCAACTTTGGTCACACTTAATTGTTTGTGAAGGAAAGTGGATTATTTTTTTAAACATCTGTTAATCCATCATAGAACAAAAGCCTACTTAACAGTGGCACTGTGCAGAATACATTTCTTAACAATCCTTACAAATTACACCCGGAAAATAGGGCTCACAGGTAAAAAGCCATGAGAACAGAAAACCCATGTCATGCTCTGTCATCATTATCACTTTACTGAATGTCCAAAGCATCCGATCTCCCCCGTGAGACATTACCATGTAATAACGTCACAATCTCCATGAGGTTTAGTTGGGTTTCTTTAAGAAAACCTTCTATCCTGGGTAGCTGAGGCACAGAGCAGCCAGGCTTAAGCAAAGGAACAAGTGTAAAGTATTTAAGAGTGTCTAAACAGGTAAGTTAGAAACACAAGAAAAATCTATCCAATTTATAAAAATAGGGTATACTTTCATCTTTAAAAAGACCCTAAATTGACAAATTTATTGAGGGAAACTGGAGATGGGAATATTGTAAGGTAAGTAAAATAACTTTGATTTAGTCTGTGAATGCAATAAATTGTTGCAAGAGGTTTATAGCCAACTGGCATAAACGCCTAGTAGAAAACTCTTGTTGAGGGCCAGCCACAGGGACCACTCTGGTCCAGGGGAACAGTTACCTGTCTCTTTCAGCAGTCTTAGGATCCACTGTTCAAATTTCTTCTTTTAGCATGATCCAGTCAAGAAGTGGCCCGGATGCTGCAGAGGTGTGGTAAGTTTCTGCGGTCACCCTGGTATCCCCAAGAGTCAGGTTGTAGTTTGCTCCAGGTCCAGTTGCCACTGATTTCCCAGTTGCAGTGTTGTTTAGCACTTCCTTGTATACGGGGGGCTCTTTTTTGGTCGTCCACTAGAGTCCGCTTCAACGTCGGCCATGAGTTCCATGAGTGGAGGGACACCTTGGGCAGGTTAGGACTCGGTCTCCGAGCAGGGACTTTGGCAGCAGACCCTCGGGAGTGCAGGCTTTCTTTAGCTTTTGTGTCCCTGGTTCTGAACAGAGGGCAGACCAATTAGCTGTTGGAGTAACTTCCATACTGGCACCAGTGAATTTCTTTCCCCTGGGTGGCTGCAGCAGGCGAAGTCCTCTTTGCAGGTCCCTCACGTGCAATCCAGTCTTTGTTTCAGCCTCTCTTTTCTGGGTCCAGGAAGCTCAGGGTAGTCCTCCTGTTTTCTTTCCAATTCAGTAGTGATCAGAGTTCTTATGCCAATTTCAAGTTTGTGGGTGGGGAGGACTCACTAGCCAAATAGAGCTGCTATTCCTACAGTTCAACCCTACTTACTTTAACATCAGTAATATGATACGTTGGATGTTTGGTGGCCCCAAATGGAAGTTAGCTCTTAGTGCGTGGCCTAGAGTAACTCCATGTTAACTAATGGAGCCACAGGCCTTCCTAGATTGAGAATGAGTTTTCATTGTCAGGCCATGTAAAGTTTAAATTCAACATGTCCTCCTTATTAATATCAGGCACCCTCCCTTCTGGGCTACTAGGTCTTAACTTGGGTGTGACTTACAGGTATTAAAAAAAGAAAGGTCTGAGAATGGCCAGGCTGTTCCTTTGCCATGCAGAGTTTGGTAGCTTAGAAGCTCATTAACTAGGCTCAAATGGTTTCTCCTTGAGCAATATTTCTACATTCCCACTGTAGTGGTGGCATAATTAAGTGCTGCAGTCCACTAATGACATTTTAGCTTATTAACCCTGGGTGATTTATGTACCATCTCCTAGGGACATATGGGTTAGTTCAATATGCCAATGAAAGATTAGCTAATTGTAGAGACAGCTCATGCACAGAGGCTTGGACAGCATGAACCTGTGCTCTCCCAAGTAAAAAAAGCTAGAAAAATCTAGCAAGAATGGAGTGTGACCCTACAAAAAGGTGACTGTGTAGAAATTAGTATTCAGTGCTGGGTAACACAGTATCACATTCATTTAAAAAA
Organism: Triturus cristatus; assembly: GCF_964204655.1. Lineage (NCBI taxonomy): Eukaryota > Metazoa > Chordata > Amphibia > Caudata > Salamandridae > Triturus > Triturus cristatus. The sequence continues at coordinate 481,317,981 of NC_140588.1, read as the reverse complement.
GTGGTCATCTTATCTCTTCTTGTGTATCCCCTCTTGAACACTTGGGTCCTAGGGCTATTGTGTGTATTCTCTGCTTGTGTACAGAAGTCAAAGAAATCTAACTATTTGGTGTTTCGGTCTCGTCAATTGATTGTGGACCTGTCCTTCATCAACATATATTTTAATACCCAGGATATTTTCAGCATTTTAACATGCATGTCTTGATTTCTAGCTGATGTTGTGAAAAAAAAAAGTATGAGAGGCATCTGTCCCATATTGCATTTGAAGAAACATTTTTGTTGATTCTTATAACATTTTGGGTTAATAGTTCTTCAAAATATTTGCAGCAGAATCTATGCTGTCCTTGGTTTCATTTTCAATTTGTAGAAGCAGTTGTCAACCAACTTCTACAGAAAACTAAAAATAATAATGAGACCTGTTTCTGTCACTTACGAGCATGTTTCAGCCACTCCTCTTCATCAGTTGGCCTGTTTTTCTCAGTTCTCTTCCACCCACTACAGCATTGGGCAATGGGTGAGTCCAAGTCAGACATTGGTTATCTTCACTGTGAATGATTGTGTTCCACTCTTTCACAAGGCGCATGTCCGCACACAAAGTAGTTCATTCAATGCCAGGGACTACTATGGCAATGTGGGAATTTTGAGACAAAAGATATTCTCAGTCTGTCAGGTTATCACTGGTAGGTCCCCCACCAGACGTCTGTCCTTATAACCTCTGGTTCAAGCATCCACACCTCCTCCGGATCCACACCAGTTCCACCATGGTGACCCCACCAGTGCCAAAAGATGACAAAATGCCCACACCGATGCCAGGCGCCAGATCAATGTTGGCCTGAAATCGACCGATGTTACACAACTAGAATACGAAAATGTAACTCGGTATTATGCAGCCTGATTCTAGTCCAGTGCTTCTACGCAACTGTCAGAAGAGGCTCCATTCTCATTTTGGTTCCGACTCTGATCCTATGCCAGAACAGTAGGCACCACAAGATACTGATGATGATAGTCCATCCTTCCTCCTTTATACTGTTGATTGCTTATACTTCAATTACAAAATGTGCTTGCCCCTGAAATGGAGCTCGACTGGTCACAAATGGAAAAAGTGCCTTATTTACGGTGATTGTTGCGAGAGCATCTGAAGTTCTAGATTTTAATCTCTTCATTGATACTTAGATAAGTGTTCTGGTGGACATTCGCCAACCTTAATCAGTGACATCAAAGCCTGTTCTCCCATTCAATGATGCAGTCACGGATGCATTATGGCTACGTTGGCAGAACTGTGTTATCTGCCCAGGAATCAGCAAATAGTCGGGCGACACAGGCCTGCATCTGGGGATCCAAACTTACCAAGCACCCCAACTCCAAAAAGTCTTATTGTGCAGGAGCCAACCAGTCAAGTTCGAGATAGAGAACCAAATAGATTGATGCTTTGTGCTCTACGGTCTCTTGATGCAGTTTCCCTGTCATCCTGCAACATGCAAGCCTTATGGCCACTGTGATTTTTCTGGTGATCCAAGAGAAACCTAGGGCGTCTATGGCTCGACTATCCATTGTGGGCAAGATGGCGGTAAAATGTCATCAGCACAGATCTAGACATCAGTTTGCATTGGCAGAGGGCTGTTGGTATCCATGTTGTGCTTCACTGGCACGTCTGAATGAGGTCAACCAGATTTTCTGGCGATGTGGAGGCAATGCTCTTGGCCATTCCTTTTGATGGTTCTAGACTTTTTAAAGAAAAGATGTATGGTTTATAAACAGTAGGATCGCAGTGTGTTCCTTGCAGCTTTTGACTCTTACGAAACATTTCCTCTAACAACTCTGCAACTTTAAGCTAATACAGGGGGGGTTCATCTATAGAGCATGTCAACCTTCTCAGACAGCCCAGTACCTTTGGGGCTGCAAAAGTGACACTGGGAGACATCGCTAGGGACACCATGAGCATCATTCCTCCAACTCTTCCTGCCCTGGTACTACTGACACTATGTCACTTTAGTTTGCTTTGAATGTCTCTTCCAACCAGTAGGTGGCAGGATTCAATATTTCCTTTCAGGAAATGAAAGGGAGGCGGATCATGTCTAACAGATAGCATATAAAGATTGTTCAAAGGATCCATACCCTCCCTTTCATTTCCTTCCATCCTACTTTAGTCTTTCACAGGAACCAAAATCGGAGGCACCAGCCCATCCTCCTGCAAGAGTTGCATTTTGCTGTCCAAAGGTGCCAATGAACAGATACTAGACCTAAAGAGGCATGGGCTGTTATTCGTGCCACTTCCTTATTCTGGGAAAGGGCGGGGGCCTGTGATAGGGCAAATTTGGAAAGCTCACACTCGCTACGCTCTGCACACGGTATTGGATGGTGTACCTGGACCCTCAGCTCATGTATTTTCACATACCCATCCTGCAGGCTACAAGCACAACCTGCAGTTCAGGGGAAGCCAGCAAAACATTCACTTTACTGTACTCTTCTTTGGCCTTATGCTTTCCTATCAGGTTTTCACGAAAGTGATGGAGATGGTCGCTGTCCATGTTTGGTGTTTGGGAGTTCCTGAATTCTGTTGATGACTGGTTTCTGAAGGTGGTCTGTATGCAGGCAGTCATAGGCCACCTCCGGACGATGGCAGAATGCGTAATGTCTTCGGGGTTCAGTATAAATGTGCCACCATCTCTCCTGATTCCATCAAAGAGGCTTCCTTTCATTAGGGTGAGCATGGATACTGTAGGGTTCAATGCTTTTCTCCACGGCAGAGTTCAGCACATTTGGGTTATGATCCTGCTGTTTCCTATTCTCTCCTGGATCGCGGTGAGGATGGCTTTGAGGCACCTTCAGCTCTTGACCTTATCGTCCTCTGCAACACAAGGTGGCACATGCAGGCTCTGTAATTGAACCTAAAATCAGGCTGGCCCCAGTATCGAGGCTCTCGGAGTTCATCCAATTCTCAAAGGAGATGGCCTAAGATCTACAGTGGCTGCTTACCGATCCCAATTTTTCATGCGGCAGCCCAATCTCCCTTTTCCCCTCCCAGACCTCACTGTGGAGATGGCTACATAGTTACTTGGTTGGGTAGGTAATCCAAAGAAGGTGGAGATCAGAGGTCTCTGGTCTCCACCGGAAAGCCAGTGCCACCCAGCCTTCTGGTGCTACAGCCATGTATTTGCCCCTGAAGTCTTTCCTGATGTCTGCTAGTACAGGTTCTCTGGACAACACCACCTCCATGTGATACTCTAACAAAAATCGCAGGTTGGAGTCCCTGGTTCTTTGCTAGGAGTCTAAACGTTCCTATAGCTGACTAGAGCAAAAGAAAAACATTTTTGGTCCCTGTATGCCAGAGGAGGCTAATTGAGGAGATGTCATCTGGCAGATCAGTGGTGGCGGCCGCATCCTGAAGTGAAACAGGCTGCAATCCATCAGTAGCGAGAGTCCAGATTAGGCCAATTCACCACCACAGAGAAGACGACTCGGTCAGTGATCTTGTGCATTGAAGTTTCCCTGAGAGCTCTTGCTAGGAGATGCAGGTCGGATTCAAAGCGTTATTCGGCACAAGGCCATAAAAGAATAAATATCATACATACAATTATTTTTTAAATGGATCCAAATATTGCAGTGTAATCTCAAGCCATTCACTATGCCATTTTCAAATTCCATCCACAATACAAGGTGACAAAGCTTCGCATTAATCAACGGAAGAGGTCAGTCTTCTGATTTTGAGTTCTTGACTGAGATAATCCAATACCGCTGCACAACATAATTCAGATTCTAGCAGTTGGAAACTATGCTAACAGACAGAAAAAGAATTAGAAATAAAAGAGCGCAGTAATGGACACAAAATAAACGCCCTGGGTCTGGAATTAAAAACATAAATCATAAAATGGGCCAGAGATTGCTTGGGAAGTCCATCACAAGGACAGGGAGTTAAAAAAAAAAAAATAGTAAAAAAAGGGAACCACGAGCCTTGCTTAGGGTGGGCTACCAGGAAATGCAAAGTACCCAATCTAAAACTGGTCCGGTAAAATCTGCTTTACAAATTTGTAATCCAGGTAAGGTACCATTCCTGGTCCTCAGTCTGCTTCAGATCTAAACAAACAACTGAGGTCATAGACTGATGTTTTACAAGACTGGAATGTGATCTGTGGCAAGTGATAGCAGATTTTACCAAATCTTTCGAGCTTCCATTGATTTCTTGAGATTTGTAAAAGAACTCAGTCCTATAGTTGTGAATGTCTTATGGACACAAGATGCCAAGGGATTGCACTTGCATGATCTAATTTAAGACAGTCTGCAAGAATAATTTGCCTGAATGCTGTATGGGGTGAGTGCCAGATCTTTAACCATAGAAACAGCGGTGCAACCTGAACTAGATCCTTCAAATATGCCAATTCAACTTCCAAATGAGTAATAAAGTTGCTGTGTTCCCCGGTATGGCAAGTGACCTGCAGAGAAATTGATTTAACATTGTTTGGAGGTTGCCCGTCCAAGAGTAGCCCCAGACGCCCGCCCCATAATTGCCTTGGGAAATACACTTGCTCTTATAGAGCGAAATAAGCTCTCTAATGGGTTTATGTCCAAGTCTTTCTGAAAACCTATAAATTACATCAATTGCCCCCTCGAATTTACCTGCTCTCTGACACAAAAGTTTAACCCCAACTAAAATCTGAAGATATCAAAACCCCATAATACTTAATATTGGTTACTTTAGCTATGGGAATCCCTGTGATGTGATGAGGACAGGAGCATGTGTTCTTTGGACCACATGTCATGATAAAAAAACTTCATATGATTAACTTTCAGATTGAGTCCTCCCATAAAAAGCTGAGGGCCATTTGCTTTGTAGGCAATTGAAACGGTGTCGTCTGCGTATAATAAAACTGGCACGACGCAGGAACTGAATTTGGGTTTTCTTTTCCTCTTGCCACTAACTCCTTTTCCAGGGCGTAAGCATTTGTTATAGTCCACTTTATTCCATTTAGGTCGAATGCCCCTATTATTGGGAAGTTCTAGAGCAAAGGGATAATTATGCCTTTGTAGTTTTAAAGGACAGAACAACACTAAAACATTTGGATTATTGTCACTTAAAGTCTGAACAATATAGGAGTTGTGAATGCATGGGACAAAATGTTGAGAAAACATGATAAAATCCATTATTGAACCTTTGCCCTTAACTTTGAAAGTGGGCACGGTAATATTGTGATCGCTAAAAGAATTTGAGCTAAACCGCAAATTACATTTTATTATACACTGATTCAGAGCATCCCCATATGGAGTATGAATAAAATGAGTCCTGTCCTCTTCTAAGCAATTGGTGACCCCGCACGCACTCTCCACCAAAGGAACAGGTGGGCATATTAAAATTCCCCATCCAAAGGATGCGTCTCCTGTCCGGGTAGCGCTCAAGGTAATCAGAAATACTTTTGTCAAAATCCCTTATCAAATCAATCGGATGATTGACAAAATAGTTAAAATAAAATTAATTTAAACCACTTCCATTGCACCAGGGAACAATAGCCGTACCACCTCTGCACATTTGGTACAAGAAATCAATTCCACTGTAAGAAAGCTTCTTTTAAGAGAGATCAACCCCACCCCCCCACCCCCTTTTGTGCTACCTGAGGGGGATGGAGAGGTGGATAAACAAAGACTGAAAACGATCAATGTAAAACTAGAGCCCAGGTCTCCTGACAACAGATGACATCATAACCCATAATCCAAGTCAGCCAGTCATCTTTGACCAATTTATTCCCTATGCAGGCTATGTTCCAAGGCATAAGTGAAGGTCAACCAGATTAGATGATCCTGTAGGCAGATGCTGAACACAAAGTAAATTGCGCTCAGATGCGGTGGAACTGATGGAAGAAAAAGATATAATCATAGATGAAGCTCCTACAGGGTATTCCAGTCATTCAACTTCAGACATCCCCTCAAGAACAGCAAAACAGTTCATGTTAAAAAGGAGGCGGGCGGGTGGGGAGATGCGTTCTGACTGCCCTGGAATGAGGTACTCTTTGATGCTTTCCTGGCACTACGTCTCTTGTACAGAGCTGAGAAAATCCAGAATGACCAGGCACAAGTCCTCCTAATTGCCCCAGACTGGTCCCAGAAGAGTGGTACCCTGAACATATGCATATGTCCTCTGAGCAGGTTACCACTTCAATTGGGCCTCGTATCATAGCATCAGGGCAGGGTCCTTCATCAGAACCTCTGCAACTTGCATCTCGATTCATGGAGTTGAGCATAGGCTATTGACTGTATTTGAGGTGCCAACCAAAATGGTAATGTCATGTTTGCTGCCGGAGGGAGTCCACAAAATATCATCTATGCTGTGCGTGGGGACAAATTAGTTGTGTGGTGACAAACTCTAACTATTTAAAGCTAAGCTTTCAGATGTCCGGATTGTTCTTTCTTTAGCCCAGCAAAGCTTAATAGTTTGCACTGGAAATGGATGAATTTGTGTGCCGGACCAGTCATCCTTTTTTTAAATTCCAGTTGTTACGCAGTTTACTAAAGTTTTGACAAACCTGTTCCCTCCCAAACAGTTTCTCTTCAAGCCAGTACATAATTTGCTGCGTCTTTTGACCCTTAGAACTGTCTTCCTCTTATTACGTCGGCTTGCTGCTGAGAACTCTGGCAGCCTTTTTACCGACGCTTGTGACTCCTATCAACTTTGAACAGTTGATCACTCTTCGAAAGACAAGTAGAGTAGTTGAACCCAATGAGTGCTTTGATTTTTTTTTTTTTTTTTTATATCTATTCTAGAGTTTTCTTAGCATAACCTATATAATAAACAGGCCTTACCTGGTAAGTGCAAGCATTGACTAGTCCCAGATCTTTTCTAATTGGCTACGGGATTGAGTCCCTTATTCAAAGCCTGAAGCAACGGCTTGCCAGATAGGCCACAAAAATGACTGTTAAAAACTTTGAGACCACTGTAAACGGTACAAGTCTTGAACATGATTAAAAGCACCTATGGTGGAAAGCACCACATCAGGATAGCGGTGTTCTTTGACAACTTCGACTTTAGAATCATTTATATCCCAGATGAAGTCGTTTTTTTTCTCCATGTGGCCGTAAATATTTAATTGTCTTATGATTCAAGCCATTCCATTAGTCCTTATATTTCAGCAGCGCTCTTACAGGACCCCTGTTAACACCTTTAAAATCATGAATGTAGTTATGTATCGAAGGGATGTTAGGAGTTTTAATCATTGTTATTATTTCCTAATGAATTATCAGGTGCTGTTTGTCCCTTTTTGTGTGAAGTTCAGAAGTTAATTGAGATTTACTTTCCCCTTGATTGAGGCTAACATAAGTGTCCAGTTTGTTTGTTACATGAAGTTTCAACCCATGAGCAGAGCTTTATTTGTGGATGGAAAATATATACTTTTTACTTGGGTGTTGTCATGCTAACATTATTTGTCTTTTATTATGTAACCCTTAAAGTCGGTGTGTACAATGTTTGCTTTATACTAGGATCTAAATAATGACCTCAACCTGCAGCAGACTGTGATACATCAAGCGAGCCAGGCTCTCAACTGCTGCACAGACGAAGAACATGGAAAAGGCTCTCAGGAAGAAGCAGAGGCTGAAAGATTGCTTCTTATTGCTAGTAAGATTCAAACAGTGCAACTCTATACCTTGCACGCTCTTCATTAAAGCGCATAAAGAACAAAAGTATATAGGATGTATTGATTGTAGCCTTTAAACATGCCCTGTAACCAACACATGAGATTAATCTGGTATACACACCAAAGCTGACACTTTACTTGGTGCATTGCCTTTAATCGCTGGCTTTATAATTAACGCTCCCAGTTTTCTTTTTTTACCTATTTTACAGATGAATACAGACTGAGAACTAGGTTTTCTGTCTGCATTTATTTAAAAAATTGGATAAAACAAAAAATTGGGCTTTTTTAAGTGACTATCTGTGCTGTCTTTCCTGAATTATAGGCCAATAGCTGAGCAGATGGACAGCATTGGAAATAAAAAAAACAGGATGCAATTTCTTTAAATAATTAGCATATATCAACATACATTTGTGATATAAGGCTAATATTTACCAGTGAATGTATTGTTATTTAATATTTGGCAGCTTAAGTAGCTAAAACATGACAGACGTCAAAGTATTAGTGCGCTTCTGTCAGTTAAATAAATATGGAAATGTACAGTTTTACAACGTAATTTATCCGCAATACACAAAATAAATATGGATAAATACAGACGGAAATGCTAGAAAAAAACTAAAAAAAAAAACGGGAGCCCTATTCATAATATACAATGTCTGTAGTTATGTTTAAGGGTTCTTACACATAATGTAAAATTTTCTAGCTGTTGTAACGGAAAGTTTCAATTCTATTAAGGACTCTGAGGCAAGGATTTGCTATCCTTTTCTTTGCTTTTATTTTAACAGCAGTCATTTTAAAACTTCAACAGACCACTTTTCTGAAACACCCTCTGGAATGTTATGGTAAAAAAAGAATCAAGCAAGGGACAACATATCCCCAAGTCCATGAACCAATCACAACGTCGTGAGCCCGATTATAGTCTCTCCTCTAGTCACGCTCTTCCTCTTTCGATGTGCGAGTCATGCCCTTCGCAAGTCAACCTTGCTGTTTCCCAGAATCACCTCCTAGCTCTGATATTGTCCTTTTCATTCCAGGAGACCAACTGGTATCACAGCTCAATACTCATAGCCAAAGAACCAAGATGTAACCGAAGAACCTAAGCATTTGAAGACATGAGTCATCTGATATGCAAGAACCAATGGAGCATAAACAACAAACTTAAACCGTTAAAACACTGTGGTGCATCATGACAATTTAGAATCTAAAATTGTACTTACTCCTTAACGGGCGGACGCGGCAGACGTCGTCCACGGGTGGGATAATCCTTGCCTCAGAGTCCTTTTAATAGAATTTAAACTTTCGGGTACAATAGCTACGAAATTTTTCATTCTATGTCAGGACCGGAGGCTTCGGATTATGCTAGTTTAAAGCTTACCACCAAATGCGCCATGTCAATAATAGGTTTGAAATAAAACCTTTTGAAGGTAGAATCTGCGGACCAATCCGCTGCATTCATTATATCCACTAACCTGGCTCCCAGCCTGAAAGCTTTAGAGGCCATTGCTCCCCTAGCCGAATGGGCTCCAAATTGACACAGGCTAATGCCCGCCTCCTGCATGACCCATCGCACCCATCTTGCAATCGTTGGAGTGGAGATCTTTGTGTGGTTTCCTGGGAGCAATCAATAGCTGTCGTTCTGGAGGCCTCCGCTCCAAAGACATTTCCTCATACGCCTTTAAGCAGCGCACCACACACAATTTAGGCACGTCGGGGAAAGCTGGGTATTCAATTATTCTAGTATGGCACTTAGTCCTACGACTGATCGTAAAAGACACTCCAGAGAGGGAAAAAACCCTGCTCATGCTGTCCAGGTCTCGTACATCTGAAACTCTCCTGCAGGAGATTAGACAAAGAAGCATCGCTAACTTTACAGTCAACTCTTTCCTTGACAAATATTTGTTGGGTTGCCATGACAAAAACAAATTGAGCACCCTGTTCACATCCCATAACTCAGACTAATGAGGCTCCGGGGGGAGTGACAAGCGGAGCCCCCGATGACACACCAAAGGGTGTTCCCCCACCTGATTACCCTGTATCGGCACATGTCCCGCCGAAATAGCGGATCGAAAAGTATTCACCGAACGATAGGCTAAACCTTTTTGTGCCAAGTCCGCTAGGAAATTCAGAAAGTGAACTATATACGCGCCCACGGGATCACAACCCCGTTGCGCACACCGACACCATCGTCGCCAGGCAAATCTATGATCTTGATAGTGCTATCTTCCCAGGCCTTGGACAAGACACCCTCAGCGAAGCCCGAGAGGCCAGGGAGAGACCATCTTCTCCTGTAATTCTCCACACTGTAATTCTCCACACCATGAGCCGTAGGGCTCCGCTGAGCACCATCGGATGCGGGTTCCGATCCGGGCTGAGAAGTAGCTCTGGAAAATGGGGAAGTCGGATTGGAAAATCCCAAGATAGTTGCAGTAGAACTGGAAACCATACTTGCGACCTCCAAATTGAAGTGAGGAGAACCACGTTCCCTTTTTGTCTCCTGATCTAGACTGATAGTCAAATGATCATTGCGAATGGGGGAAATGCATAGGCCTGTTCCTGCGTCCAGTCCTGAAGGAACACATCTGTAGCTACTGCTAACGGATCTGGCCACCAACTGAAAAACCGAGGAACCTGGTGGTCCAGCCTGGAGGCAAAAAGATCCACTGAAAAAGGACCCCAACGTTTCCTGAACTAGAGAAAAAAAGTCCGGATGTAATTTCTAGAGACTGGAATCCTTGAAGTGGCACGATTGCCAGTTCGCCACCTGATTCTCCCGACCCGGTAGGTACTCTGCTTGTAATGAAATGTGTTGGTCCAGGCAAAAGTGCCAAAGGGTCGTCGCTAAATCCGACCGCACCTTCGAGAGGGTACCTCCTAAATGATTATCACAAACCCGAGGTCTTTCAAGAGACTGCTCGCAGCAAGTGATCCCGAAGCAGACGTGGGTCCTGAGCCAACAGCAGTATGTCATCCAGGTACACAATAAGATGGGTTCCTCTTGCTCGAAGGTATTCCACGACCGGTCGGAGGACCTTCGTGAAGCACCACGGAGCAGAGGAGAGCCCGAAAGGAAGAGATGTAAACTGGTACACCTGCTTTTGCCAGCGAAACTGAAGCAACTTTCTGTGCGGTGGAAAAATAGGGATGGCCAAATGGGCAGCTTTTAAATCGAGGCGGTCCATCCAATCCGCTGGTCGCAGCACATCCTTGAGGAGATGGATGCCCTCCATTTTGAAGTGGCGGTAGATGAGCCACTCGTTGAATTCTCTGAGGTTCAAAATTGGGTGCTGGCCACCATTCATCTGGTCTACCAAAAACATATTGCTTAGGAACCCTTGCGGATGCAAAACGGGGCAACAAATGGCCCCTTTGTCTAACAGCGCGGACACTGCTGCGTCTATCAAGGCCGCCTCTTGGCGGGAGAAGAGGATAGGTTGGGGTGGAATCAGTTGTCTGGGGTTGCCGCAATATGCTGCCTGAAACCCCTGAATTGTTTGTAACCCCCAAGCATCTGAGGTGATTTTTTTTCCCACTGCCTCACAAAACCGTCCAGCCGGCCGCCCACATGTACCAAAGACTCTGGCGAAACACTTACGGGCGGTAGAGGAGTTGTCCCCTCCTCTTAAACCACGACCTCTGGAGTGGCGTCCGCAGGAAGGGTAGAAGTTATTGTTCTGTTGCTGGTTCTGGTACTGCCCTTGCCTGGGGCCCTGCCCCCTGGAGATCTGGGGGGCTTGGCAGGTCGAGCAGCCCCTGCCTCGACCAGCCCCACAGAAAACCCGAGATGAAAACACCTTTATAGAAGTTTGGGCTTTGTCGAGCGGCGTGAACGTGTTCACGAATTTGCCCAACTCTTTGATAAAGGGCTCCCCGAACAGACCCCTTTGGGCCCCCGCTCCTGTCTCTGAATCCGCTAAATCCCCAAGTTTTGGATCAACCTTTATTAGAAAGGACCGCCGTAGCTCTGAGAGCGCACCATTTGCGTTGCCGAGGAAAACCACGGCCTGTTGAGCCCATCCTGAGAGGGCTTCTGGTGAAATGAGTGCGCCGGATGACTTGGTATCTTCTGCCATATCCAAGATCATGGTTAGGGGTCCTAAGGGAAAGGAGTCCAACCGTTTGTCTTGGCACGACCTCCAAGATCTATCTATCCCTTTCTTTGGGTCTTTAAAAAACTTAGCTATAAAAGAAGTTACCATCCTAGGGTCTAACTCAGGGGTCTGCGCAACTTTGCGATCTAAAGAGTGTCAGGAACACTCCGACTGCTACGGGCGTCCTTTCCCATGGGGGTTCGAATCCTGCCCGCCACATAGTTTGCCACCTTTGCGGAGGGGGTCCATTCCGAGGACCTGGGATGCATGATGAATTCTGGGTTTAACATTTCTGAGGAACACCCTGCTCCCTGAGGCTCTGAGGGTCCTGCACCTGATGTTGGGCGCCATGGTCTAGATGTTTCAGGTTCCTCATCTGTCGGCCTGGGTGTCATCCCCTCGGGGTGGACTAACAGGGTTAGTGTGGGCCGGGGAAGGTGTAGTACCAACTGGAGTGACCACAGGCAGGCTGTGCGCCAAAAAAGCCTCACGCAAATGCTAGAAAGCGTCCTGGTCCACTCCGTCCACCCTGGGACGTTTAGCTGGGACAGGATCAGCACCTTGCTTACTCTGGGGAGTAGAAGTGGTAGTAGGCACTGCACCCTGGGGTGCAGTTGGAATACTGGGCGCTACTGGGGCCCACCAAGCACATAACTGCTCAAGTTTCTGGGAAAAACCCTCCTCCTTAGGAGCCATTACTTTCTCTGCCCGGTAGATGGACGCATCTAATGCGTCATAGAACTCCTCATCCTAGGGCAGTTGGGACAGGGGCTCCTCCTCCCACTGCATGTCGGCCTGGTTAGACATGCTGACACTCTAAAGAGATGTGAATTGGGCTTCCGGAACACCACCTGCTAGAAGATTAGAGATCACAGGTCAAACAAATCCTGGGAGCGTGTCCTTGCAGGTCTTCCTTTAACCTGCTGCTGGCGAGTAAAAATACACCCAAAGGGCGTCAATGAGAGAAAACACTCACTCACACTCACTCACACTCACTCACTCACACTCACTCACACTCACTCACTCACACTCACTCACACTCACTCACTCACACTCACTCACACTCACACTCACTCACTCACACTCACTCACACTCACTCACTCACTCACACTCACTCACACTCACTCACACTCACACTCACTCACACTCACACTCACACTCACTCACACTCACTCACTCACACTCACTCACTCATACTCACTCACTCACACTCACTCACTCACACTCACTCACTCACACTCACTCACTCACACTCACTCACTCACTCTCACTCACTCACTCTCACTCTCTCACTCACACTCACTCACACTCACTCACACTCACTCACACTCACTCACTCACACTCACTCACACTCACTCACACTCACTCACACTCACTCACTCACTCACACTCACTCTCTCACACACACTCTCTCACACTCTCTCACACTCTCTCACACACACTCTCTCACACTCTCTCACACTCTCTCACACTCTCTCACACTCTCTCATACTCTCACTCACACTCACACTCTCTCACTCACACTCTCTCACTCACACTCTCACTCACACTCACACTCACTCACACTCACACTCACTCACACTCACTCACTCACACTCACTCACTCACACTCACTCACTCACACTCACTCACTCACACTCACTCACTCACACTCACTCACTCACACTCACTCACTCACACTCACTCACTCTCACTCACTCACTCTCACTCACTCACTCTCACTCACTCACACTCACACTCACACTCTCACACTCACACACTCACACTCACACTCTCACACTCACACTCACACACTCACACACACTCTCACACTCACACTCTCACACTCACTCTCACACTCACACTCTCTCACTCACACTCTCTCACTCACACTCTCTCACTCACACTCTCTCACTCACACTCTCTCACTCACACTCTCTCACTCACACTCACACTCACACTCACACTCTCTCACTCACACTCTCTCACTCACACTCACACTCACACTCACACACTCACACTCACACTCTCACACTCACTCTCACACTCTCACACTCACACTCACACACTCACACACACTCTCACACTCACACTCTCACACTCACACTCTCTCACTCACACTCTCTCACTCACACTCTCTCACTCACACTCTCTCACTCACACTTTCACTCACACTCACACTCACACTCACACTCACACTCACACTCACACTCACACTCACACTCACACTCACTCACTCACTCACACTCACTCACTCACACTCACACTCTCTCACTCACACTCTCTCACTCACACTCTCACACTCACACTCACACTCACACTCTCTCACTCACACTCTCTCACTCACACTCACACTCACACTCTCACACTCACACTCTCACACTCACACTCACACTCTCTCATTCACACTCACTCACTCTCATTCACACTCTCACACACACTCACACACTCACACTCACACTCACACTCACACTCACACACTCACACTCACACACTCACACTCACACTCACACTCACACTCACACTCACATTCTCTCACTCACACTCACACTCTCTCACTCACACTCACAATCACACTCACACTCACACTCTCTCACACTCTCTCACTCACACTCACACTCTCTCACACTCTCTCACTCACACTCACACTCTCTCACACTCTCTCACTCACACTCACACACTCACACTCACACTCACACACTCACACTCTCACACTCTCACACTCACACTCTCTCACTCACACTCTCTCACTCACACTCACTCACACTCACACACTCACACATTCACACACTCACACACTCACACTCACACACTCTCACACTCTCTCACTCACACACTCACACTCACACTCACACTCACACTCACACACTCTCACTCTCACTCACACTCACACTCTCACTCTCACTCTCACTCTCACACTCACACTCACACTCTCACACTCTCTCACTCTCTCACTCACACACTCACACTCACACTCTCTCACTCACACTCTCTCACTCACACTCACACTCTCTCACTCACACTCTCTCACTCACACTCACACTCACACTCACACTCTCTCACACTCTCACACTCACACTCTCTCACACTCTCTCACTCACACTCACACTCTCTCACACTCTCTCACTCACACTCACACTCTCTCACTCACACTCACACACACACACTCACACACTCACACACTCACACACTCTCACACTCTCACACTCTCACACTCTCACACTCACACTCTCTCACTCACACTCTCTCACTCACACTCACTCACTCTCACACTCACACTCTCACACTCACTCACTCTCACACTCACACACACACACTCTCACACTCTCACACTCTCACACTCTCACACTCACACTCTCTCACTCACACTCTCTCACTCACACTCACTCACTCTCACACACTCACACATTCACACACTCACACACTCACACTCACACACTCACACACTCTCACACTCTCTCACTCACACTCACACTCTCTCACTCACACTCACACTCTCACACTCACACTCTCACACTCACACTCACACACTCACACACTCACACTCACACACTCACACTCACACACTCACACACTCACACTCACACACTCACACTCACACTCACACACTCACACTCACACACTCACACTCATACTCTCTCACTCACACTCACACTCTCACACTCACACTCTCACACTCACACTCACACACTCACACACTCACACACTCACACTCACACTCACACACTCACACTCACACTCACACACTCACACTCATACTCTCTCACTCACACTCACACTCTCTCACTCTCACTCACACTCTCTCACTCACACTCTCTCACTCACACTCACTCACTCTCACACTCACACTCTCTCACTCACACTCACTCTCACACTCTCACACTCTCACACTCTCACACTCTCACACTCTCACACTCTCACACTCTCACACTCTCTCACACTCACACTCTCTCACTCACACTCTCTCACTCACACTCACTCACTCTCACACACTCACACATTCACACACTCACACACTCACACTCACACACTCTCACACTCTCTCACTCACACTCACACTCTCTCACTCACACTCACACTCACACACTCACACTCACACTCACACACTCACACTCACACTCACACTCACACTCACACACTCACACACTCACTCACACTCTCTCACTCACACTCACACTCACACACTCACACTCACACTCACACTCACACACTCACACTCTCTCACTCACACTCACACTCTCTCACTCTCACTCACACTCTCTCACTCACACTCACACTCTCTCACTCACACTCACACTCTCACACTCACACTCTCACACTCACACTCACACACTCACACTCACACACACACTCACACTCACACTCACACTCACACTCACACTCACACTCACACACTCACACTCACACTCACACTCACACTCACACTCACACTCACACTCACACTCACACTCACACTCACACTCAC